>NC_088799.1:86850179-87182218 GCF_011386835.1 Chrysemys picta bellii | reverse complement strand
GGCCATATCCTGAAAGATACTGAACACCTGAAACTCCCAATGAAGTTAATGGCACTCTCTCTCGATTTGACCCCATATACATTTAAAAAAAAAATCATTTAGGATTTGCAAGATTTTTGTGTGTGCGCTCGGTACAGAACTGAAATACTGGTGCCAGTGCTGGCTACAGGAATTCTAAAGCCAGATGGAATGTTCAGCACCTACAGTGCTTTCAACTCCCAGCTACAGTCTTTGCTGAAGCTCTGATGTCTGGACTTGGGGAACAAAGTGAAAGGTTTGGGCAGAGCTGGTGGGTATATTGAGTTCTGATCTATATGCTTTGCAAGAGAGAAAGGAACAGTTTGACTTATCCAGATGCAGCTGGGTGTGGCTATATGTGCTTAAAAATAGCCATAAGGGAACAATCAACGGCATTATACTCAATTTAGTGTGTCTTGAGATTTAAACATTCAGTCATGGGCTATTTGTAAGAGCCAGAGGCACATTCTTACCAAACTTTATCCCCAGCATTCCTCTGTGAAAGGATCTGCTATTCTAAGTTATGCTTATATGTATTTGACCCCATTATTCTAAATTCACCCTCATAAACGGTGACCCTTGCAATGAGAGGTATGGTCAGGAAGCTTAATGCTTAGTCCATAACCAGGAAATTAACCATCTTTCTTTGAAGAACCAAACAGATTGTATATGTATACATGTATGAGTGAGAGAGAGAGAAGCTTGG
Source organism: Chrysemys picta bellii (assembly GCF_011386835.1). Lineage (NCBI taxonomy): Eukaryota > Metazoa > Chordata > Testudines > Emydidae > Chrysemys > Chrysemys picta. Next base: position 87,181,494 of record NC_088799.1, on the reverse strand, counting down.
ATATGTTTCCCTTCCTTAATTGTAACAGCTACAATACCTAGTCAGTAGGGCATATGTAAAGGAAATTATCCTAATATTGTGGCACCTAGTTACTTCTGTGATGGATACTTTCAAAATGCCATAGACAACAGAGTGCATAGTTCTGTCTTACTTTCAGCTTGATATAACTCACTGGGCTAACTCGATCTCTAATCTAGAATACTGGATTTTCCAACCACTCTGTCCATTTGTTTACTAATTTTAAGTCTTCTTCCTTTGTTATCACTGTGCAGTTGTCAAGCATGATTTATCAAAGCCCTGTTCACTGTGACCTTTAAAGTACAGCATGTTACTGCAGCAAAGTCATTTTTCCAGTTACAGAGAAATGAATCAGTTGACATATCAATGCCCTTTTGCAACCTACTAAATTTATAGGGTGCTGGGATCTGCTGGTACAGTTCTGTAAGGCTGTAGGTCAGAAATATGTGAGCTAAGTATGTCAGACCCCAAAATACTTCTCCCCTCTGTAATGTTACCTGTTACAGCCTGAAGGAGTCTTTGTACAATACAAAAGTGAAAATGACAAGAAAACAATGGGCCCGTAGAGTAACAGCCAAACATATTGCTCTCCAATGTAGCTGTTAGGAATGGAGTCAAAACATGGCAGCCTTGATTGTTGTTCAGGCAAAAGAAGTGGAGAGCAAAATATCCAACCATCCCTGAAAAGTTCCTCCATAAACAACATAAACTTTGGTGTAATGACAAATGCCAGAGAATGAGGCCTTGTAATTTGTCATGATCTAGCATGAATTAACTGGATTTGTTATTACAAAATATTTTAAATATTATGCTAATATCCCAGATAAAGACAGCCTATGTATGTATCCCACTTTAGTTTCCACAAATTGGCAGACACAGTAGTTTCCAAACTGTCCATATAATAAAATACAAAGCCAAGTCCAGGTTGCTCATTAGAGTTGCTTTCAGACACTAGTATGCAACCATTGCTGGTATTTCAGGTTTTGCTTAGCTGTATATTAGGCTCCATCTTCCCTGTGAAAAGCCACTGCTTCCTTGTCCAGTTGTTTGTGTTTTAGCCCACAACGGAGCTGGTGATTTTCCAAACACAGTCTCCTGTTTGCATAATGGAATGGGAGGCAGCAGATACTGTGGATATAACTAGTCTTGTAAATTGGTACAGTTGCCCAAATTTGTTGGAAATCAATGGCTTAGCAGCTGTTAAGAAATAGCCCCTCTCCCTGAGTCTTGCTTTAGATTCTGATCTAGTTCTTATAAACAGCTGGTCTGTTTTTGCTCTCACTAAAACCAGTGTACATCTGTAGTAACTTCACTGATAGTTACCTAAGTAAAAGAGCGGAATTGGGCCTATTCTCTCTGCTGACTGGAGCTAGCACAAGTGCTTCTTCACCTCTATGGCAGAGGGTTCTTCTAGGATCCTACAGACGCGAATGCTTATCCCACTAAAGAGTACTCCAGAGCAAGGGTGACCCCATCCATTCTTCAGACAGGCCATTAGACATCCTAATATTGAATGTGACTTACTCCTGGGCGGTCAGCCCATTGCAGTTGTGTTGTGTTTCATATCCAAGGTGTAGATGCAGTTCACAGGTGTAGTGTAGGTCCTTTAATTAGGTCAAATAACAACTCTGACAGCAAGAAATAGGCTAATTGCTTTAGGTCCAATTTAACAAGAATTAGCCATCATGTAGCAAATCACTCTGATTATAGAGAGGAGATTTCAGCAAAGCAACTAGATGTACTTTATAAAATAGTACAGTCAGAAAACCATGATTTTTTACTTTGTATGAAGATTTATTAACTGGTCAGGGCTAGACTCTGCTCTTATGTTGTAACCTCCCCTTGAACAGTATCTTACTATGGGCTAGACCAGGGGTGGGCAAACTTTCTGGCCCAAGGGCCACATCTGGGAATGCTCACAAAATTGGGGTTGGGGTGTGGGAGGGGTTGAGGGCTCTGGTTGGGGGTGTGGGCTCTCTGGGGGGCCAGAAATGAGGAGTTCAGCGTGCGGGAGGGGGCTCCGGGCTGGGGCGGAGGAGTGGGGTGCGGAGGAGGGGTGAGGGTTCTGGCTGTGGGTGCAGGCTCTGGGGGGCTGGGGATGAGGAGTTTGGGTTGTAGGAGGGTGCTCTGAGCAGGGACCAAGGGGTTTGGAGGGTGGGAGGGGGATCAGGGCTGGGGCAGAGGGTTGGGGTGCAGGAAGGGATGCAGGCTCTGGCTGAGGGTGCGGGCTCTGAGGTGGGGACGAGGATGAGGGGTTTGGGGTGCAGGCGGATTCTGCAGGCTGGGATCGAGGGGTTCGGAGGGTGGGAGGGGGATCAGGGCTGGGACACAGGGTTGGGGCATGGGGAGAGGCTCAGGGGTGCAGGCTCTGGGCAGCGCTTACCTCAAGTGGCTCCCAGAAGCAGCGGCATGGCCCCGCTTCAGCTCCTATGCATAGGGGCAGCCAGGGGGTCCGCTCTGCACGCTGCCTTCTCCCCAAGCACCACCCCTGCAGCTCCCATTGGCCACAGTTCCTATTTGCAGCACTTGGGGAGGGGGCAGCGTGCAGAGCAGAGCCCCCTGGCTGCCCCTAGGCGTAGGAGCTGGAGTGGGGCCATGCCGCTGCTTCAGGGAGCTGCGTGGAGCAGCCCCTTTCCCTGCTCCCCAGCTGGAGCACTGGAGTGCCGGAGCAGGGCAAGCCCAAGACCCTGCTCCCCAGCAGGAGCTCGAGGGTGCGGGCTCTGGATTAAAACAGCTGGCAGGCTGGATCCAGACCACGGGCCGTAGTTTGCCCACCCCTGGGTTAGACTGAGACTTAGCTTTAACCCCTGTTTATGATCAGCACAGCTAGGGGGAGCCCTAGCAAGGGAATGTGACTTCCCTGCTTCCACTTTTGTCTGGCAGGGAATAACTTACTGCAGCTCTGGAAAAAGTTGCAGCTTACTTTGTCCCGGCTCCCATGTTGAAAGGGGATGGAGCCAAAACTCCACCCACAGTCCATCTGTCACCACCCTGCCCTGAGGGGATGGAGTGTATGGCACACAGCCCCTGCTCTCCTCTAACCATGGCTTTGCCATGATGTGACTTACTCCCCCTCACTACTGACTGTGCACCCCGGTAAAGACCAGTCTCATTTTATCCCTACATATTTGTACAGCATCTGCTACAATGGTGAGCTTCACTGGGACCTATGAACCTAAGTAATCAAGTATGCCAAAAAATTATGGGGAATGCTGCTGGGAAAAAAAGTGTTTTCTTGTTTGGCTTCATCTAATTGCACTCCATCCCTATTGCTATAGAGACTGTTTGCTTTGATCTGTGCAGCCTTTGCATGTTGCTAATTGGAGTAAAAGGAATGTGAAAAATGCAAACACTTAACATAATCTTCTTGGGACTTGCATGTAAAAATTTTATGGCAGGTATTTCCCAGTTTACTACTTCCCCATGATCATTACTGGAACAGCTTTGTTAAAACATTGATGTAACATATGTTACAGAATATTTGTGGCTTCAAGTGTTGAAATGACCCAGTGAAAGAGAGGGTCGTGTTCTTCTGGCTGATGGTACATCTGTTATGCAGAGGGCTGTTCTGCTGGTCTCTGAGAAAGCTTTGTTTTCAGTCCAGGACTATATTTTGGTGCCATTTAAAATTTGTAATAAAATATAAGCATAGCTGGAGTTGAAGTGGAGGATTCCCTTGTTTCTAAGGCATGAGACTAGGACTCTGGAGCTCTAGCTAGCTAGACATTTATACTATGTTTACCTCATTGTGGTAGCTGAGATCTGGACTCTATTCCTATCCTTGTAACCTGGGACCATTAGTTTCACCTTTGTGTGCCTCTGTTTTCCCCCTAGCCCTTTGTTTGCCTTGTCCTTTTAGATTGTAAGTTCTATGGGGCAGAAACCACCTCTTACTATGTGTTTGTGCAATGCCTAGCACAATAAGACATCAGTGTCAGCTGAGGCCTTTGCGTGCTGCCATAATATAAATAGTAATACTTCCAATGTGACCCTGGACAAGACCTTTGTGTCTCAATTTCCTCAACTATAAAATCGAGATAACAGTTCACAGATGTGTTGTAAGGGTTAGCTCATTCATCTTTGCTTTGAGATCCTTAGATAGAAGACACTTTTGGAGTCCAAAGTATTGTTAAGTACGTGACACTAAAAGATTTGTTTCTCAAGTTTCCTTTTCAATGACCACCATATTACTGTCAATCCTTTATGTCCATATCCTTGTTTTAAAACCAGACTCTCTTGTTCTATCATGTAAGTCACTCTGCCTTGTTTCAATGCACAGGGAATGAGTCTTAGGGTTTGCTCAATGTTGTAACTAAATATTTTCAGATTCTTTCAATCTTAACAGGAAAGAGAAATAGGGAGGAAACCATACACAAGTTTACTTTCAAGAATAGTAGGAATTTTAATGATTTCCTGTGTAAAGTCTGAGGGTTCTTCTTGGCCAGTTAGAAGTAACATTGTATAAACAGCAGCAGTGTATCTTTGAAAAAATTGTTAGCCTTCTAAGAATCAGGAATAAACTAATATGTGACTTTATTTAGTGCCATGCCATAGAATTGGGACATGAGAAGCATGTTCAGATTTCATTAGAAAAATTAAATAACGGCTGGTAGCAAAATCCAACTCAAGTTTACACTATTCCATGCCAATAGAATGTATTGAGAGCTGGGCCAGCAGTTTAGTGGTAACACCACAGCATGCTCCCAAGGAGTCATTCTGTTCTTTGTTCTCCCTGGCCAGCAGAGGTTGGGGTATCTGACTACATGCACAACATGCAATTTAAGAAACATGGGGTCTCTCATGACTGGTACAGGAAAGTACATGGGGATGCTCTATATCAGTGGTTCTCAAACTTTAGCAACCTGAGGCCCCCCCGCCCATTTTGATTTAAATTTTTTCACGGACCCCCAAGCTCCCCGCTCAGCCCCAGGCCCCGCCGCCACTCCATCCCTTCCCCCAAGGCCCCACCCCTACCCCTTCTCTTTCCACCCCCTCCCCCAAGTGCACCCCATCCCTGCTCCTCCCCCTCCCTCCGAGTGCTCCTGCGTCCTGGGAGGGAGAGGGAGGAGTTGAGGCAGGGAAGGGAAGGAGTTGATCAGCAGGGCCCGCAGACCCCCTGGAGTACCCTCGTGGATCCCCAGGGGTCTGCAGAAAAACGCTACTCTATATGAATGGGTCAGATAACCTCCTCTTAGGCAAGACCTTCCTTCAGAGGGAAAAGGAGAGGATCAATAAGGAGAGGAACCTGTCAGCATCTACCAAATGTCTAGGATTAAAGCCCCATTTCCCAAAATGTAGTTTTTTCCCTCAGTGACTGGCTGTGGATGTAAAAACTTCACAGCGATGCTGGTGAATGGCTGAGTGAGCAGGCTAATGGTGGGGGTAGGGTGGGAAGGAAGTGAAATTCTGTATCTGCTTTGTTACATTTTTATTTTTCACTATTGGCTGGTACAAAACCGCTGGGAAGAAACAATTTCTGTTACTGGATTCACTTATGGCCCCAGTGGCTTGATGTATTTTTCAGAATGAATAGCTTTTCATTGATTAAATACTCCCTGGAGGCTTTTTAAGTAAGGAAGTGTCGAATACTCTGTTCCACTTTTCCATGGCTGCAGAAAACTATCATACTGTACTTAGAGACATGGGGTGGGAGATTCAGGAATCTAATAGCCCTGAAGAGATGCCAAATGTGTTCAGATTCAAGGAGGAAGAAAGAGGACAGGATCCTGATAACTTGACAAAGCATTTCACTTTAGTCTGCAAAGGCAAGCAGGAAAGTGAGTGCTGCATAAGCAAGACATTTCATTTGTGGTTAAATCCACAGATGAGCTATTATAGAAAATATTCTCCAAAATATGCTTACATGAGAGATGGGGCACATGGTACTGATTAGAATTAGTACCAACAGAGCGGATTTATTACACAAAATCATTCCAGCTGAAAGCTGGTAACATGTTTCAGCGTCAGAAGACTGCCCTTTTATTATTACCGTGGCCACACAAAGTGTCTGATGCCGTGAGTGCCCTCAGCCAATGGGAGTGAAGGGTACTGTGCACATGCTCAGGAGCTGCTCAGCACTTCTCAGAATTGGCCCAGTCTTGCAGTTACAGGGATATTGAGCTAGAGACAACGTATTCTTTTAAGTATCAAACATACCAGAAAACAAAGTGGGAGGCATACCTTTCATACCACAGCAGTCAGTGGTTTCTGCCTCTTTCTGCACTTCCGATCACTTTCAGCCCCCTTTGTCAGGAGACAAACAAGACATATTTCACCTGCTTTCATACTTGAGTAGTGAGCTCACACCTCTCAGACTAGGAGAGACAGATCCTTCCATCTCCATGCTATCTCTCCTGTGTCCAATAAGTAACTGCCATCCAACTTCATCATTCCATCTGGTGGCCTAGTGATGGGACTAGTAATGTGACCAAAACTTTCATTTCAAATAAGAATTGCGTGGATGTGAACCAGTGCCCAGGAGGCAAAGGGAAAATGAGACTATTAATTCCACGAGCCTTTCTCCATTGATGCACAGCTTGTTTTTCTAGACAGTGCATTTTAGATCACTGTTTGGGATGTTGAACTGTCCTGGTTCCTATCAAAAACCTCAGGAGGAGAAGTTTTAAGTACTCATTTATCTGAAAATAGCAATATCAGTGACTGCGTAAAAGAGTGGGTAACAAATAATAATACAATGTTTTGATTGGGGGGGAGGGATAACTCAGTGGTTTGAGCAGTGCTAAACCCAGGGTTGTGAGTTCAATCCTTGAGGGGGCCACTTAGGGATCTGGGGCAAAATCAATACTTGGGCCCGTTAGTGAAGGCAGGGGGCTGGACTTGATGACCTTTCAAGGTCCCTTCCAGTTCTAGGAGATAGGATATCTCCATTAATTATTATAATTGTCAAAGCATCTTCTGTCCATTAACATGGCAGAGTTGACAGCAACAAGGGCCAGGTTCAGTACCTAGGGGTTCCCTTTCAACAATACAGTGCAAAACCTGCTCGAGCCCCCACCCAATGACCTGGGAAAATTACACACAAACCCGTGGGCGCCTCTAAGAGGCGATACTTCCCCTCTCGGAAGCACAGAGTCTTGGTGTAGCAAAAATCTTTAATAACAGGAGGTAAACAACTCAGCATTAAATTGGGAAAACACCACAACTAGGGTTCATAAACACAAACCATGAACCAGCAGACCCACCCCCAAATAGATTGGGCCATGTCCTTTCCCTTTGGGTTCTTAAGTCCAGCAACCCAAAAGTCACCCCACGCACAGTTGCTGTCCTTGGTCATTGCAGCCCCAGAGTTCAGAAGTTCATCTGCAGAGTTCACCTCACAGCCTGGGTGGAAGGGGGGGCGAGGAGGTATGGAGGCACCTTACATGCTCTGCTTCTCGGGTCCTCGATGGCTTTGCCACGCCTCTGTGGGGTTCTGCTCCGGTCTTCACCGCCAGCCACCCTGCTGGCTGCGCCGCTCCGCTAGCTGTTCCCCTAGCTACGCCTCTCCACCAGCCGCCCAGCTGTCTGCGCCTCTCTGCTAGCCATTCCACTATCCGCGCCTCTCCGCTAGCCATTACACTAGCTGCACCTCCCACTAGCCGTTTCGCTAGCCATGCATCTTCGCCAGCCACCCAGCTGGCCGCGCCTCTCCTCTAGCCATTTTGCTAGCCGTGCCTCTCCGCCAGCCACACCGCTAGCCGTTCACCAATATGTCTTCAGCCCTCGCCCTCCCCGCGCTACTTAACACAGCTCTTAGTGATTTCAGCTCTCAGTGATTTCAGCTGTTAATAGGGGAGCCTCACTGCTGGTGCACCTGCAGGGATGGCTTTAGCAAGAGCGGGGCCTGATTCCTGGGGGCGGGGCTTGCCACAAGCCCCGCCCCCAGGAATCAAGCCGCGCTCCGGCCGGGGTTGCTGGGCTTGGGTCCAGCCCAGAGCCGCTCGGTGGCCGGAGCCGAGCAGAGCCGCGGGGCTGGGCCGGACCCAAGCCGCGCCGCGGGGGCCGGGCCAGGCCAGACCCAAACCGCACCGCAGGGGCCGGACCCGAACCGCGCCACGCCACGGGGGCCGGGCCGGGCCAGACCCGAGCCATGCCACGGGGGCCGGGCTGGACCTGAGCCAAGCCGTGCCGCGGAGGCTGGGCTGGAGCCAAGCCAGGCCGGAGCCGCTGGGGCCGGCGCGCTCGGCCGGAACCGGGGCCAGATTGGGCCACACCTCCCCGGAGCTCTTCTCGTGACCCCCGCCACCCCAGCTTACCTGGTGCTGCCTGCCCGCCCCTGCTTCTTTTCAGACTTCCCGCGAACCTCTGATTCGCGGGAAGCAGGGGAGAGGGAAGAGCAGGGGGCGGACCGTTCAGGGGAGAGCAGGAGGGGGAAGTGAGCTGTGGGCGGGGTGGAGAGCTGCGGTGCGGGGCCCTCTTAGCGTGGGGCCCAATTCAGCCGAATCGGCCTAAAGCCGGCCCTGTGCACCTGGATAGTCTTCTTGCATCAGAACCACTAGCCCAAAGTAGGTCTAATGCTTAGACCTAGGTATCAGTGATTTCAGCTCTGTAGTATGTAACACGACTCTTACTCATGCTACAGGTCTACACTACAACTCTAATTGGTTTTAAAATCAGTTCAGCTAAACCAGCTTTTAAACAGTTAGGAAATTTCCCCAGTGTAGACAAGTCCACAGAATGGAGACCTCCGTGATTTTTTTTAACTAGTATGTATGAAAAAATACCCTATTTCATAATTCCAAATATGTGTTATGCTTTTCAGTTATAGCATTTGAGCCTGTCTTTTCTTTTTTCTTTTTCTCTCTCCCCTACCCCCTACTCTTTTTCTACTGTGTGAATTGGTAGAAAATTGAGTTTCCATTATCCTGGCTTTGTATCATTAGCTATTTTTCAACACCATGGAGAAAAGGAACATCAATAGTTTAGACAACACAGGAGACTCTCCATCAACAGTACAGTTTCTTTTTCCAAGGTCAATAATGCATGGATGGATGGATGGATAGGTGCTCACAGACTCCTTAAGGAGTTTCATTTGTCTGTTTTCTATTCAGATTATTCTTAAAGGCCCCTATTCTGCAACTATTACCTTTGTGAGAGTACCCTAAAGGGCAGACAATACTCAATCTGCACCTCACATATGATATTACAACCATTTTCTAATTGTTCAGTTTCACACATTCCTCTGAAGAAGCCTAGGGTAACACAAAATGTGTACTTCAGTAAATATATGCTATCATATTAAAAAAGACACTGTTTCATTAATCTTGTTGTACTTGCTCAAAGGAAGTGTCGGGCCCTCCCAACATGAATTGTTAATTAGTTTCCTCAGTGAGTTGATCAGACCTTATAAAGAACTTGTTAAATGCCAAATTACTTCCCTAAACAATGAAAGAGCACCAGTTCCTCTTTGGCAGACGTGCACAAGTCAAGTTTTTAAAAGTAACAACTTCCTTGATTGATGGATACATTCACAGGAAGAAGAAATCAACACTGAAGTTGTTTGTGTTTTCCCCAGTCAAGAAAAGCATCTGAAACTTGTTTTTAAATGGTGAAAACCATCAATTATTTGTCATGCTCAGATAGATTAAAAATGATCAGGTGGACTTTTTTCAGACATCCCCTAAATATTTTTTACCTTTAGACTAAGACTAAGTGCATTAGAAACATCAACATAAAGTGTCATTTTCTGTTCAAAGTTCTAAGTGCCTGAGAACAGGAGGCCAGAAGGAAAATGCTTCCACCACTATAATGACAACATCACTAGAACAGCACTATTTCTGTGTGTGTGTGTGTGTGTGTGTGTGTGTGTGTGTGTGTGTGTGTGTGTGTGTGTGTGTGTGTGTGTGTGTGTGTGTGTGTGAGAGAGAGAGAGAGAGAGAGAGAGAGAGAGCATTTTTAAAAAGAAAAATATTTTTGAGAGATGAAACAAGGATAGCATTAGAGAAGACAATATTTTAAAAGATAATGAATATTTTGAAACAATATATTTTAGGGAAAACAGACACTGAAAAAGGCTGATGGGAAAGAACAGGTGAAATAATGAAAGAAAAGTGGGAAAGAGAAGGAAAATAAAATACACTGGAGACAGTTGTAATAACTTTTTAAAATTGTTTTATAAACATATTTGTTGTATACATAAATAGATTGATATAGGAGAGCAACACACCTGCATGGCCTAATCTCTTGTATTCAATGGGAGTTTGCCTGAATAACCACTAAGTAAAAACTGAGTGAGGGCCCCATGATTTGTGGCTTGATCCTGGCAAAGTGAATCCCATGAAAGGGACAAGAAAGAATATGTACACTGAAAAGGTGCAGAAACTGTCCTGTGTAACTTGCACTAGACTGTCCTCCTGACAAGGGCATAAAATGGCTGGCACTCATCCAGTAGAAAGTGTTGTGGCTCTATAAAGTTAAGGAATTGGAGATGCACACGCCATAAAGATGACTAGGAAATAATTCCAGTAATGGGGAAAAACTGGGCAGAACGTGCTGTGGAGCCCACTACAACAAGCATGAGGGAGGATGAAGGAATGGCTGTCAATGTTTGTAACAGTCCTGGCTACAGCTGAAGGCCCGTAACAGAGCCTGGAGAATACAGAACAGCTATGGATCCTGGAAGGTCTCAATACAGGAATGGTTTAGCATGAATAGGCACCAATATTGTTAATACAAGGCAACAGTGACTACACTTTAGTAGCAACCCAGGTAAAGTGCTGATTGTAACAGGAGTCCCTGGAGTCTGTGGAAACTGATCTCTGCCATGTACCTTTTGTAACTCTGACCCTTATCAATCACACCAGCACTCCTGTGTGTCACACTTCTACTACACTGACAAATGCACATTCACATGCCATCCATACCAAGTTTATTGGAAGGGGAAAACAAGAAACCATATGGGGATTATTTTAGAACACAAATGGCATGGTTCAAGCTACACCTTTTTTCTCATTAGCTACGCCCATTTCAGAGTGCTGCTTTAGGGATGTGCAAAGTTATGATGTTTTGCTAGCAACACATCAGTGCACAGAAGAGTATCATTACAGTTGTTTTCATTTTGGTGCATATTATCCTACTTTTCAGAGTACATGTAGCAGTTTATGGCTTTTCTTTCCCATGTAGTGGACAGGGTAAAGAGGGCCCAATTAAATATATTTTCATGCACTTGCATTGCTGGAGGGTGACAGCACAGGACAGATTCGCCTGGCATGCATGTTGTTAGATCTTCCTAGGTATACCTTTCTGAAAGGAAGAAAAAGGAAAAAATTGTTCAGTTTGATATACACACAAGGAATTTTGGTCTGCAACCCAGGTCAGTGTAAGTCTGGAAAATTCCTCTTGGTTTTACCACTGGCATTCTCATTAGCAATGGACTATGCCTGTTATCTGGTTAGATTAATTATTTTTGTGTTATTCCAGGGCATTCCAGTACATTAAGCTTAAAGCTGTCATTAATGGATATGGAGTTTGTGAAATAAGGTAACCATTATCTACCATTACCCCCACATGAACCAATAGCCATTGCACCATTATAGGTTCCACTTTTCCTTACTTGTAATGTCACATTTTGGCTCCACTTTCTGATTTCCCAGTCTATACATGGAAATCACCAGTGGCCATGGAGATTTGTAAATGTTGGTGGGTGCTGTGGTGCTTGGATTCCCCAGAATCTGAGGTTGTCACAGACAGGTGTGTAGCTGTAGGGGTTGTTTCAGGGGGACACAGGTGGTGAGACCCTAACAGAGGTGGGAGTTAGATGAAGCCCTGCTTCTTATATTTCACATCGGGCACTGCAATCTCATTCTTCCAGTGTCTGAATAGTTACCTAGGAATTTCTAGTTCAAAGTTTGTTTACCACATTGGGATTCCCTCACCACCGCACCCGCCCCTTTCCTGGTGGCTATTCAAGGCTATAACGATCTGTCTAAAAATAAAAATGAGAATGCTTCCCTAGTGCACATTTCTACATCTCCTTGCTCAAATTAAACCACCAGAAAGCAGCTGGCACTAATACTAGCACTCAGTTGTATATAGAATATTGCTGAATGCACAAGGGCGCTGGTAAGGCTTGAATCCTACTGTCAATACAGCACAGCTGTGTGATTCATTTTGGCAAAAGAATGCCATTCTAATGTAAGATGAGGTGCCAGGAGGCGGCTTTCTCTTAGCAAGAGTCTCTCTGATAGGAGAAGCATAGGCACATGTTAAATTGTCTCTCCCATTTCTGCAATTCATGGGAACATATTACCTCTGACAAATGGGTATTGGAGATTATAAAATCAGACTATTCCATGTATTTCCAGTCTATACCCCTCTCATCCCCCTTTCCCATCCCTTTTCAGGACCAATCTCACAAGCCTTTCTTGAGTCAGGAAGTTCTGTCTGCTCTCCACTTAGGAGCTGTGGAACTAGTTCCCATGCAGTACAAAGGAAGATAATTTTATTCCAAATATTTTCTTGTTCCCAAAAAGAAGTGTGGGTGGAGACCAATTTTAGACCTCTGGATGCTGGATACCTTTGTCAAGGTTCAGAAGTTTAAGATAGTGACACTTAACAGTTTTCATCCCATCCCTAGATCTGAGGTATTATTTCAAGAACTTCAACCTTCAGGACACATACTTTCACGTTACGATATACCCTTTTCACAAGAAATTTGTATGCTTTCTAGTGGGCCAGCACCACTGTCAGTATTGTATTTTTCCCTTCAGGCTGACTAGCACCCTGTGCTATAACTGGAGTTCTTGGAGACATATGTCCCTCCAAGTGCTACCAACTACCCATCTCCTTCCCCTCTGCTTCCAAGTCTCCTCTTTGTGGGACTTTGCAGTAGAGAAGGAACTGAGGGTGGTTTGTCCATCACAATTCTATATACCCTCTATACGGGTTACGAGGACAGGGTGGATGCTTAGACCCAGGGACGGCTCTAGGTTTTTTGCCGCCCCAAGCAAAAAAATGTTGGCTGCTCCCCACCCCAGCCCTGGGCTCTTCCCCCTCCCCACCAGTACCCTCCCCCACCCGCACACCCTGCCGCCCCAGCCCTGGGCTCTCTCTTCCCCCCCGACCCGCACCCCCTGCTACCCCAGCCCTGGGCTCCCCCCCCAAACGTGACCTCCTCGTTCACCATAGCAATCCCCGTTTACACTTGCAGTGGGGATCAAACCGTTTCTCCTATTTTCATTTCACTTTAGTATAAATCTCGCCCCCCCAACCCCCGCAACCCCATCTTTAGTGCTCCAAATGCACATGGAAGGCATAGGAACTAACCCTTGTAACCGGAAATGGATGGGGATCTAGTAAAGAGGGTTCAGGCAGAGGAGGGGGTGCTTGGGGGCTCTACACTGGCAGAGAAGCGGGGTGTGATGTACTCGCGGAGGAGGAGAGGGGGTATCAGGAGGGTTGCGGGAGAAGAGGTGCAGGGGAAGGGGGAGGTGCAGGGGAAGGGAGAGTACAAGGGGAAAGGGTTCGGCAAAGGAGCAATGGGGGGGAGGTACAAGTGAAGAGGCTGCGAGTGGGATGAGGGGTGCAAGGGCTGAGAGGGGCAGGCGCTGACAGCTGCTTCCCCAGCCCCGTGCAGGCAGAGCCCCCCCGAGCGCTGCGCCAGCCCCTGCCTCCCCTCCGAGCGCCGCGCCAAGCCCCAGCCCCCTTCCGAGCACCATGCTGCGCCAGCCCCCTCCAGCGCCGCGCCAAGTCCCCGCCCTCCCGAGCGTCGTGCCGCCTGAAGCCCTGCCCCCCTCGGAGCACCGTGCCGCCCGAAGCCCCACCCCCTGAGCACCGTGCCGCGGAAACAAAAAAGACCCCTCCAGCGCTGCCCCGACGAACCAATAAATAAATAAATAAAAACCTAAGCCCCGCCCCGGCCCAAGGTGCTGCCCCAAGCACGTGCTTGGTCGGCTGGCTGTGGGGGCCTGGGGCAAGCAACGCGGGGCTGAGGCAGGGGAGGTGTGCAGCGGGCTGGGTCCGGGAGCAGGAGGGGGCAGCTCCCTGGCAGCTCGGGCTGCCCAGCCACTCACCCCATCAGCGCGCGAGCTGGGTTCCGCGCCCCCTGCACAGCCCAGCAGCGCCCTGCACAGCCCACTCGGGTGGGGAAATGCTGCGCCGCCCTGGGGAGACTCAGAGCAGCAGCGATGGTGGCAGCGGTGGCAGCATCAGGACCCCTCCTCCCTCCCTGCATCCAGGGCCCCGCTTCCCTCCCTCCCTGGCTCCTCCCACACTCCGGGATCCCCTCTCGTGCTGCAGCCTGGGCTTGGCTCCAGGGGACGATGCTCTGGCTCCCCAGCGGCACAGCTCCAGCCAGGGCTGGCTCCTGGCTTTTTGCCGCCCCAAGCAAAACAAAAAAAAAGGGGGGGGTCGGAGTGCCACCCCTTGGAAAGTGCTGCCCCAAGCACATGCTTGGAGTGCTGGTGCCTAGAGCTGGCCTTGCTTAGACCGGTTGGACACTGCTGCTGAAAATCTTTGATCAAAAGCACATGGGGTGCCTGAGCATCTCTAATGGAGCACTGACAAGGACACACATCTCAAAGATATGTAACTCCAGTAACTCCAGTTACTGTACGGGATAAATAATCTCTCCCCCTTTGTATTCCTTATTAAACATGCTACGACAAATACCATCACAGCAGCCATTCTGTTTGCTTGTCCTCCTGCTTGAAATGGGAATTCTTTTGTCATGATGATCAAATCTTTCATTCACGTTTTAAACAAGACATGATAAGCAGGAGTCTTTCTTCCTTTGGTCTATGGTATGTAAAGATACTGGCTCAAATTTTGCTGTCAGTTACACAGGCACAACCAGTTTGGTGAAGTGTAAATCTTAGTTTAGAACATAAATACAGTGTACAGTAATAAGGCCCAATCCTGCACATTTTAATCATATGGGTGGTTACATAATCAGGCGAATTCTTTGCATGTCTCCAATACCTTTCATCTGAGAATCTCAAAGCACCCCACAGGTATCAATTAATGAAGTCTATGTGGTAGATATATGTTTTTTAAATGTGTAAAATAAAACAGAAAGGGTGAGGCCTGTTTTCAAAAGCAGCATGTAATTAAGGGTATTTCTGAATTTGTGTGCTCAACTTGAGATGCCTAGATGTTTCAAATTGGGCAGCCAGAAATGGAGGCACACCAATTTAATGGCCACTTTTCAAAGTGTAGGCCTTACTGACTTGCCTCCGAGACAGCACAAGTCATTTGCAGTGCTAAGACAAGGACATGGAAGCCCTCATTCCCAATCCTGTACTTCAACCACTAGACACTCTGATTCCTATTATATATTAACATTCTGAGTAACAGGGAGGAATTGGTTGCAAATCGAAGGTGGAAAGCAATTTGGGTGAAGGTGATCATGAAATAATAAATGTCATGATTCAAATGAAAGGAAGGAATGACAGCAGCAGAATAAGGACAGTGGACTTAAAAAAAGCAAACCTTAACAAACACAGAAAACTGGTGGGTGTGGTTCCATGAAAAGAAATATAAGGGAGAAAGGAATACAGGAGAGCTGGCAGTTCTTCTTCGAGTGATTGTTCACGTCCATTACACATTAGGTGTACGCACGCCGCGTGCACGGACGTCGGAAACTTTTTCCCTTAGCGGCTCCCGTCGGGCCGGCAGGGCCCCCTCCTTCCCACCAGAGCGGCGCCCCGCTCCAGGGTATATATATCCCTGCTGACCCAACCCCTCCAGTTCCTTCTTACCGTCCGTGGCGGCGTTGGAACAACTCTGTCTCTCGTCTGAGAGTGTCCCTTAGCATAGTCATTAGTGTTATTTAGCAGTTATCAGTTAGTTAGTAGTAGTGTTGAGCTAGTAGTTAACAGCTCATTAGGGTACTTAAAGTTCCTGCTGTGGTTGCTTGGTCAACCCCGGCACCGGCCCTGGGCGGCGGGGCATGCCGCACACCCAAGGCTTCAAGGCTTGTGCCACGTGCCGCAAGCCTATGCCATTGAGCAACCCCCACGACTCGTGTCTCCGCTGCCTGGGGGAAGCTCACCAGAAAGAGCGCTGCAAGATCTGCAAGGCCTTTAAGCCCAGAACTAAGAAAGAAAGAGACTTTCGCCTTAAGCAGCTGCTCATGGAGACGGCGTTACAGCCCTCCACTTCGGCGGCACCGTCTGCCTCCGTGCGGAGCGCCCCGGCATTGGTGCGGGAACCGGCGCCGGCGGGTCACCCGAAGCCCACGGCACCGACCCAACGGGGGCATGTACGACGCCGGTCGTCTTCGCCGGCAAAATCGAAGGGCCAACCCAAGGCCCGAGGACGCTCCCCGCATAAGAGGGCGGCGCCAGTGAAGACCTCGAGTGCGCCTAAGGCCTGTACGGCCCCAGCACAGACCCCGGTAGTGGCTCCGGCACCGAAAGGCCCGTCGAGCCCCGGGATGGGCGCGTTGAGTGAGGATGAAGGGCTGGAGGAGCTCTTGGAACAGCCCTCCACTCCGGACACATTGAGGCAGCTAAGGACCTCATTGCATTGTCCGTCGAGGCCCCTACACGTGCTGAGGACGCTCCGCCAAAGCTGCCACACAGAGGCAAGCCGGCGATGGTGCGCCCATCACGGTCGCCGTCTCGGCACCGTTCCGGGAACCGGTCCCGGTCGAGCTCCGCCTCGGTGGACTCCCGGTTGCCCTCGGCGCAGGAAGCACCGCAGCAGTCGGGCTTCAACAAGCGGTCAGCACCGACTCAGCAACCAAGCACGAGTCGGCACCGCGAGGTGTCGGCGGTACGTTACCCGATGCCAACCAGCCGTAGTCGTTCCCGGTCCCGCAATCACTGGTACCGATCCAGGTCCAGGTCGGCGAGACGCTGTTCCAGGTCCTGGTCGCGGAGGCGCTACTCCCCAAACCCGGACCGGCACCATCCTACGGCTCCGCCGTGGCCTTCCAGGTCACCGTCCGTGGTCTCGGGGATTGACTCGGACCGGTACGGCGGGTATGCCCATAGGCGCAGGCCAACAGGGACTACGAAGCCTATGGCCATTCCCAGTGGGGCCAACCGAGCCAATGGCCATTCTGGACACCCTGGGCCTACCACCAGCAAGGGCCCCCATCAAGGGCCTCAAGATCCGGGCCATCAGGGTACCGATCCCGCTCCCCGTGGCACCGTCCACCATCGCATAAGGAGGCAACGGTCTCAAGACCACCGGAGCGGGAGGGAGTGGACTCGGCACCGAGCACGGTACCGTCCCAGTCCCACACTGTGGGTCAGGCCCCAGAGGAGCAACCGGTCGATGCCGGGTTGCAGGACAATGAGGATGGGCAGAAGGCCCCGACCTCTTCCTCCTCGCCGGACGAGGCAGTAGCGGGCACGACGGTGTCCGGCCCTCCCCCGATTGACCATCGGGCGCACCAAGACCTGCTTCGTCGGGTAGCCCTCAATCTGGGCTTGCAAGCGGAGGAGACTGTAGAACAGGAGGACCCCATGGTCGATATCCTGAGCCCGGAGGGGCCCTCCAGAGTCGCTCTCCCGATTATACGGACAGTCCAGTGCAACTATAAGACGGTGTGGCAAACGCCGGCCTCCTGTGCACCGACTGCAAGAGGCGTGGAGAGGAAATACTTCGCCCCATCTAGAGGGTTTGACTTCCTCTTTTTACACCCGTCCCCTTGTTCGCTGGTGGTCTCGGCGGTCAACGAGAGAGAGCGTCATGGCCAGCAAGCTCCTGCACCCAAGGGCAAGGAAGCTAAGCGATTAGACTTGTTCGGGAGGAAAGTCTATTCATCTGGGGGCCTTCAACTGAGGATCGCCAATCAGCAGGCGATTCTAAACAGGCACAATTTTAACTCTTGGGCATCAGTCGCCAAGTTTAAGGACTCCCTCCCGCCTGACGCGCATCATGAGTTCACGGCCCTGGTGGACGAGGGGATGGCGGTGGCCAAGACCTCATTGCAGGCCTCCCTCGACTCAGCCGACACAGCGGCTAGAACAATCGCGTCAGGGGTAGTAATGAGGCGTTTGGCATGGTTACAGGCTTCAGGCCTTCCGCCAGAGGTGCAGACCACACTGCAGGACCTCCCGTTTGAAGGTTCGGGCTTGTTTTCCGACCAAACGGACGCCAGGCTACATAGCCTTAAGGACTCGCGAGCAACCCTTAAGTCGTTGGGTATGCACACCCCGGTGACGCAGCGCAAGCCCTTTAAACCTCAGCCACCACAGAGGCAATACCACCCTCGCCCTCGGCACGAACCATACCGCCGTCGAGGCAGGGATAACAGGCGGAGACGTAACAATACGCCTAACCAGGGCCAGGGTCACGGCCAGGGCAAGCCGCAGCCAGGGAACAAACCAGGCTTTTGAAGCTACGCCCGAGGACAGCGTACCACATTCTATACCGGATCCTCCTCCGAGTTTCAAGGACCGCCTGTCCCATTTCTACCAGGCATGGTTGCGCATAACATCGGACCGCTGGGTCCTGTGCACAGTGAAGGCGGGCTATACCCTCCAGTTTTCCTCGCCCCCTCCCTGCCATCCCCCTTCCCCGTCCCTCTTCAGGGACCCCTCTCACGAGCAACTTCTCATGCAGGAGGTACAGACCCTTCTCGCTGCAGGAGCAGTGGAAGAGGTCCCACCAGACCTAAGGGGAAAAGGATTCTACTCCAGATACTTCCTGATCCCCAAGGCAAAAGGGGGCCTCCGTCCTATTTTGGACCTGCGCGACCTAAACAAGTTTCTGATCAAAGCGCACTTCCGTATGGTCTCCCTTGGAACTATTATCCCATCCCTGGATCCGGGGGATTGGTACGCTGCCCTTGATATAAAAGATGCCTATTTTCACATCGCTATCAATCCAGCCCACAGGCGGTTCCTGCGCTTCGTTATCAACCAGCGCCATTTCCAATTTACGGTCCTGCCTTTCGGCCTGGCATCGGCACCACGAGTATTCACGAAATGCATGTCCGTGGTAGCAGCCTTCCTTCGAAAGAGAAGGATGCGTGTGTTCCCGTACTTGGACGATTGGCTTCTCGCGGGCAGGTCGGAGGCCGAGGTCCGATCTCACGTGACGCTGGCCTTGCAGACGTTCGACAGACTCGGCCTCCGGGTCAATGTGCCCAAGTCCACGTTAGTCCCCACACAGAGACTGGACTTCATAGGTGCAACCCTGGACTCGGTGACCGCGCGGGCAAGCCTCCCAGAGGCACGGTTCCTGACAATTCAGAGGGCCGTAAGCTCAGTCCAAAAATTCCCCACGACAACGGCAAGGTGTTGCATGCAGCTCCTGGGGCATATGGCAGCTTGCACACATGTGGTCAGACATGCCCGCCTAAGGCTCCGGCCTTTGCAGTTGTGGTTTGCTCAAACGTACCGCCCCAACAGAGACCCATTGGATCGAGTGGTGACGATCCTAGATCAGGTGTTGGGCTCGCTCCGCTGGTGGTTCAATCAACAACAGGTCTGCGAAGGGATCCCCTTCGCTGCCCCACAGCCCACTCTGACGTTGGTAACAGATGCA
Source organism: Chrysemys picta bellii (assembly GCF_011386835.1). Lineage (NCBI taxonomy): Eukaryota > Metazoa > Chordata > Testudines > Emydidae > Chrysemys > Chrysemys picta. The sequence continues at coordinate 87,162,036 of NC_088799.1, read as the reverse complement.
TCGGACCTGGGTTGGGGAGCGCATCTGGGGGAACTGCGGACCCAAGGGCTGTGGTCCAGAGAAGACAAACTGCTTCACATCAATCTAAAGGAGCTAAGAGCGGTTCGCCTCGCCTGTCAGACCTTCCATGCCACCATAGAAGGTCACAGCGTGGCAGTCCTGACGGACAACATTACCGCCATGTTCTATATAAACAAGCAGGGCGGGTCCCGGTCTTCTCCCCTCTGTCGCGAGGCACTCCAATTATGGGACTTTTGTATAGCCCATGCGATCCACCTCATCACGACGTATCTTCCGGGGATCCAAAACGGCTTAGCGGACCGCCTCAGCTGATCCTACCGAATGCACGAATGGACGTTGAGGCGAGACGTCCTGCATTCAATCTTCCGGAGGTGGGGCTTTCCCCGGGTGGATCTATTCGCCACCAAGGACAACAGTCAATGCCCTCAGTTCTGCTCATTCCAGAACCTCAGCCAGGGATCATTAGCAGATGCCTTCACGATCCCATGGGGAGGGAGCCTGAGATATGCCTTCCCTCCGTTCCCACTCATACACAAGGTTCTCCTCAAGACCCGCAGGGACAGGGCGACAATCATACTCATCGCCCCGGCCTGGCCACGCCAGCATTGGTTCACGACCCTGCTGGAATTGTCCATAGCCGACCCAATCACCCTCCCCCCTCCATCGCGACCTAGTCACACAAGACAAGGGTCGCCTGCTCCACCCGAACCTGTCTTCGCTACATCTCATGGCGTGGTATCTCTCTGGCTGAACGATGCAGAACACAGGTGCTCTCACCAGGTTCAACAAATCCTCCTTAGTAGTAGGAAGCCCTCTACAAGAGCGACCTACCTGGCAAAATGGAAAAGGTTCTCCCACTGGTGCGAGCCTCAACACATACAGCCTTTACAAGCCTCAGTTCCGTCGATCCTGGACTACTTACTGCACCTCAAGCATCAGGGGCTTGCGCCCGCCTCAATTAGGGTGCATTTAGCCGCCATTTCGGCTTTCCATCCGGGAGAGTTGGGAGTATCAGTGTTCTCCAACCCCACAGTGGCCCGATTCCTCAAAGGGCTGGAGAGGGTGTTTCCCTACTCGCGCCCGCCTGTCCCTGCGTGGAGTCTGAACCTAGTCCTAACAAAGCTCATGGGTTCCCCCTTTGAACCCCTAGCCACTTGCTCCCTCATGCACCTCTCGTGGAAGGTGGCGTTTCTCGTGGCCATCACATCGGCCAGAAGGGTATCGGAATTGAGGGCCCTCACTTCGGGACCCCCTTGTACAGTTTTTCATAAGGATAAGGTGCAACTGAGGCCGCACCCCAAATTCCTTCCAAAAGTGGTATTGCAGTTTCACATGGGGCAGGACATTTGCCTACCGGTGTTCTTTCCTAAACCCCATACGGACCCTCACCACCGCAGCCTACATACCCTTGATGTTCGAAGGGCATTGGCATTCTACCTGGAACGGACCAGGTCATTCCGCAGAACACCTCAGCTGTTCATTGCTATTGCGGAACGTATGAAAGGCTTGCCTATCTCGACACAGCGCTTGTCGGCATGGATTGTGCATTGTATACGCACGTGTTATGAGCTCGCCGATGTTCCGGCCCCAGAGATCCGGGCCCACTCGACTAGGGCCCAAGCATCCTCGACGGCCTTCTTGGCGCAGGTCCCTATCCAGGAGATCTGTAAGGCGGCCACCTGGTCGTCCATGCATACGTTCACAGCCCACTACGCGATCCATCATCAGACCAGAGAGGACGCGATGGTCGGACAGGCTGTGCTACAGTCAGTTGTACCTTGACTCCTACCCACCTCCAATGGTAAGCTTGGGAATCACCTAATGTGTAATGGACGTGAACAATCACTCGAAGAAGAAAGAACGGTTACTTACCTTCTGTAACTGTTGTTCTTTGAGATGTGTTGTTCACGTCCATTACACTTCCCACCCTCCTTCCCCTCTGTCGGAGTCTCCGGCAAGAAGGAACCGGAGGGGTCGGGTCGGCAGGGATATATATACCCTGGAGCGGGACGCCGCTCTGGCGGGAAGGAGGGGGCCCTGCCGGCCCGACGGGAGCCGCTAAGGGAAAAAGTTTCCGACGTCTGTGCACGTGGCGCGCGTACACCTAATGTGTAATGGACGTGAACAACACATCTCAAAGAACAACGGTTACAGAAGGTAAGTAACCGTTCTTTTCTCAAGGAGATAGTACTAAATGCATAACTGACAACTATTCCGATACAAAAGAAAGAGAGGAAGAATACTAAGAAGCCAATATGACTCCATCGGAAGCTCTTTAATGACCTAAAATCAAAAAGGGAATCCTACAAAAAGGGAAAACATGGATGAATTGCTAAGGAGGAGTACAAAAGAATAATACAAGCATGTAGGGACAAAACCAGAACACAAAATGTCCCTACCAAGGAACATAAAAGTTAATAAGAGATTATTTAAATACAGTAGAGGAAGAGAAAGATGAAGAAAAGTGTAGGTCCTCTACTTCGCAGCGAAGGAGAGCTAATATGCACATTGGAAAGCATAATCCCAACTATACATATAAAATGATGGGAGTCTAAATTAGCTGTTACCACTCAAGAAAGAGATCTTGGAGTCATTGTGGATAGTTCTCTGAAAACATCCACTGAATGTGCACGGCAGTCAAAAAAGCGAACAAAATTCTGGGAATAATTAAGAACGGGATAGATAATAGGACAGAAAATATCATGTTGCCTCTATATAAATCCATGGCATGCCCACATCTTGAATGCTGTGTGTAGATGTGGTCGCCCCATCTTAAAAAAGATATATTGGAATTGTAAAAGGTTCAGAAAAGGGCAACAAAAATGATTAGGGGTATGGAATGGCTTCCATATGAGGAGAGATTAATAAGACTGGGACTTTTCAGCTTGGAAAAGAGACGGCTAAGGGGAGATATGATTGAGGTCTATAAAATCATGACTGGTGTAGAGAAAGTAGATAAGAAAGTGTTATTTACTACTTCTCATAACACAAGAACTAGGGGAAGTATTTCTTCCCACAACGCACAGTCAACCTGTGGAACTCCTTGCCAGAGGATGTTGTGAAGGCCACGGCCATAACAGGGTTCAAAAAAGAACTAGATAAATTCATGGAGGATAGGTCCATCAATGGCTATTAGCCAGGATGGGCAGGTATGGTACCCTAGCTTCTGTTTGCCAGAAGCTGGGAATGAGTACCAGGGGATGGATCACTTGATGATTACCTGTTCTGTTCATTCCCTCTGGGGCACTGGCCACTGTCAGGAGACAGGATACTGGGCTAGATGGACCTTTGGTCTGACCCAGTAGGGCCATTCTTATGTTCTTAATAAACGGTGATATCAAGAAGGCTGATGTGTTAAACACCTATTTTGTGTCAGTCTTCACTAAAACGGTTAATGATGACCAAATACTCAACACAAGTAATTTTAATAACAGGGGGGAAGGAACACAAGCCAATATAGTGAAACAGGTTAAAGAATATTTAGATAAGTTAGATGTATTCAAGTTGACAGGTTCTGGTAAAATTCATCCTAAGGTACTTAAGGAACTAGCTGAAGCAACCTCAGAACCAGAAACAATTATCTCTGAGAACTCTTGGAGGACAAGTGAGGTCCCAGAGGAGTAGAGAAGGGCAAACACTATACTTTTCTTTAAAAGGGAGAACAAAGAGGACCCAGGGAATTATAGATTAGTCAACCTAACTTTGATACATAGGATGACACTGAAACAAATTGTTAAACAATCATTTTGTAATCACCTAGAACAAGGATTGGCAACCTTTGGCACACGGTCTTCCAGGATAAGCCCCCTGGCGGGTCGGGCCAGTTTGCTTACTTGCTGTGTCCGCAGGTTCGGCCGATCACTTATCTAAATATTCTTTAACCTGTTTCATTATATTGGCTTGTGTTCCTTCCCCCCTGTTATTAAAATTACTTGTGTTGATTGAATTGTAACTCCTCTGCTGGGCAATGGCTGGTGATGTTTGCTGTTCAGCACCCACCCAGGCGTTGGTTACCTCCCTTGTCATTGTCTCTGGAGAGCTAGTATCTGTGCGCTTCCCAAACCCACAGGATATTTTACTGACAACCATACAACACAATTCTCATAACTTCATATGCATTAATGATATACATATTTATATATAATAGTGACTTTCAGCAGATCATAACCTTTCCCCTGATACCTCACACAGCCTGCTTTATATGCAATATCACAATTATATATAAATGAGGAATATGAGGATTACAGGGTGCTCCCCCAAGGTATAGAATGTCACACCCATCATTGAAGGTTTTTAAGAACAGGTTGGACAAGCACCTGGAAGAGTTGGTTTAGGTTTATTCAGTTCTGCAGGGGTCTGGACTTGATTACCTCTCAAGCTCCCTTCCAACCCTATATGTCTATGATTCTATGATAATAATAACCCATTTTTTAAAACTATTACATTCCTATTCCTGTGTCATGTATTTTGTGAGATTGTCAAAGGTGATGTTCATGTTCACAATACTTTATTACAACATGACCCCCTGAAGCATTGTAGCATTATTATTTTTTCTGTCTAAGGGGCTAGCCAGAGAGGAATAATATAGACCGATGAAAAACTCCAGAGAGGGCCACAATGGCTGCTTGCCTTTGGCAGCTGATCATTAAATAGATGTTTAAACTTTACTTTGCTTTTTATTGTCAAAACAGTCTGCTTGCTTGTTTGTTTGGGCTTTTTTCAGGTTTTGTTACTTAGCTAAAATCTAATTCAATTTCCTATATATGGCCAAATTCTGTTCTCAGCTATGCTGCTGCAATCCCACTGATTTAAATGGAACGATGGGTGAAATTCACTTCAACGCAGAAGGCCAGCACAAGCCCCACATTCTGCTAAGCCTTTAATGAGTGGCTTAAATGGAGATTTAGGGCCTTGTGCAGGCTTTTTGGTAGCAGGGAGACTTTTCCCTTAAATGTAGAATTTGGTCCAATGTCCATCATGGTACCTATTTGAAGAGGATTAAAAGCCTTCGCTAACTCCCACTGAAGTCTGTGGAAAGTTTCCCATAAATTTCAGAGGAAGTTGGATGAGGCCCAAGAGAGACTGGTTTAAAAGAAAAAAGTTTCACAACATCTTAAATGTTAAAATGAGCTACTTGGGGATATTCCATTGTTTGCTAATATACTTGCAATGTGTCCTGCAGCTCTAAATTATAACTAAGACCAGAAAACAGGAGCACAGGGTGGGTGAAGCTAAAGAGCAAGGATATATTTCTGACCAGATAGAGAGACAGAGAGAGTGTGTGTGTGTCCTCCATGGGGAATTGTTTTTGAAAATACCCAATGCAATCGTTTGCATTCCAAAGGCAAAAAATGTTTTCCTCAGACATAGTTTTATGACCCCTAAAGATAAAAGCCCCCTTTCTCCCTCCCTTTGCTTTTTCCACTTCCCAGAGGGATGATTTAGCAATATCCAAAGAGGCAGTGGCCTCTTCCAGAGGCTGGAAAATCATCCCTTCTTTCCCTTTGGTATCTACCTCTATTGGGATGTTGTACAACCTATCCATCACCGTAGTATCTGAGCAACTTCCATATAAAACAGAGTGGCAGTAGCAGAGCCCCTCTTGGACTAAGTGGAGTCTCTGGCTTTTCTCCTTTCTCAGGTTACAGAACTCTCTTTTTGGAGGGGTGGGGGGTTGAGTCTGTGGATCAGGCAGTTAATGTTGTGAGTGTCAATCTGGTTCTAGTAGAAAAGCATTATCATGGTCTGGTCTTAATATTTTAACAGTGGCCGTGTGTAAGCCCCCAACAATGCTTCCAGACTAGTTTCACAGACCCAGAAGTTTGCACAAGCTTTGGAAAAAACATGAAAGCATAGGGGTGTTCATCAACTGGCACCCATGCTCCAAACATTTTGATGTTCAACACTCAGTAATTCTTGGATAGGAGTTGGTGCATCTCTTATGGTCTTTGGGGCCATATCGCCAGATCTGTTCTTCCATTTGGACTTCAATGCAATCATTTTTGTCCCCCTCCCGCCCCCCCGAAAAATGTGCTGAATATTTTGGGGCTCCTGCTCTGCTTCTGACACAAGGCCTTGTTAAATAAGTGTTTGCAAATGTGTCTCTTATTTTTTCATTCCTTACACTTGAAACCAAAGTTCCTCCCGGGATAGATAGTAAATATATTGCACCAAATTTTGCCCTTTAGACTTTACTCTGAAATGTGATGACTAAGCGTTGCATTGATGTTTGACCTCAGTCACAAACCATATATTGTTTGGTAGCTTAGGAATGTTTAGCCCTCATCTGACCTTAGTCAGAAATCATTACTGAAGTGTAGAAATACACAGTGCTGTCATCTCTACAGTATTCAGAGTAGAAAAGCCATCTCCGAGATGTTGCTTATGTGCCACCTGTTGGTGAGAGATGGAACAATGGCTTACTCCAAGGAAATCAAACTCAGGGCTTATGTTTTTAGCAAAATATGTGTGGTACTCCTCAGGACAGGAGCAAAATATGACATTTTCTAATATTTCAAACCAATTACAAAATGTCTGACTACAAATTTAGTAGGCAATTGTTCATGTCAGACAAGATGACAACTATTGAGGAAACAGCTGTTACTCCAGATGGAATATGTTTGACAGCTTTAGGTCCAGGTGCACAGTTCTGGAATAAATCAATAGAGCATTGGCATGTGGATTTATTCTTGGCTGATTGGATAGTACTAGTACCAGTTTCTTGGATACTCTCCTCTTAACCTTTAAGGAGCTACTTCTGGAACAGTTATGTATTAATCTGTTGAAATTTAAATGAGAGAGAGACTATGCAACATAACACAAGTAAAGGGGACCTGAGGGCCATAGCCTGTTATAATTCCATGAGCAGAGTCCCAACATTTGTGTAAAACATGGACACAAGAGATGGCCCTTTAAATTGTACTTAGTTCTTCAGATTCCTGAAGTCATTTAAGAAGAGAGAGAGATAGTATTCTACTTATCTATCTTTAATTTTTATATCCTCACTTTTCTGAAAGGGACAGTGTGCCAGGTACACTAGTGGCAGAACCATCATCTTAGAAGATGCTTGTTTCCTAGGAATTGAACTCTGACCACTAACAAATTTAACATATGCCACTGAATGCCCTTCTGAGCTGGTTGGATAGGACTGGCGGTCTAGTTGGGAGTGGCTCCATAGCCCATTACCAGTCCTTTGAGTCACCTAGTTGCATAATTGTTTTTAGGGTCTAGTTAGGAGACAGGTGGTGCATTTCAGTCTGTTTGCATCCACCCCCGGTGTCCATGAAATGTAAGTCCAAGGGTATTCTGCATCTCGAAGGCTGTTCATGCTCCTGATTTAGTCTGAAAAAATGCTAAAATGCAATTTGTGAAGTGCTTCAGGATTTGTTTTCTGATTTGTTTTCAGACTTCTTGGCTGGCTGATGATAAAATCAAGAGGACTCTTGTAAATCACTCACAACATGTGTGCCCTAGTACTTACTACTGTTTTCTCTGAATATATTCCTCATTTGGTGACTGATACAGTTGTGGGAATTATAAATCAGAGTGCTCGTTGGTGAACCAATTTTTTTATGCCAGCAATGGAAAATTTTTTATTAATAGTCTTCAGTGGGGATGAGAATTCATTCTATTCAGTTCTTGATAAGAGCAGGAAATATCTGACAGGAAGATTCATATGCCATGCATAGTATGAAGCCCCACTTCAGGCATTATGGTTTTCAATAGGAAAATAGATTAGGTCGCTAAACTGACCTAAGAAATTATGGACTAACCCAGTTCCAGAGCTCCTCTGGGTCTTCACTCATTGGCAATTGGCTCTGTAAAATTAAGAGAAGGTAAAAGGCATTTCCTACACAGCACAAGGGTTATTTACTGAAAAAAAGAGAGGGTATTAAAAAAACCAAAGGAAGGAACTAAAGCAAATTGGAACAATGCTCTGGACCTTGTGGATGTCAGTGAGGGGCCTCACAGATGACAGTAATGGTCTTTCAGAGTAGCAGCCGTGTTAGTCTGTATCCGCAAAAAGAACAGGAGTACTTGTGGCACCTTAGAGACTAACAAATTTATTAGAGCATAAGCTTTCGTGGACTACAGCCCACTTCTTCGGATGCATATGGAGTGAAACTATATGCATCCGAAGAAGTGGGCTGTAGTCCACAAAAGCTTATGCTCTAATAAATTTGTTAGTCTCTAAGGTGCCACAAGTACTCCTGTTTTTTTTAGTAATGGTCTTGTGTCAGGGCCTTTGGAGGCCAATAGAGGTTCTTATGGATGTCAGCAAAGTTCAGTTTGATGTGTGTCTGCAAGTTAAGCTAAGAGCGCCAATCTCAGGTCAGACTTCCAGAAGACAGGGCATGTACCCCTAACTCAGGGGTCGGCAACCTTTCAGAAGTCTATAATATATAACTAAACTACTGTTGCATGTAAAGTAAATAAGGTTTTTAAAATGTTTAAGAAGCGTCATTTAAATTAAATTAAAATGCAGAGCCCCCTCGGACCGGTGGCCAAGACCCGGGCAGTGTGAGTGCCACTGAAAATCAGCTCACATGCCGCCTTTGGCATGCGTGCCATAGGTTGCCTACCCTGCCCTAACAGGTGGTATAGTTTTTATCATAAGATTTCACCAAGCCAGCAACAAATGTGTGCTTCCAAAATAGTATACTAGTTATTCTGAAGCCACAGACAGGTTACCTCCATCCTGCCTACCCACCTCCCTGCCCTGCCCTATCCCTCTTCAGGGACCCTTCTCACAAACACCTATTGAGACAAGAAGTACATCACCGTCTACAATTAGGGGCCATGGAACAAGTTCCAACACAACACAGAGGGAAGGAATTTTATTCCCATTATTTCCTGACTCAAAAGAAAAACAGGATGGAGACCCATTCTGAATTTCAGAAAACTCAACAAATTTGTCCATACCCACAGATTCAAAATGGTCACACTGAACTCTATCATCCCTGCGCTGGAAGAGGGGGACTGGTTCTCAGCCCTCGACCTACAGGATGTGTATTTTCACGTTACCATCGATCCCACTCACTCACAATTTCTACGATTCATAGTGGGACAAGATCACTTCCAAAACAGAATACTTCCATTCAGACTGTCGACGGCTCCACAAGTCTTTACCAAAACCCTAGTGATGGTAGCTGCTCATTTGCGCAGACAGGAAATATTGATATTCCCATACTTAGATGATTGCCTGCTAAAAGGTCTTACCCTGAACGAAAAATTACGCATTACTCGACAAACCATTTCTTTTTTTCACTTCCTAGGGCTACAAATCAACAAAAAAAAATCTACCCTAATGCCAGTACAACAATTGGACTTCATAGGAGCACACCTGGACTTAGTGTAGGCCAATGCATCACTGCTGATGCCCTGATTCACAGCAATGACCTCCCTCATATTGGTGGTCTCAGAGACCCATGGGTGTCTGCACGCACCTGCCTACAAGTCTTGGGACATATGGCGGCCACCACTTTCATTGTAAAACATGCCAGACTACACTTGTGCTGCCTTCGAGGTTGGCTGAGCTCAGTATATATTCCATGAAAGCACAGCCTAAACAAAAGACTCACACCGACCCCAGAGGTTCTACATGCACTACAATACTGGACAAACCCAATAAACGTTTGCTCAGGCATCCCATTTCAACAGGATCCACCATCCATACAAATCACAACAGATACCTCACTGATCGGATAAGGAGCTCACCTAAACCAACATACATACAACCCAAGGCAAGTGGTCCCCCAGGGAAACACATTTACACATCAACCTGCTCAAATTACGCACGATCTGCAACGCATGCCTACATTTCCTCCCTATTATACGAGGCAAAACAATAAGGGTCCTGATGGACAACATTGTGTGTATGTTCTATATAAATCGACAGGGTGGAGCATGTTCCCATTCCTTATGCACAGAGGCCTTAAAACTATGGAACTGGTGCATAAAACACAACATCACTATTACAGCAGCATACTTTCTGGATCGATTGAACATGATGGCAGACACATTCAGCAAATGGTTTTCCCAAGAGCATGAATGGGAAATGAACAATTAAATAATTTCACATATGGGGATCCCCACACATAGACCTGTTCGCGACATTAGTAAACAAGAAATGCCCAAAATTTTGCTCAGGAGCGGGACTAGGAGCACAATTCCTGGGGGAACGCTCTTCTTCTATACGCATTTCCACCGATACCTCTAATTTCCAGAGTAATATACAAAATACGAACTGACATGACTCATAGTATCGACATGACCCAGACAGACTTGGTTCCCTTACCTGATGCGCATGGCAATCTGCACACCATTCACTCTCCCTTGCCCAGGGAATCTTCCCTCTCAGGACGATGGTCAAGTCCTCCATCCGGACTTGGAGAAACTTCATCTGAAGGCATGGCTCCTTCATGGCTCCACCACGATGAACTAACCTGCTCAGAACGAGTAAAACACGTGTTAATAAACAGCAGGAAACACAACACACATACCACTTACCTCCAAAAATGGAAACGATTCTTCCTGTGCTGCCAGAACAATCAAATATCTGCAAGCCAGGCACCGCTTCTACTAATCCTGGAATATTTATTATCCCTAAAGAACTCAGGGCTTGCTATGAGCTCGCTTAGAGTTCATCTCGCTGCCATCATGGCCTTCCATCAACAGGTAGATGGGATCTCAATATTCACTCACCCAGTACTTGGACATCCGAGAACCCACACCAGCATGGGACTTAATCTCGTTCTCAGAAGTCTAAACAGAGCCCCATTTGAACCCTTAGCCACATGCTCATTACTTCACTTATCTATGAAAGTGGCATTCTTGGTCGCCATTACATCGGTGTAAAGAGTCGGTAAGATGGGGCTGTCACGGCTCATCCCCCTTACACAATATTCTTCAAAGATAAAGTGACATTTAGAACACATCCTAAGTTTATGCCCAAAATATTGTCTTCGTTCCACCTCAACCAACCTATTCACTTACCTACATTTCATCCAAAACCACACACTAACGCTCAAGACGTGACCCTGCACACATTGGATGTGTGCTGTGCCTTAGCATTTTATCTGGACAGAACAAAACCCTTCTGAAAATCACCTTAACTTTTTGTGTCAACAACAGAATGATCAAAGGGCTCTGCCATATCTACGCAAAGATTATCTAAATGGATATCCAGCTGTAACCATATGTGCTATTCACTACACAACACTGAAGCCCCTCCGGGCATCATAACCCACTCAATAAGAGCTTTATCTACCTCCATAGCATTCCTACACAATGTGCCCATCCTAGACCTCTGCCGGGCAGCCACCTGGGCCTCTGAACACACATTCACAAACCACTATGCAATTATTCTTGGTTCAAGCTCAGACACAAGACTAGGCCTCACTATACTAGCCTCAACAACGAACTCAACTCCGAAGTCCCTTCCATCCTCATGAGGGCTCTGCTCTACATTCACCTGAAGTGGAGCACCCACAGGGACTGCACTCGAAGAAGAAGAGAAGGTTACTCACCTTGTGCAGTAATTGAGGTTCTTTGAGATGTGTGTCCCTGTGGGTGCTCCACTACACACACTCCTCCCCTCTACTTCAGAGTCCGCAGTAAGGACTCTACGGTAGGGGTCAGGCCGCGCGAGTGCTAGATGAAGCGCCAACGGCACCACGAGACAGCTACTGTGCACATGCGTCCCAACCAGGCACTGCTACCAAAAATCTCAGATTGGTGGCACCGGGAAGCACCACACCTGAAGTGGAGCACTCACAGGGACACACATCTCAAAGAACCTCAGTTACTGCACAAGGGAAGTAACCTTCTCTTTCTTCTTCTAGAGAGCAGATTGCTGTGGTTACCAAGGAGAAACAGAGTAGTGGTCAGGGACAGGACAATTGCTTTGCTGGGTCCGAGACAGTTCATTGGGAGCTCCCCCATAAGTCTACCTTCTGCTTTGGTAGAGGAGGATACACCTGACAGTGAAATGGTAGATTCAAGTTAGATCTACCCAGAGATCTGTATATCTCCTCTTTGCTACTGACATTCCATTCTGTAAATCATATTTGTTAGTTAACAAGAAGCTCTTCCTTTTATTTCAGGCATTGGTGTTTGTTTATTTTTTCACTGACTTGTTTACACATTTATGGGTCCAAAATTACGAGTTCTGGTGGAAAATATACCGAAGTGACTGAAGATTCTAAGTCCTATTGTAAATAACTCAGTCTCCTAAGCACCTACATCACTTTGGAAAACGGAACTTAGACTCCTCAATCACTTAGGAACTTTTGAAAATGTTACCTTTCATCTCCTCACAGTATTTTTGCTCTTGGTAGTGTAGGGCAAATGGAGAAAGAAGACCAAGTCTCATATCATTTCCGTCTCATAAAAGGTGCAGGGGAAAATCTCATGAAAAACAAACACAAGAACTCCAGATATCCAGGTCTTCCCAAATGGTTACTCTTGAGAGAAACCCAAATGCACCTAATTAACAGCTGCTGTAGAACCAGGAGGGGACGTTCACACCTGGGTTTTTTGGTCTTCTAAAATGGTGGCTATGATTGGGCTTTTGTTTTTATTTCAGCAAAGGGCTGATGAATTTAATAAAACAAGTGATATATTGAAATGTGAATCCAGGGAATATTCTACACCAAATGACAGAATTATTTTAAATTAGAACACATTTGGTGACTAAACTACTTGATAGTTTGTTGTTAACTTTGTCCTATCAGTTTTTAATTTGAAATTGCTGTGATGTCTATTGATTAGTTTCATCTGAAGCACAAGCATCTGTTACAAAATATTGACTTTTGTATCACCTTTTAGCCAAGTAGGTTAATTGAATGGTGCTTGGGGAAATTATTTCAGACACCGTCTCTGGCTAATATTTATCTTCAGATAGCTAATGGAATTGTTTGACATTTAGCCAAGTTATTTGCTAAAAATAAAGCCCTAGAGATGAAGTTGCGTAACTGAGGTAGTATTAGTTACCAGTTATATTTTCAGCATGCTTTATCCTCCAGTTTATCTTGACTAAAGGAAAAAAAAACAGATTCTGCTCCCACTAAAGTTAACAGTTTTGCCATTGACTTTATGGTTCAGGTCCTGTTGTTTTTGAGAAATGTATTTCACTAGTGTGGTTCTGATGGGTAGTACACAATACTGCCCTACCATACAAGAGACTTGGTTTTACTTACAATAGTATCTCGCTGTAATGCAGCTGTACAAAATATTCAGAACAAATCTTTTCTTCTGATTGTGGGTTTCAGTACAAACTTGAACCCCAGCTCGACTTCTCCATTAGAGTTGGACAGAAGTTGAGGGATAGATTCATTGCTGTGCTATGACTCAAAAGGCCATAGGACAGTATAAGCAGCAGCTCTGGGTGCAAGGGGCATTCTGTGGTGGGGTAGACTTGGGGTGGGACAGTCCATTGGGAGGAGACATCAGGGACAGGAGGAGGCATGAGTGGGGCAACCAGCACTCCCTGCAATAGCCGACATTAGTCCCCAACAGGGACTCAAATTAAGGCAGTCCAATACACCAGCCCCCACAGCTCCTAAATAAGGGCATGGCTACACTTGCGGATGTAGAGCGCCGGGAGTTAAACCAGCCTTCGGAGACAGCAGCAGGGAAAGCGCTGCTGTGTGTTCACACTATGCTCCTTGTCACTGTGGAGCATGTCCCACATTAGCAGCTCTTGCAACGCCACAGAGAGCAGTGCATTGTGGGAGCTATCCCAGTGTGCAAGTGGCTGCAGCGTGCTTTGGAAAGGGTTTGCAAAGCATGGGGGGAGAGTGTCAGCATGCTATCTTGTAAGTTCAGACAGCGGCAGGGGAAAGGGGGAAACCCTCACACACACACACCTCTGCAGCAGGAGCATTCCACAGTAATGGTTTGCTTTGTGTCCCGGAACAGATAAGCATGCGGGCTGTCAGAAACGGAGCTTTGAAAGGGGATATCTGTATGCCTGCAGCCATGTTCAAAACAATGACGAGAGTGACCACTTGACTTCAGGGGATAATGGGACATTTCTGGAGGCCAATCACAGCGCAGTAATGCAACACGTCGTCCACACTGACACCCCAGTGTTCCAGCCGGGGCACAGCAAGCTCTATGCTTCTTGTGGAGGTGGATTACCAGGAGCGCTCCAGCTGCAGAGTCCAGGTGCTCTAAGTGCCTTGCCAGTGTGGATCCCTCAGGAGTTATGGCACCTAGGGCTGATTTAATGCGCTCTAACTTGCAAGTGTAGCCAAGGGCTAAGAGAGGCTCATGTGAAAAACCAGACCTCTGTGCAGGGATGAATCTGCCCTAGACCAGAGTTTTGGTTTGGGTCCTTCTCTAGCAAAGCTGAACAGGGCCAAAGAAGTGCAAAGTCTTATTATTTAGGTAAACATCCACCAGTAGTGATTTACTTCATTGATATCAATAAGCTATAAATGAAATGTAGAAGTCAAGTTTACTTAATGTAAATCAGTAAACTACTGGGATAAGTAAAGCAGGCTGCAAAGTGCAATATGATGTGCTTCTCTTTCCATATAATTTAACAAGTAGCTCAATAGATAAAAATAGATGTACTGGCTTTGCCAATACAATTTGTTTTTCAATCAATATATCATAATCTATGTAATGAGTGAGCATAAAGCAGATTGCATTTTATACTCCTGAAACAATTTAGGTTGTTTATCCTCATAGAGAGAACCTGCATTAAAATTCCACCATCTCCCATGATGGAGATTGTTAATGTACGTTAAACTGAACTGCGGAGTGAATTGTATAAAGTAGGTTACATTGCTGAGATACATTTCTTTAAGAATCTTTGCTACCCATGCTCCCAAAATGTATATTTTTAATGAAAAACACAGCTTGAGTCTCCCCTCCCTCAAACCAGATTTACAATAGTGCAGGGGTAGGCAACCTATGGCACGCGTGCCAAAGGCGGCACACGAGCTGATTTTCAGTGGCACTCACACTGCCCGGGTCCTGCCCACCAGTCCGGGGGGCTCTGCATTTTAATTTAATTTTAAATGAAGCTTCTTAAACATTTTAAAAACCTTATTTACTTTACATACAACAATAGTTTAGTTATATATTATAGACTTATAGAAAGAGACCTTCTAAAAATGTTAAAATGTATTACTGGCACGCAAAACTTTAAATCAGAGTGAATAAATGAAGACTTGGCACACCACTTCTGAAAGGCTGCCGATCCTTGCAATAGTGCAATCCCATTGCCTTCATTAGAATTACTCCTTATTTACAGGTGTGTGAGTGAGATCAAAATCAGGCCAACGTGTTTGGCATTAAGAAAAGACACCCAGGTTCTGAATGTGCTCTGTGATCAGGATATTGTTTAAGTCAAGAGGCCTGCATGAGCAGAACATGCCAATGAAGCATCAAATTCTGCCCTCATTATATCTGTGCTACCCCATTAAAATTGCAGGGTTGCACAGGTGTAACTGCAGGGAGAATTTGGCTTCAAGGCATTAAAAGACACTGTCAAGACAGATTTTACGCTGGCTAGGGCTGATCAAAAAATTTCCTTCAAAACTGGTTTTCAAAGGAAAATTGGGTTCTCAACTAAATTAAAATATTCACAAATTCTGTAGGCTTTCCACAGCAATTTTTGAATTTTTTGTTTGTTTTTGTTTTGTTTTTGTTAAAAAAACAAGTGCCCCCAATTGAAAATTTTGGAGTTTTGACTAAAACAGCTGAAAACTGCCCACAAATATTTGTTACAGGGTGGCTGGACCCTGTAAGTGAAGCAGGTCCAATGCCCCTGTACCAGACCAGGTGCTCCCATTTGGCCAATTCAGAAGTCAGGGCAGCACCTGGGGAAGGGAAGGGGCTATAAAAGGTCAGGGAGTGACACAAAGAGTGAGTGAGTCAGTCCTGGTAAAATATTTAAGAGGTGGTTGGGTTTTGGGAGAGCTGTGACACCCCCACCCTCTACCTACCTACCTACTTACCCACCCACCCCTCTCTCTCTCTCCCCCCCTTGTGGGGAGAAGGAAGAGTTGGTTTTGTATGTTTTGGACCTGGCTGAAGGCAGGAAAGTGGAAAAAGAAGTTTGCAAGCTGGTGTCCCCAAGCTAGAGAGGAATGAAGTCATGAGGAGAGATGGAGGGAGTTTTCTGCTGGCTCTCTAAACCAGAGAGCTGGGAAGAGCTGAAGGTAATGGAGTAGTGGAAAAGCTTACCTGTTGATATCTCCAGGCCTGGTCAGGTAGATCCAGAGGAACTGTAAGAGGGTGAGGAATGCTCTGAGCAGAGAGGCTGTGAGGGTTCCTGCTGGAAAGTGAGGGGTTGTACTCCAGTTGGAAAGGCTGGGTTGCCTGTCCTGGTACCAAGACAAGAGATGGCTGTGCTAGAGGGCTGGGATATGGTAAAGGACATGAGTGCTGTGTTTTGCATGTACTGTAAGGACTGTGCTCGGGGGAATCTGGATTACGGTGTTGGGATTTAGTGTTTATGTACATGGAGCTTCTATAATAAATGAACCCCAGAAGGGTTATAGTTGGGAAGATGCTTTGGACTATTTCTGAGGACTCAGAAGGAAACTGAGCTTGGGTACTTGCAGCAGGCCAGGACACTGTATGATAGTCTCCTGGGTGGGGCTGCCCTTCTTACAACTTGCTTTCCTTTTTAACAAAAACAATTGTTTTGTTTTTTAATTAGAATTGCTAGCAGAAAAAAAACACACCTTTGCACAATTTGGCCCAATGGTGAACAAGGGTTTTCAGGAACAGGCCCCCAGCTAAAGAGCCACAAAACTGTATTAAATTTAGAAGACTTCTTAGTTTTCTTTGACAAGGAGCTAGTTCATTTTTCAGCTTTAGGAAGAACATTCTCAGCAGAAAGATAGAAAATGGAGGGGGAGGGGAGTGTTGAACAGGCTTTGCAAAAAGATGGCTTGATCCAAACTCTCCCCAGGGTTTTCATCTAAATCCAAACTTTGTATCTCAGGCTCTAATATTCCTGCCCTATTTTATTGCTAGCAGCTGATGTATCTTGTGCACATCAACTTTTGGTGTTTATGCCTTGGTAACTAGTTGTGTGGTAACTTGTAACCTTTCATACCCCTCTCCAAAGGGGAAGTATCAACACATGGTAGATACGTCTCAGAAAGAAATTAGATTATGCTAATGAACTTTATTTTATACAATCCTTATCTCCCATGGAAATCCTAAGTATTTCCCAATGAAAGAGTATTAAAAGCAGAGAGAAACCCAGCTAAAAGCACAAAAACATCAGAGTGGTGTGGAAAAAGCCTGAGAAAATATGTTTGAGCAACTATTGAGATAAATCAAACCTTAGATTCATATAACGCTACCACTGCAGCATGCCCACCTTTCAAAAGTCTGGTACTGCCAACCCCAAGTGTTCAAAACCAGTAAAGTTCTCCTCCCCCCAAATCATTCTATTTTAAATAATTTACAGTTTGGGTTCTTATTTGCCTTGTGGTTTCTGTGCCTCTAGTGTTCATGTTTTCTCCATGACTGTGAGGGCTAAGAACTTTTTTTTTTTTAACAAAACCTGAGTTTCTCAGGTATTTCCATCAGAAGCTGGGAGCTCTAAGCAAAGACCACACACTGTGAAACCCACAATAAAATCATGAGTTGGCACACTGCAATCACATTTGGTCTATGACTTGTCTACATGTACAGCAATGCAGCGACGCTGCTGCAGCATGTTGGGTGAAGAAGCTCTAAGCTGACGGGAGAGAGCTCTCCTGTCAACAAAGCGCTATTCACATCAGTGCTTCTGTCGGTGTAACTTATGTTGCTCGGGGGGTGGTTTATTCATGTCCCTGAGCAACATAAATTCTGCCGATGAAAGCTGTAGTGTAGACATAGCCCAAGAGTAAGCTGGTTGATAGGGTGTTAGAAGCTTGACGATGTATGTAGCATTCAGGCTCCTAGGGATAACGCTAAAACTAAGTATCTGTTACTCTATTCTGCACTGGGGGGCAGGAGGTAGAGGTGCCTTAAACGCACCTTTTACACTCCCTGATCTCTAGAGCCTGCCAGACCACTACTGTAAGTTATAGCAGGCTTAGGACTGCTGCTGTACCCTACATTCTGTATTCCCTGGTCTTCCATGAAGTGTGAAAAGCAGAGTGCTCCAGCCATGCCCCCCCCCCCCCCTTCATTTCCAAACCTCCCACCTCCTGCCTGGCCCTAGCTCACACCCCTGTGCTCAGGATTTAAATTCTCAGAGATTATTTCCTGGAGCCCCTCCTCCCTCTCCATTTGAGGCTCTGGGCTTCAGCTGTGAGGCAGGGGGGTCTCAGGATTTTAGCCCTGCAGGGGGCTGGGGTGTCTGGGGTGTTCAGCCCTGTAAAAGGCACTGGGGCTCCTGCGGGTTTGAAAATATTTACCAGAGTGGCTCTGGCTGAATTTAATCCCTGCCTGTGCTGAGGATCAGGAGTGGAGCTGGTTTTACCAGCCCTCTGCAGGCCAGAGGCTCCCAGAACTAGAGTTATTTCCCTGGGGGCTGTTTCTGCTTTTATGGTCTCTCTGTACTACCAGAGCAATGTAACATAGCCAGGAGGAGGCAATGGAGAATTGATCCCCCAAACTTTACATTTGATCCAGCTGTCTAAAGTAGGGTTACCATATTTCAACAATCAAAAAAGAGGATGGGAGGAGCCCCGCCCCTGTCCTAGCCCCGCCCCGTCCTAGCCCCGCCCCTGCCCCTTCCACTCCCTCCCACTTCCTGCCCCCTCAGAACCCCCAACCCTCCCCCCCACTCCTTGTCCCCTGACTGCCCCCCAGGACTCCACCCCCTCCCTAAGACTCCCTGCCTCTTGTCCCCTGACTGCCCGCTCCTGAGACCTTCCCCACATCCTAACTGGCCCCCTAGAACCCTACCCCCTACCTGTCCCCTGACTGCCCCAACCCTTAGCCACACCCCCACCCCCTGACAACCCCCCCCAGAACTCCTGACCCATCTAAACCCCTCTGCTCCCTGTCCCCTGACTGCCCCCTCCTGGGACCCCTGCTCCTAACTGCCCTCCAGAACCCCACCCCCTACCTAAGCCTCCCTGTTCCTTATCCCCTAACTGCCCCTTCCTAAGACCCCCCCCAACTGCCCCCCAGGACCCTACCTCCTACCTGTACCCTGACTGCCCAAAACCTTATCCACCCCCCCAGAAACCCCCCCCCGAACTCCCGACCCCCCCTCCGCTCCTTGTCCCCTGACTGCCCCCTCCTGGGACCCCTGCTCCTAACTGCCCTCCAGAACCCCACCCCCTACCTAAGCCTCCCTGTTTCTTGTCCCCTAACTGCCCCCTCCTGAGACCCCCCCCACCTGTACCCTGACTGCCCAAAACCTTACACCCCCAACCCCCAGACAGCCCCCCCCAGAACTCCCAAACACCCCCCCGCTCCTTGTCCCCTAACTGCCCCCTCCTGAGACCCCCCCACCTGTACCCTGACTGCCCAAAACCTTACACCCCCCAACCCCCAGACAGCCCCCCCCCGAACTCCCTGACCCATCCAACCCTCCCCCCTGCTCCCTGTCTCTTGATTACCCCCTCCCCCAGAACCTCCCTGCCGCTTCTCTGGCCCCCGGCTCCCTTACTGTGCTGCAGAGCAGCACGCTCGACAGCGGGGGAGGGCAGCAGGGTCGGAGCTCCAGACGAACAGCCCGGCGATCTGTGAATGCAGGGAGGGGGAGGGAGGGAGAGGAGGGGAGTGGTGTCAAGTTTCAGGAGAGAGGCGGGGGGAAGTGCAGGAAGGGCTCTGGCTCTGGCTGTCGGAGCCCCGGCTGGTCTGTAAGCCGCACGCACGCTCTGCATGGGGGGGAGGAGGGGAAGTCCGGACATTGACAAATTCCCCCCGGACGCTATTTTTAACCCGAAAAAGCCGGACATGTCTGGGGGAATCCGGACGAATGGTAACCCTATCTAAAGACAACCTGTGCAAAGAGGGAAGTAGAGAGCAGAGGGGACTTGTTCTTCCAACCTCAGTAAGAACTGAGCATTGCACAATTGAGTCAGGAGTGGGCAGGAGGACTGGCTGAACCAGTGCAGCTACACTGCTCATGGCTTCCTGACTAGAAACCATTATGGACAGTGCTGGTTTAGCTGGACATGACCTAAAGAAAACCTGACCCAAGTGTTGCAAGCAGTGCTCGTAAAACATTCCAGACAGTGGCTGTGTGAGACGCAAGGCATATATAGATATTGTGTTCTCAAGATGTTCCAGGCACAGTTTCTTCAAATGATTTAGTGTGGACAGGACATATTATTTATAATCATGTATATTATGTGCCAAGAAAAATTGGGTCCCCATTGGGCTAGGCACTGTACAAACAGAAATAGATGCTTACAATCTAAATAGGCAAGACAGATACAGGCTGGGGAAAGAGGTGGGAGACACAAGCAGAGTGAATAATGTGATGGCAGCCAGCAGCATGTTAGTTGTAGGACTTTTTTGGAAGAAGAGTGGGGAGAGGCTTAGTTAGGAGGCGATCAGCTAAATGGAAAGAAAAGGTAAGGGAGAGTGGGGCAAGGAAGAAAAGGGTAAGAGGTGGTGGAGTGAATCTGAGGAGAAGATACTGGGGATTGGTATTCAGTACCATTCAGTACAGGGCAGAGTAAGTCCCATCAGAACTGTAGAAAGTTCTCTGAATGTCCAAAGGTCCTTGCTTTGGCTGCTTCTGCTCCTACCAGAGTTGAGACTGAAGGCCCAATCCTGCAAAATGATCTGCATAGCACCCAGTTGAAGCCGTGGTCTCCCCGCTTAGATCATTTTGCAGATCTTCTGAGCATAATCTGAGTTGAGACTTTAACCTAAAATCCTGAGGCAAAACTGACAAGTGCTAAGCAGGACTACTTGATATGACTTTGTATGATGGGCCTAAGAGACAGATGGCAGGCTCCTCTATATACCCCTCTCGTATTTATATTTAGGTCAGAAATTTGTTGCAGTTAAACAGCATGGTGTGAATTGCAGTGCAAATGCATTTGCTTTGCATGGGATTTATTTGTACAGGGCCATATTTTCAGATGTGCCCTAAACCCAATTACCATTGTAACACTTTGACCTGAGCTGGTTTGAAAATGTGGGTGCCGAGCAATAGATGACATCTGAAGAATAACTCTCACTCAATCTCAGTATGTCTGAATGAATCTATGGATATGTCTACACTGGAATAAAAGACCAGTGGCATGGCCATGGCTGGCCCAGGTTAGCTGACTCGTGCTCTGTCTCCAGAGATAAAAATTGCTGTGTAGATCAGGGATAGGCAACCTTTTCATGTGGCCCATCAGGGAAATCCGCTGGCAGGCCGGGACGATTTGTTTATCTGCAGCATCCGCAGGTGCAGCCGATCGCAGCTCCCATTGGCCGTGGTTCACTGTTCCAGGCCAATGGGGGCTATGGGAAACGGCAGCCAGCACATCCCTTGGCGCTCAGCCCACGCCACTTCCTGCCAATGAGAGCTGCGATTGGGTGAACCTGCGGACGCTGCAGGTAAACAACCCGTCCCGGCCCGCCACCGGATTTCCCTGATGGGCCGCATGCCAAAGGTTGCCAATCCCTGGTGTAGACACTAGGGCTGGAACCTGGGCTCTGGGACCTTCCTCCTTGCAGGGTCCCAAATCCTGGGCTGCAGCCTAAGCCCGTGTCTGCACAGCAGTTTTACAGCTCTGTGAACCCAAGTTAGCTGACCCAGACCAGCCATGGGTGTTCAGTTGCTGGCTAGATGTACCCTATGTGGCTTACTGAGTAGTTTTTTTCTGTCAATTCAATACACAGTAAGTACTGCTTCTCTTTAAAAAACAAGAGGGATGTTTATCAGGATAAAAGTCCTTACATTCCGGCAGGTCTGGCATGAGAGGAATTTGAGGTGGAGCAGTGCAGAGTTCAAAGTCCCTGGGATTATAACAAAAAACTCAGGGTCTGCATTTGAAAGATCCTGCCTGGGTCTATCCGGGGTAATATGCCTTTTTTGTTGAGAAGGAGTTCCCAACAGCAGTTCTTTAAAATCCTTGGGGCATGATTAATCCAAACACTGTCTGAAATGCCTTTAGCAACTGTCTTGTATTCACTGTCAAGGCTTTTTACAGACAGCCTATCCCCAACCTACCTGTTAGCTCACATTCACTATTGAGCTGTTGACACTCGCCTCCGAGTGGCCTATGATGCCAGCTTTCATCACCCAATTATTAAATTTTCAAACAAGCACCTTCCTGCTTTCTCCTGTGCTGCCCCTCACAGCTGAGAGGCACTCCCTGGGATGCCTCCAATGGTTAGGCTGTTGGTGTGCTGAGACCACTGGCTATCATGCTGACCAATAATGTCTCATTGTTTCCTTGTATTCTCCAGGCTGTCTATATCCATCTGTGATCTCTGATTTTATATTTAGATTATAGGCTATTTGGGGCAGGGAGCATCTTTGCTGTTCTGTGTTTGTGCAGTGCTTAGCACAATGGCATCCTGGTCCACGACTGACGCTCCTAGGCACTACTGGAATACAAATGAATAATGTAATCTTGTCCAGTGGGCAGTAACATAGGCCATAGCCTGAGAGGTACTGAGCACGTGCTGAGCCCCTGAAGCTCCCACTGAAATCAGCAGGTTGGATTCTGGGGTCTTCACTCAGTCCTTGCTCATGCAAAACTCTCAAGTAAAAGCTGAATAAGGATTTGGCCCAGTAGGAACTGTGAATGACCAGCACTCTGAATTTGGCTCTCTGAAATTGCTAAACCTGGCTTATGACCCAATCCTACAGACATCTACAAGTGTGAATAACTTACTCATGCAAGCACTCCCATTAACTTGGGAGCACTGTGTCTCGCAAAAAACATTCAGCATCTTACAGGAGAATGACTACAACCTTCACACTGCATACGTGGCTGTAAACCTGTTGCATTACAAGCTATAAGGTTGGAGTTTGATGTCTCACAATGTATTATTTCCCTGCTAAATGTCTGTGAATCATTGACCTTGGCAGAATCCTTCCTGTCAGCATTAACACACCTGTTTAATCTGTGTACTGTAATTAGACTTTATTAGCAAGCGTGCCATGCAAATTAAAAGCTGATGCTTGTTACCTTAATTTAGGGGAGGAAGACTCCCAACTTCGGAATCCTGAAGAACTGTGGGCACTGTTAAGTCTGGCAAGCCTAAAAATAAGGGACTTTGTTTTAAATTCACAGGAACAGGACGTGAACCGGCCTTCCGCACTGCTCACCTGATTGTTTTCTGTGAGGAGTCCAGCTACCAAAATATACAAGTGTCCTGCCCTTTGCTGCCTCCCGCGTTTGCTGTTCCATGTTTTGGCATCCATGCAACTGGCATTTGAACTATACTGTAGCCCTCAGGGGAAGAAGTGACAGATTATTTTTAGGATCAGCAGCTTTTTAAAAGAGAAATTGCTATTTCTTTTGTTAGAAGAGGTTAAATTGTGAAACTGTCAATTTTGATTGTGTGGCTTTAAATAATTGAGTATTCTATATAACAAGATCTGATCCCGCAAATCCATACTAGTGTGAGTAGTTACATTAGTCCAGTGGGATCATTTGCAAGACTAAGGACTACTCTTGGGAGTAAGAGTCCAGTCCTGCCCCACTAAAGGCAGTGTAAAAAATTCACAGTGACGTAAACTGTACAGGACTTGGGGAGAGAAAGCACAGGTTTATAGCTGCTTGATATTTGAGTTACCACCAAAGTCAAACCTCAATACAGGGTTTTATTTGGACTACAGACAAAGAGTATCTTCTGCTCAGCCCAAAATGGGAACTCCATCTGCTTTTAATGAAGGTGTAAGTATGCTCCAAAACTTAAGGGGCAGCAAATGGAGGAATCGTGCGGAAAGCCTTAAATGTAATATAAAGATGTTTCAAATGGAATCTTCTGTTTCATCTACTAGCATGCCCGGCTGTAGGCACCACCACTCCAAGCATGTGCTTGGGGCAGCACTTTCCAAGGGACGGCACTCCGGCCCCCTTTTTTTTTTTTTCCTTGGGGCAGCAAAAAGCCAGGAGCCGGCCCTGGTTGGAGCTCTGCCGCTGGAGAGCCAGAGCATCATCCCCTGGAGCCGAGCCTGGGCTGTGGCGGCGAGAGGGGATCCCGGAGTGTGTGAGGAGCCAGGGAGGGAGGGAAGCGGGGCCCGGGATGCAGAGAGGAAGGAGGTGTCCTGCTGCTGCCACTGCTGCTGCTCTGAGTCTCCCCAGGACGGCGCAGCGTTTCCCCGCCCGAGTGGGCTGTGCAGGGCGCTGCCGGGCTGGGCAGGGGGTGCGGATCCCGGCTTGTGCGCTGATGGGGTGAGTGGCTGGGCAGCCCGAGCTGCCAGGGAGCTGTCCCCTCCTGCCCCCGGACCCAGCCCGCTGCACACTCGCCTCAGCCCTGCATTGCTTGCCCCGGGCCCCCACAGCGCCAGGGGCGGGGAGAGGCAGAGTCCAGCTCCGAGCGGAGCAGCGGGGGATACTGCCTCGCTGGGAGTTCCCTATGGCTCGGACACCTGGGGATCAGTGACCGTCCTCTCGGCTCTGCCTGCACGGGGCTGGGGAAGCAGCTGTCAGCACCTGCCCCTTTCAGCTCTTGCACCCCCCATCCCGCTCACAGCCTCTTCACTTGTACCTCCCCCCCCTTGCTCCTTCGCCAAACCCCTTCCCCTTGTACTCTCCCTTCACCTGTACCTCTCCCCTTGTACCCTCCCCCAGCCCTTTCCTCCCACATCTCCCCCTTCCCCTGCACCTCTTCTCCCGCAACCCTCCTGATACCCCCTCTCCTCCTCCACCCTCCTCCGCAAGTACATCACACCCCGCTTCTCTGCCAGTGTAGAGCCCCCAAGCACCCCCACAGCCGCTCCTCTGCCTGAACCCTCTTTACTAGATCCCCATCCATTTCCGGGTACAAGGGTTAGTCCCTATGCCTTCCATGTGCATTTGGAGCACTAAAGATGGGGTTGCGGGGGACGGGGGGGCACGAGATTTATACTAAAGTGAAATGAAAATAGAAGAAACGGTTTGATCCCCAATGCAAGTGTAAACGGGGATTGCTGTGGTGAACGAGGAGGTCACGTTTGGGGGGGGAGCCCAGGACTGGGGCGGTAGGGGGTGTGGGGGGGGGGGGGAGCCCAGGGCTGGGGTGGGGGGCAGCCAAAATTTTTTTTGCTTGGAGCGGCAAAAAACCTAGAGCCGGCCCTGGACGTATGCATGTGCCTCTAGTCTTCTCAGTAAAGACAGTAAGTGTTCAGAGAGGCTGATGTTCTGACAGCTTTGTTCTGCTCAAACTGCAAATACTTCAACAAAAATACTAGGAAGCCCCATCAGTGGTTGAGTCAGGTCAGGGGGTGAGGAAAGGCATGTCTGGGAGTCTCAACAGTCCAACCACAGAGCTTGGGTTATTGTTGGGGAAGTCCGTATTTCTGTAAAAACAATTTCAGAGAAAGAGCACTCTGGAGCTTCCAATAATGATAACTCCAGGAGCATGAACTCTGAAAACTGGAAGAACAGGACTACCATTAAAGGAAATTACCAGAGAGGAGAAAAAAAAGACCTTCATTAGCAGAGCTTTCCATTCAGTAGTTTAGTCAATTATATCTTTACCGAAAGGATTGTTACATCATTTAAAAGTTTAAACTTCAGTTGTTGGGTCTGTTGACCTTATCTTCCAATTGCTTATTACCAGGCATAGTGCTTACTACCATGAAAAATAATAACTAGCTCTTACATACAACTTTTCATCCAGAGATCTCAAAGCACTTTTACAAAACAGGTAAGTATTGTTATCCCCACTTTACAGATAAGGCAATTGAAGCACAGAAAAGTGAAGTGACTTGCCCTAGTTTATCCAGCAAACCAGTAGCAAAGCAATGAATAGAGCCTAGGTCTCCTCAGTCCCAACCCAGTGCTCTGTCCATTAGTCCACCTGAATAGTCCTATTGAATTGACAGGTTTCAGAGTAGCAGCCGTGTTAGTCTGTATCCGCAAAAAGAACAGGAGTACTTGTGGCACCTTAGAGACTAACAAATTTATTAGAGCATAAGCTTTCGTGGACTACAGCCCACTTCTTCGGATGCATATAGAGTGGAATAAATATTGAGGAGATATATATACACACATACAGAGAGCATAAACAGGTGGGAGTTGTCTTACCAACTCTGAGAGGCCAATTAAGTAAAAGAAAAAAAACTTTTGAAGTGATAATCAAGATAGTCCAGTACAGACAGTTTGATAAGAAGTGTGAGAATACTTACAAGGGGAGATAGATTCAATGTTTGTAATGGCTCAGCCATTCCCAGTCCTTATTCAATCCTGAGTTGATTGTGTCTAGTTTGCATATCAATTCCAGCTCAGCAGTCTCTCGTTGGAGTCTGTTTTTGAAGTTTTTCTGTTGTAAGATAGCCACCCGCAGGTCTGACATTGAATGACCAGACAGGTTAAAGTGTTCTCCCACTGGTTTTTGAGTATTATGATTCCTGATGTCAGATTTGTGTCCATTAATTCTTTTGCGTAGAGACTGTCCGGTTTGGCCAATGTACATGGCAGAGGGGCATTGCTGGGCACATGATGGCATATATCACATTGGTAGATGTGCAGGTGAACGAGCCCCTGATGGTATGGCTGATGTGATTAGGTCCTATGATGATGTCACTTGAATAGATATGTGGACAGAGTTGGCATCGGGCTTTGTTACAAGGATAGGTTCCTGGGTCAGTGGTTTTGTTCAGTGATGTGTGGTTGCTGGTGAGTATTTGCTTTAGGTTGGGGGGTTGTCTGTAAGCGAGGACAGGTCTGTCTCCCAAGATCTGTGAGAGTAAAGGATCATCTTTCAGGATAGGTTGTAGATCTCTGATGATGCGCTGGATGCTAGATTGCTTCCGTCAACGTGCAAAGGCTGAAATTGTGGAAAAGCAACATCACTTGCCCCATAACCTCAGCCATGCTGAACACAACGCCATCTACAGCCTCAGAAACAACCCTGACATCATAATCAAAAAGGCTGACAAAGGAGGTGCTGTCGTCATCATGAATAAATTGGAATATGACCAAGAGGCTGCTAGACAGCTCTCTAACGCCACATTCTACGGGCCATTATCCTCTGATCCCACTGAGGATTACCTAAAGAAACTACACCATCTGCTAAAAAAACTCCCTGACAAAGCACAGGAACAAATCTGTACAGACACATGCCTAGAACCCCGACCAGGGGTATTCTATTTGCTACCCAAGATCCATAAACCTGGAAATTCTGGATGCCCCATCATCTCAGGCATTGGCACCCTAACATCAGGCTTGTCTGGTTATGTGGACTCTCTCCTCAGACCCTACGCTACCAGCACTCCCAGCTATCTTCGAGACACCACTGACTTCTAAGGAAACTACAATCCATCAGTGATCTTCCAGAAAACACCATCCTGGCCACTATGGACGTAGAAGCCCTCTACACCAATATTCCACACAAAGATGGACTACAAGCTATCAGGAACAGTATCCCCGATAATGTCACAGCTAACCTGGTGGCTGAACTTTGTGACTTTGTCCTCACCCACAACTATTTCACATTTGGGGACAATATATACCTTCAAGTCAGCGGCACTGCTATGGGTACCCGCATGGCCCCACAGTATGCCAACATTTTTATGGCTGACTTAGAACAACGCTTCCTTAGCTCTCGTCCCCTAATGCCCCTAATCTACTTGCGCTACATTGATGACATCTTCATCATCTGGACCCATGGAAAAGAAGCCCTTGAGGAATTTCACCATGATTTCAATAATTTCCATCCCACCATCAACCTCAGCCTAGATCAAGCCACACAAGCGGTCCATTTCCTGGACACTACTGTGCTAATAAGTGATGGTCACATAAATACCACCCTATACCGGAAACCTGCTGACCACTACACTTACCTACATGCCTCCAGCTTCCATCCAGGACACACCACACGATCCATTGTCTACAGCCAAGCTCTAAGATATAACCGCATTTGCTCCAATCCCTCAGATAGAGACAAGCACCTACAAGATCTCTATCAAGCATTTTTAAAACTACAATACCCACCTGCTGAAGTGAAAAAACAGATTGACAGAGCCAGACGAGTACCCAGAAGTCACCTCCTACAAGACAGGCCCAACAAAGAAAATAACAGAATACCACTAGCTGTCACCTTCAGCCCCCAACTAAAACCTCTCCAGCGCATCATCAGAGATCTACAACCTATCCTGAAAGATGATCCTTTACTCTCACAGATCTTGGGAGACAGACCTGTCCTCGCTTACAGACAACCCCCCAATCTAAAGCAAATACTCACCAGCAACCACACATCACTGAACAAAACCACTGACCCAGGAACCTATCCTTGTAACAAAGCCCGATGCCAACTCTGTCCACATATCTATTCAAGTGACATCATCATAGGACCTAATCACATCAGCCATACCATCAGGGGCTCGTTCACCTGCACATCTACCAATGTGATATATGCCATCATGTGCCAGCAATGCCCCTCTGCCATGTACATTGGCCAAACCGGACAGTCTCTACGCAAAAGAATTAATGGACACAAATCTGACATCAGGAATCATAATACTCAAAAACCAGTGGGAGAACACTTTAACCTGTCTGGTCATTCAATGTCAGACCTGTGGGTGGCTATCTTACAACAGAAAAACTTCAAAAACAGACTCCAACGAGAGACTGCTGAGCTGGAATTGATATGCAAACTAGACACAATCAACTCAGGATTGAATAAGGACTGGGAATGGCTGAGCCATTACAAACATTGAATCTATCTCCCCTTGTAAGTATTCTCACACTTCTTATCAAACTGTCTGTACTGGACTATCTTGATTATCACTTCAAAAGTTTTTTTTCTCTTACTTAATTGGCCTCTCAGAGTTGGTAAGATAACTCCCACCTGTTTATGCTCTCTGTATGTGTGTATATATATCTCCTCAATATTTATTCCACTCTATATGCATCCGAAGAAGTGGGCTGTTGTCCATGAAAGCTTATGCTCTAATAAATTTGTTAGTCTCTAAGGTGCCACAAGTACTCCTGTTCTTTCTATTGAATTGAGTACAGTATACAGGTGTTACTTAGCCAAGTGTTTGCAGAATTAGGCCCTAAGTTTGTAGAGAACCATGTAAATGTATGGTGCTATATAATTGTGTTTATAACAGTAAAGATTAAACATGATTATTAATAGGAAAAAAAGTAAATTCAGTCCTGTGAACTCACACAGGAAAATGATAAAAGACAAAAACACCACAAAACCACAAAACAATCACTCTATATCTGACCTATCAGTCCTCATCCTCAAAGGAAACCTGCATAACACTTTAAATAAACAAGCCTGGGAGCTTAAATTCATAACTTTGCCAGACACTAAAAATCATGGTCTTAATAAAGACACTGGATTTATGGCTTATTACAGCAAATTGTAACCCACAACCCCTCCTTTTGTCCTATGACTACAGGGTGTTAACAGGCCACTTCATCTTGAATGATCCCTTAGAATATGCGCTAACTGCTTATGCTAAACTATCTGTTCGATCTTTTATTTACTGTGACACTCTTAGGCCTTGGCTATTACACTGGCAATTCACAGTGCTGCACTTGCTGCGCTCAGGGGTGTGAAAAAACACCCCTCTGAGCACAGCGAGTGCAGCGCTGTAAAGCGCCAGTGTAATCAGCGCCTGCAGCACTGCACGCTCGCTCGCAGCGCTGCAAGCTATTCTCCTCGGAGAGGTGGAGTACTTGCAGTGCTACGAGAAAGCTCTCGCAGCGCTAGCGGCACGACTACACCGAGGCAGCGCTGTGAATCCACGAGTGTAGCCAAGGCCAGAGTGCCTTTCCCAGACCTGATAAAGAGCTCTGAATAGCTCGAAAACTTCTCTTCCATCAACAGAAGTTGGTCCAATAAAAGAGATTGTCACTCTCTTTGTATCTTTAAATCCAGAAGGATGACATTTTTCCTAGTGACATAGCGACAGTATTGAACTACCAAGAAGGGTAACATTTGAATCTGTGGCTATGATTCAATTCAATAAAGGGCAGCAGTACCAGTGGACCCATGGATTAGGATCCACCACCCACGCCTCTACTCCTTATGTAGCCTGAGCCCCAAATCATAGAGTTGTAGGACTGCAAGGGACCTCGAGAGCTCTTCTAGTCCAGTCCCCTGCACTCAAGGCAGGATGAAGTATTGTCTAAAGTCTGAAATTCCACATCTTCCCTAGGCAGTTTATGCCAGTGCTTAACTACCCTGACAGGAAGTTTTCCCTAATGACCAATCTAAACCTCCCTTGCTGCAATTTAAGCCCATTGCTTCTTGTCCTATCCTCAAAGGTTAAAAAGAACAATTTTCTCCCTCCTCCTTGTAACAACTTTTTATGTACTTGAAAACTGTTGTCATGTGCCCCCTCAGTCTTCTCTTCTCCAGACTAAACAAATCCATTTTTTTCAATCTTTCCTAATAGGCAGGGCCGTCCTTACCCATACGCAAAATACGCAGCTGCGTAGGGCACCAGGAAACTTGGGCCACCAAATTTCCTGGTGCCCTGTGCAGCTGCATGCTGCTCCAGCCCCTGCCCCACCTCTTCCCCATGGCCCCCTGTCCTGCTCCACCCTGCCTCTTCCCGCCCCTGCTCCACCGCAGTCCCACCCCTGAGGACTGCAGCAGGGCCAGGCCTGCACTCACTGGTGGCAGGAAGTACAGAGACCCGGCCCCAGCTGCACCCCGGGTGAGTGCTGGGGGATGGTTCCCCCCTGCCCCCCAAGTGGGGGGGGGGCTGCGTAGGGTCCCAGAATAGCTAGGGACGGCACTGCTCATAAGTCATGTTTTCTAGACCTTTAATCATTTTTGTTGCTCTTCTCCGGACGTTCTCCAGTTTGTCCATATCTTTCCTGAAATGTAGTGACCAGAACTGGAAACAATACTCCAGTTGAGGCCTAATCAGAGCGGAGTAGAACAGAAGAATTACTTTGTATGTCTTGCTTACAAGACTCCTGCTAATACATCCCAGAATGATGTTTGCTTTTCTTGCAACAGTGTTACACTGTTGACTCATAGTTAGTTTGTGATCCACTATCATCCCCAGATTCCTTTCCACAGTACTCCTTCCTTGGCAGTCATTTCCCATTTTCTGTGTGTACAACTGATTGTACCGTCCTAAGTGGAGTACTTTGCATTTATCCTTATTGAATTTCATCCTATTTACTTCAGACCATTTTTCCAGTGTGTCCAGATCATTTTGAATTTTCATCCTGTCCTCCAAAGCACTTGCAACCCCTCCCAGCATGGCATTGTCCGCAAACTTTATAAATGTACTTTCTAGGCCATTATCTAAAGCATTGATAGATATTGAACAGATCCAGATCCAGAACTGATCCCTGTGGGACCCCACTTGATACGCCCTTCCAGCTTGACTGTGAACCACTGATAACTACTCTCTGAGAATGATTTTCCAACCAGTTTTGCACTCACCTTATATTAGCTCCATCTAGGCTGTATTTCCCTAGTTTCTTTATGACAAGGTCATGCGAGACAGTATCAAAAGCCTGGCTCAAGTCAAGAGATACCACATCTATTGCTTCCCCCTTATCCACAAGGCTTGTTACCTTGTCAAAGAAAACTATTAGGTTGGTTTGACACGATTTGTTCTTGATAAATCCATGCTGACTGTTACTTATCACCTTATTATCTTCCAGATGTTTGCAAATTGATTGCTTTATTATTTGCTCCATTATCTTTCTGGGTACAGAAGTTAAGCTGACTGATCTGTAATTCCCCAGGTTGTCCTTATTCCCCTTTTTATAGCTTGGCATTATATTTGCCCTTTTCCAGTCCTCTGGAATCTCACCTGTCTTCCATGACTTTTCAAAGATAATCGCTAATGGCTCAGATATCTCCTCAGTCAGCTCCTTGAGTATTATAGGATGTATTTAATCAGCCCCTGGTGACTTGAAGACATCTAACTTAGATAAGTAGTTTTGAATTTATTCTTTCCCTATTTTAGCTTCTGATCCTACCTCATTTTCATTGCCATTCATTATGTTAATGTCCAATTGCTACTACATTTTTTTGGTGAAAACTGAAACAAAAAATGCATTTAGTACTTCTGCCATTTCCTCATTTTCTGTTTTTCCCCCCTCATTGAATAATGGTCCTACCCTGTCCTTGGTCTTCCTCTTGCTTCTAATGTATTTGTAGAATGTTATCTTGTTATTCTTTATCTCTCTAGCTAATTTAATCTCGTTTTGTGTCTAGGCCTTTCTAATTTTGTCCTTACATACTTGTGTTACTTGTTTATATTCATCCTTTGTAATTTGACCTAGTTTCCACTTTTTGTAGGACTCTTTTTTGAGTTTCAGATCATTGAAAATCTCCTGGTTAAGCCAGGGTGGTCTCTTGGCATACTTCCTATCTTTCCTATGTGGTGGTATAGTTTGCTCTTGTGTCGTTAATAATATCTCTGAAAAACTGCCAACTCTCTTGAACTGTTTTTTCCTTAGACTTGCTTCCCATGGGATCTTACCTACCAATTCCCTGAGTTTGCTTAAGTCTGCCTTCTTGAAATCCATTATCTTTATTGTGCTGCTTTCCTTCCTACCATTCCTCAGAATCATAAACTCTATCATTTCATGATCATTTTCACCCAAGCTGGCTTCCACTTCAAATTCTCAACCAATTTCTCCCTATTTGTCAAAATGAAATCTAGAACAGAGCCTCTCCCCTAGAAGTTTTCTCCAACTTCTGAAATAAAAAAATTAGCTTCAATACATTCCAAGAACTTGTTGAATAATCTGTGCTCTGCTGTGTTATTTTCCCAATAGATGTCTGGGTAGTTGAAGTTCTCCATAACCACCAAGTTCTGTGCTTTGGATGATTTTGTTAGTTGATTATAAGAAGCCTCATCCACCTCTTCTTCCTGATTAGGTGGTCTATAGTAGACCCCTACTATGACATCACCATTGGTTTTTACCCCTTTTATCCTTACCCAGAGATTTTCAACAAGTCTGTCTACATAAGAACAGCCATAGTGGGTCAGACCAAAGGTCCATCTAGCCCAGTATCCTGTCTTCTGACAGTGATCAATGCCAGGTACCCCAGAAGGAATGAACAGAACAGGTAATCACTAAGTGATCCATCCCCTGTCGCCCATTCCCAGCTTCTGGCAAACAGAAGCTAGGGACACCATCCCTGTCCATCCTGGCTAATAGCCATTGATGGACCTATCCCATTTTCATCTCAACCTGAGTCCAAGTGTATACATTTTTGATATATAAGGCAACACTTCCTCTCTTTTCCCTGCCTGTCCTTCCTGAGCAAGTTGTACCCTTCTATACCAATCTTCCAGTCGTGTATTATCTCACCAAGCCAACTATGTCATAACTGTGTTTATTAACTAGCATTTCTGTTTCTTCCTGCTTATGCCCCATACTTCTCGCATTAGTATACAGATATCTAAGATACTGACTTGATTTTCCCCCTATGTTCTCTCTTGGGTCTCCCTAGATTCCAACCTTTCTCCCAGGTCTCCATGTTTTTGACTTACCTGTGGGCTTTTGTCTCCTGCCCTATTGAACCTAGTTTAAAGCCCTCCTCACTGGGTTATCCAGTCAGTATCCAGATATGCTCTTCCCCTTCCTCGATAGGTGGACCCAATCTCTGCTTAGCAGTCCTTCTTCCCAAAACAACCTTCTGTCACCAAGAAACCCAAAGCCCTCCTAGTGACACCATCTTCACAGCCGGGCATTCACCTCCAGGATGCATCTGTCTCTGCCTGAGCCCCTACCCTTAACCGGAAGGATCAAAGAGAACATCACCTGCGCCCCCAGAGGCCTGTAGTCACTTCTGATCTGCTCAGGGTCATACCTCACAGTATCATTAGTGCCCACATAGATTAGTAACATGGGGTAGTAGTGAGAGGGCCAGATGATCCTCGACAATCCCTCTGTCAGGTCTTGCATATAGGCCATGGCCGGCAGCATACCTCCTGGGATGCCATGTCAGGCCTCCGTCCCTCTCAGAAGAGAGTCACCAACCACCTCTACCCTACATTTCCTCCTGGGAGTGGTGGCTGCGATCCTCCCAGCCTTGGGGGTACATGGCTTCTCCTCCTCCACCTCGGGGATTGGGGGGCGATTTGCATTGTTCATTGCCAGGGTAGCTTAACGGTTCTTCATCACTATGAAGAATCATCTAAATCACACACACCCTGTCCACAATGCTATCACACGTGCAGCCTCCCAGAGCACATTCCCCACCCCCATATATAGTTTCTTCACAGCTAGTCCTACATCAGCCCACGTAACATAACCACAGTGTTTCTGCTGCCATTCAAGCCCTATGCACCAATAGAGAGAGCTGGGCAAGGAGGATTTGGACCTATGGGAAGCTTGGTCTCCCCAAAATAACACATTTTTTACACATTAAGTAAACTTCTACTAAGGTGCATTTTATTGGGCCTGATCCTGCAGTTCTTATTCCGAGAAACTAACATGGAAATTCACTGAGAGTTTGCCAGAGTAGGCATGTGCAGGATTGTGGCCTGAAATTATAATCAGTGTAGATTGATATAGATTCCTTTGGTATTCAAGTATTTTCCAATTGAAGCCTTGTCCATGGCTTTATGAAAATTTAAATTAAACTAGCCAGCCTGGTGACTCAACCTAATCCAGGGCAGGACTGGGATAGGAGAAAACAGAATCAAGGAAGTTGCTCACATCTGAATGACTCAATTTCTATAGAGAGGGAGCTGTAGGCTTGATGCAGTCTCACCCCCTACTGGCTCACTAAGGGAATGGCACTGATAATAATTCTTAAGAGAAACATTAATCATGGAAATGAATGAGAGTGACAACAGAAAAAAGGTACAGCTGAGACAAGTTTTTTAAAAATTGTCCTTTATGTTAGGTACTTCTAAGGCACTGATCACCATGGTATCTGTGAAACTGAGTGCACTTCTCCATCTTCAAGAATTTGCCAGGGCACTTTAGGTCACTTAGATGTGTAATTACCTTATTTGTGAGTGCAAACAGGGGCTTAGAAGCTGTAGTATCACTAAATGCACCAACAAATAACTGTGTACTCAAACAGAGGCTCAGTTAGAATTGTGCTGAAAATCTGGCCCTAAATCTTTCTGTAATAGAAACACTTTCACTTCCTACCAGCTTGGTAACATGTGGAAAAGACGTCACCAAGTTGAATGGAAATGCAAACATATATAATATTTTCAGAGAGAGTTAATTTGTATTAGACTCTGATACTTCAAAATGAAACACAAAACCTAGTACATTCCCGCTGGAGAGCTGTATTAAACAGATCCCCAAATGGGCAGAATTGGGACACAGTGAGGCCCAAAATCCCAGCTACTATACACCTTGCAAAAATGCAGTATTGCAAAATATCACAGCTCCCTGTAGAAGAACAAAATCTTTCAGTCTATACATGTCTGGCCCATCTAGTGGGCTCTGAGAGGATATGTTAAGCACTGAGTACCTCGCACCTTCATCAATCATGGTGAACACTTTAGAAAAGAGGTGGGCAAACTACGGCCCGCAGGCCACATCCGGCCCGCGGGACCGTCCTGCCCGGCCTCTGAGCTCCTGTCTGTGGAGGCTAGCCCCCGGCCCCTCCCCTGCAGTCCCGTCCCCCCACAGCAACGCCACTGCGCGGGCAGCACGGCTGGCTCTGGCGGGGCTGCGAGCTTCTGCCACTCTGAGCGGCACAGTAAGGGGATGGGGGAGGAGGTTGGATAAGGGGCAGGGTGTCGCAGGGGGCGGTTGGATGGAGCGGAGGTTCTGGGGGGACAGTCAGGGGAACGGGGGGGTTGGATAGGTGTGGGAGTCCCAGGGGGCCTGTCAGGAGGCGGAGATGTGGATAGAGATTGGGGCAGTTAGGGGACAGGGAGTAGGGGGGGTTGAATAGGGAGTGGGGTCCCCGGGGGGCGGTTAGGGGCAGGGGTCCCAGGAAGGGGTGGTCAGGGGACAAGGAGCAGGCGGGGTCAGATGGATCGGGAGTTCTGAGGGGGCAGGAAGTGGGAGGGGGCGGATAGGGGGCAGGGGCCAGGCTGTTTTGGGAGGCACAGACTGCCCTACCCGGCCCTCCATACAGTTTTGCAACTCCGATGTGGCCCTCAGGCCAAAAAGTTTGCCCACCCCTGCTTTAGAAGGTGTATGGCTCACTGACCTGAACATTAGGAGTAAAGTAACCCCAGTCTCATGTTCAGATACTGGCAATGCTAATTTGAGCCGTTAACCTTTCACGATGGATACATACCATTTAAACTCCAAGGGACACCCTCGTGTTCAAGTACATAGTCTGATCAAATGGTCGCAGCTGGGATTGGGGTGCACAGTTCTTCACCCTGGTTGCAGAGCACTTCTACAACTGTGATAGCAATCACAGGATGCAGTAGCCTACACTATTACTACTACACCCCCCTCAGGAGGGGATTTGGGATAAAACCTACTTAACAGGTGTGCAGAGAGACTAAATGGATGGATGCTTGCCAAGTGCATGGAGATCAGATGAAAGGCTCTGTATACATAGAGCATATTAAAATAATAACTCACCCATTGTGAGTGTGATAGTGCAGTCCCTTCCTTGTACAGCACGGTGGTGTCAGCAATGTGCATAAAGCCGACTCCTAGTGGGGACTTGAGCCATTGAGCTTGCAGCCTAATAGCAATAGCATTTCCGGCTGCACTCTACTGAAACTGTTGATAATTGCAGCCTAGCAGGTACAGAATCTGTCACTTGTTTCTTCCCTTCAGGTCTTAGACAATGTCACTCTAACTCGCTCTGCTTGGAGTTGTGATGGATGTGAAACTAAGCCAGAGAGACAGTAACTCTCTTGGCTTTCATAAAGAATCGGGCTGATTCTCCACTACCTAGCACCAGGTGCAATTACTTATATCTGTGCAAGTGGGTATTATATGCTGCTTAATCAGAACTGTAGCATTTTATGTCCACATTGTACTCCGTTGGTCCAGGTGTGAATGACTTGGCAACGTGCAATGCAGTGGGTGAATCAGGCCCTCTCTAACTCTAAGATTTCATTGTAACTATAATCTGACACTTTCAATACAGATCTCCCTTCATCAATACAGTTCTGAGCCTTGGGTTTCCCATGGCAAACTCTCAATAGTTTAAATACTTCTTGTCCATTAGATCACTGGCTGTTTTTGCTTAAAGGCCTGCAAGCTTCCCACATAGCTGGTGAATTGGATCTTACTGTCTTTAAAAATAAAATGTCTGGTTCTCCTCATAGACTTTAGCCACAAGTTTTGGTGAGACTTTCATTGATTACAATATGTGCTGGATCAGGCCCCAGGGAAGCAGTCCATGTTCTCCCAAGCCCTGGGACTGCAGCTGTGAATGGCCCTGGCACGGGGGGTGCTGCTGCTGGAGGAGGAGAGCTCCTTACACATTCCACTACCTACCTCATGTACTCCTTTATAAAATGCTCTAAGATCTATGGAGGGAAAGGACTATATAAGAACTGGATATTATTATAAAGGTCAGTCAAAATCAGCCTCTCAATATATATTTAGGCCAACTCCTGTTGACGTGGAAATTTTGCCTGAGCTGAGGCCTCAGGATTTGTTCTGTGCTTGCTGACACTGCCACAGAAGGTGTGATTGTAGTGCAGGTAGATAGATCCATGCTGGATTTAAATCTGGACAGCATGGATAACAACAGCAGTGCAGATGTGGTGGCCTGGGCTAGCAACCAAAGTATGTATCCAGGGTCCTATTGGGCTTGTTACTTGGGCAGCTGTCCCAGGCTGAAATCCGTGCCGCCATATCTTTGCTGCTATTGTTACCCATGCTAGCTAGGTTAAAACTAACCTGGGTATGCTTACCCAGACTACAACTGCACCTTCACTTGCAGTGTAAACATTCCCCTCTTTGTAAGAAAGCTGTGCAGCCTTATATGAAAGCCCAAAGAGGAAACTTTTTCAGTGCCCTTTCCTCATAGTCTGTATGTGTGATCCAGGGCTGTGAAATCAGACCCACCTTTTCAAATGCACATCAGTCTCTAAATGCCTACACTGCCTTTGTGCTTTTAATAAAGGCATTTCTTGTTTTCATAATATTTTGCCCTGGGAGAGGGGGAGCCCACTGAAGTAATAGATCATCTTGTTTCAGAAGGCTGTCCTGGTGCAGCGATGCACATCTAGGCTATCATACAACCCATTAAAATAGAATAC
Source organism: Chrysemys picta bellii (assembly GCF_011386835.1). Classification (NCBI taxonomy): domain Eukaryota; kingdom Metazoa; phylum Chordata; order Testudines; family Emydidae; genus Chrysemys; species Chrysemys picta. The sequence continues at coordinate 87,123,836 of NC_088799.1, read as the reverse complement.
ATCTTTAAAACAAGAACAGACATTTCTCAATGCTCTGAACAATGAAGTTTTAAATCCTGCACAAATAATCACTTCTGAGCAGACAGGGGGTCAGAATTTCATGACACTACAGCACTGTAGCTAAACGTATGTCTACTCTGCAGCTGGGGGTATGATTTGCAGCTTGTGTAGATGTACATGTGCTAGCTTTAATCTAACAAGCTCACTTAAAATAGCAGTGAGGCAACAGTGATGGGAGCTTTAGTGCAGGCTGCACAAGCCCACCTAACCTCCCCGCATATTTACTCCTTGTGCACCGTGCACTGAAGCCCCTGTTGCCGTTGCATCCTCACTGCTAGGCCTTGTCTACAGTGGCAAGCTTCTGTGCAGTAAAGCAGTTTTCTGTGGTGTAACTCCCAAGGTGTACACACGCCAAGCCACTTAGTGCGCAGAAACTTCGCAGATACAATGCTCCAAAAAAACCACCCCGACAAGAGGCGTACAGCTTTCTACGCTGGGGCTACAGTGCTGCGGTTCCAGTGTAGCCACTCTGGTCAATTACAGCGCTGCGATTGGCCTCCGGGAGGTGTCCCACAATGCCTGTTCTTGCCTCTCTGGTCATTGGTTTGAACTCTACTGCCCTGCCCTCAGGTGATGAACTGTGAGCCCCACCCCTTAAATTCCTTAGGAATTTTGAAAGTCCCCTTCCTGTTTGCTCGGTGACGTGTGCAATGGTCTCAGCGCATCTTTGCAGATGACCATGCCTGCTCCACACACCAGGTGATCCCCCGCTTGGAGCAATATCGAGCTGCTGGACCTCATCAGCATTTGGGGAGAGGAGGCTGTCCAGTCCCAGCTGCGCTCCAGCCATAGGAATTATGATACCTATGGACAAATTTCACGATACATGCCAGAAAGGGGCCATGACCAGGACACACTGCAGTGCAGGGTCAAAATGAAGGAGCTGCGGAACGCCAACCGCAAGAAGCAGGAGGCAAACCACTGCTCCGGTGCTGCGCCCACGAGCTGCTGGTTCTACAAAGACTGGACATGATACTTGGTGGTGACCCCACCTCCACTGTGAAGGCCACTGTGGACACTTCGGTGGCTCGCATGCCAGTTGAGAGTGGACCGAGCCAGGAGGAGGAAATCTTGGATAAGGATTTGGAAGGGGAGGGGGACCCAGAAGCAGAGGATGACTTGGAGGTCAGAGCTGCATTCAGCCAGGAGCTCTTCTCTACCCTGGAGGAGGCTAGCCAGTCACAGCTGTTGGAGCTTGGCGAAGCGCAAACAGGAGAGGAGGCCCCTGGTAAGTGGCTTTGATTTTGGGAATCGCTCAAGTGAGTTGTTGGGGGCAGGAGGGATACAGAAAGCAGGTTTGTGTCTGTATGATGCACGTACCACCACATGCCTAGTCTGAGCGGCGGAACAGGGTGTCGATTAACTCCCTCACTTCACGGGAATCTGCTTCAGAGATCTCCACAAAACTCTCATGGAGATACTGGGTAATCCGCTGCCGCAGGTTTTTTGGCAGAGCTGCTTTGTTTCTTGCCCCATTAAGGGTAATTGCTGTCACTGGAGGTGAGGGGGGACCATTGCTGCACACAGGCAAGCCGCATAAGGGCCAGGGCGGAAGGTCTTGGAGAAGACCCTCCCTTGATTTCCTGCTCACCCTCAGCAGCGAGATAACTTCCATAATGGACACAGCCTGTGGAAAATGTGGGGACAGTAATGATTATAAGGCCCCTCCCTACAGAGCTGGCTCTCCCCAAGAGCCATGTGCCCAGTGTACAGTACTGTCCTGGAACACTGATTTCCCCTGCCCCTGTGGTTACTCACCATTTTGGAGGTTTGCTGGCTCATGTGTGCTTGCCTGGGGTCAGCCAGTTAGTGACAGGTATGTGAATAGTGGCTGTGTTTTAAATCACTGAATGAGTGGTCTGTGTGTTGCAAACAATACTGCTTCTGTAAAATGTTGCATTTTGGCTTCACAGATATGACTTTGGGAGCCCGGCCTCCGTCTTTGTTATCGTTGGCTGAACGGCTGCGCAGAATTAGAAAGTGGCCGCAAAGAATTAAAGAGGACTTTCTGCGTGATGTCATGATGCCCTCCGCAGCCGAAAAACAAGAATTGAAGGAGTGGTGGGACAGCGAGAAGAGGGACCAAAAGGAGAATGCGACACACCAGAACAAAGCCATGGAGCAGCTCTTAAAGGTTATGGAGCGCCAAGCGGACACGCTCCAGTCGCTACTAGCACTGCAAACCGAGCAGCTTCTCACCCGCCCTCCCCTGCAGCTGCTGTCGCAAAACTCTTTCCCACGCACCCCCCAGACACAACCAACACACTCTTATCAACCTCCTGGCTCCAGTCTGTACCGGCTGCATTCCACTCCTGCACCGTCACAGTCCAGCCCTGCAGACTCCCAGTACCCACTGCACTCAACATCCGTCCCTCTGCAGTTTAGCCCTGCTGAAGTACAGTACCGGCTGCACTGTACTCTAGAGGACAAGGTTGCATATGATACCTGGACAAACACAAATCTTTAACTGTCCTGGGACCCCACCTCCTCCTGGGACCCTCCCTTCCCCCATCCCCCACAGTGCTGATGTGTTTTTTTGTTTGTCTCTCTCCTCCAGCTGTTGTTTTTTAATAAATTGTTTTGGTTTGAAAGCAATTTTTATTCTATTAATTGAAAGGAAACAGAACCCTGCAAAGCAACAGGCAATTTTCTCAAACCTTCACAGTGCATTGTCTGCACCAATCACAATCACCTCCTAGCATTACAAGCACTGCACTCCCGAGCACAGCAACAAATATTAGTGGTTTTCAGCTTCAAATTGCTGCCTCAAGGCATCTCTGATCCTTATGGCCCCACGCTGTACCCCTCCAATAGCCCTGGTCTCTGGCTGCTCAAATTCAGCCTCCAGGCGCTGAGCCTCAGTGGTCCAGCCCTGAATGAAGCTTTCACCCTTCCCTTCACAAATATTATGGAACGTACAGCACGCGGCTATAAGCATAGGAATATTATCATTGGCCAGGTCCAGCCTCCCATATAGGCAGTGCCAGTGGGCCTTTAAACGGCCAAAAGCACACACAGTCATTCTGCACTTGCTCAGCCTGTTGTTGAACTGCTTCTTGCTGCTGTCAAGGTTCCCCGTGTATGGCTTCATGAGCCACGGCATTAAGGGGTAGGCAGGATCTCCCAGGATCACAATGAGCATTTCAACTTCCCCTACGGTGATCTTCTGGTCCAGGAAGAAAGTCCCTGCTTTCAGCTTCCTGAACAGGCTAGTGTTCCGAAAGATGCATGCGTCATGCACCTTTCCAGACCAGCCTGCCTTAATGTCCGTGAAATGCCCATGGTGATCTACAAGCTTCAGGAGAACCATAGAGAAATACCCCTTGCGATTAATGTACTCGGTGGCTAGGTGGTCTGGTGCCAGAATTGGAATATGTTTGCCATCTATCGCCCCTACGCAGTTAGGGAAGCCCATTTGTGCAAAGCTATCCACAATGACATGCACGTTGCCCAGAGTCATGGTCTTTTGGAGCAGGATGCGATTAATGGCCATGCCCACTTCTGTCAACACGAGTCCGACGGTCGACTTTCCCACTCCAAACTGGTTAGCGACTGATCGGTAGCAGTCTGGAGTCATAGGTGCCGACTTCCACTGTTCCTGGTGCGTGCTCGACCCCACCCCCGCCACTGGCCCTGCCCCTGCACTGCCCTAACCCTGCCCCCATTCCACCCCTTCCCCAAAGTCCCCGCCCCCACCCCGTCCACATTTCACCCCCTTCCCCCAAGTCCCCGCCCCTTCTCCGCCTCCTCCCCTGAGCGCGCTGCGTCCCTGCTCCTCCTCCCTTCCTCTTGGAAAGTCTTAAGCGCTGCCAAAGAGCTGTTTGGCAGCGGGAAGCGCTGGGAGGTAGGTGGAGGAGTGGGGACCCAGTGCGCTCGGGGGGGGGAGGTAAGTTGGTGTTGGGGGGTGAGGGGAGCTTGGCTGCCGGTGGGTGCAGAGCACCCACTAATTTTTCCCTGTGGGTGCTCCAGCCCCAGAGCACCCACGAAGTCGGCGCTTATGTCTGGAGTAGCCAGCTTCCCCAGTGCAATCGCCACATGCTTCTCCGATGACAGGGCAGCTCTCATTCTCATATCCTTGCGCCACAGGGCTGGGGCGAGCTCATCACACAGTCAAGAGGAGTTCGACATGGAGCTCGCCACACATAGTAGCTACGACACAAGACTGCTTGTGGCATTCACAGAGGTGCTGACCACAGTGGAATACTGCTTTTGGGCTTGGTAAACAAGCACTGAGTGGTGGGATCACATCATCATCCCAGACGTGCAATGTCAAACTCCTTTTGCCTTTGTAATTTAAGGAATAACTCCACTGCCACTTGTGACGTGTTAGTGAGAGTGAGCAGCATATTGGTCAACAGTGCAGGATCCATTCCTGCAGACCGAAGAGGCAGAGTGTGCAGTACACAAACTGTTTATTCATAGATTCATAGATTATAGGACTGGAAGGGACCTCGAGAGGTCATCGAGTCCAGTCCCCTGCCCGCATGGCAGGACCAAATACTGTCTAGACCATCCCTGATAGACATTTATCTAACCTACTCTTAAATATCTCCAGAGACGGAGATTCCACAACCTCCCTAGGCAATTTGTTCCAGTGTTTAACCACCCTGACAGTTAGGAACTTTTTCCTAATGTCCAACCTAGACCTCCCTTGCTGCAGTTTAAACCCATTGTATCTGGTTCCATCCTTAGAGGCTAAGGTGAACAAGTTCTCTCCCTCCTCCTTATGACACCCTTTTAGATACCTGTAAACTGCTATCATGTCCCCTCTCAGTCTTCTCTTTTCCAAACTAAACAAACCCAATTCTTTCAGCCTTCCTTCATAGGTCATGTTCTCAAGACCTTTAATCATTCTTGTTGCTCTTCTTTGGACCCTTTCCAATTTCTCCACATCTTTTTTAAAATGTGGCGCCCAGAACTGGACACAATACTCCAGCTGAGGCCTAACCAGAGCAGAGTAGAGCGGAAGAATGACTTCACGTGTCTTGCTCACAACACACCTGTTAATACATCCCAGAATCATGTTTGCTTTTTTTGCAACAGCATCACACTGTTGACTCATATTTAGCTTGTGGTCCACTATAACCCCTAGATCCCTTTCTGCCGTACTCCTTCCTAGACAGTCTTTTCCCATTCTGTATGTGTGAAATTGATTTTTCCTTCCTAAGTGGAGCACTTTGCATTTGTCTTTGTTAAACTTCATCCTGTTTAACTCAGACCATTTCTCCAATTTGTCCAGATCATTTTGAATTATGACCCTGTCCTCCAAAGTAGTAGCAATCCCTCCCACTTTGCATTTGTCTTTGTTAAACTTCATCCTGTTTAACTCAGACCATTTCTCCAATTTGTCCAGATCATTTTGAATTATGACCCTGTCCTCCAAAGTAGTTGCAATCCCTCCCAGTTTGGTATCATCCACAAACTTAATAAGCGTACTTTCTATGCCAATATCTAAGTCGTTGATGAAGATATTGAACAGAGCCGGTCCCAAAACAGACCCCTGCGGTACCCCACCTGTTGAAAGATGGCGCCAAATGCGGACGGAAGCACAGGGATTGCTGGGATGCAAAGCAATGCATCACAGGGCATTGGGACAGGACCCAGGATGCCCCGCGACCCTCTCTACTTCCCCGCAACTCTTAGCGGCAGAAGCGGAAGAGATGCTCTGTGGGATAGCTGCCCAGAGTGCACTGCTCTGAATACCGATGCAAATGCCGCAAGTGTGAACATGCTATTGCACAGGCAGCTGACAGTGTGAACACACAAAAGCGGTTTCCCTTCAGCACTCTCTGAGCGGCAATGTAACTCTGCCAGTGTAGACATACCCCTATGTTTAGCACTAGCTAGAGTGCAGCTAGCATGGGTATGCCTACAGGAGCTCCAAATCACACCACCAGCTGCAGAGCCAACCTGTGGAAGAGCCCAAGCTTTTGAGGGCCATCCCCAAAGTATGAGTTGGAACTGGAAGTAGTAAAAGGAAGAGAGTGTTGCCTTTAGACCTAGCCCAGAAGAGTGTATCTGTGGAGCCTATCCTTCGTAAACAGGGCTGTTTATCTGTGTGTGAGTGCAACAAATGGTTGGCTACTTCCCTGCAGTCAGCCCAGAGGAGTCTTCGCTCTGGCTAGTGTCTCAACAGGATAATATTTACATTACATTACAGTAGCATCATATTGCCACATAGAGCAGGTGGTTGGGGTGAGAGGCAAATTCCTCCAACAGATTGTTTGTACAGATTTCTCTCTGCCCACTGCAATAAATCAGCAGAAATGACATTTACCAGATGAAATCTTGAGTAAAAGTCTGAAAAGATAACAGCAGACAAGCTTGATGTTGTGTAAGGGTATGTCTACACTTTGAGCTGGAGGTGTCACTTCGCTCACTGAAAAAGGAGTGTAGCCACAGCAGCACAAGCAGGAGGAGGGGTTAGCTGCCCCAAGTAAGTCTGGGTATGGCTCATTGAGCTGGGAATTACACCCCTGCTTGCAGTGTAGACATTCCCTAAATGTGGATACATTTCCTTCCCACTAATTGCATTTACACCTCTACCCCGATATAACGTGACCCGTTATAACACGAATTCGGATATAACGCGGTAAAGCAGTGCTCCGGGGGGGGGGGCTGCGCACTCTGGCGGATCAAAGCAAGTTCGATATAACGCGGTTTCACCTGTAACGCAGTAAGATTTTTTGGCTCACGAGGACAGTGTTATATCGGGGTAGAGATGTATTTAGATAGCTATGAGGTTTGAGATGAAGTTTGCAGTTGGGGGGCCAAGAGGTGTAAATTACACCAGTTTAAATTCTGAAATTCATTTACACCACTATACATCACCTCTGGCTTTGCCCTGCAAGGTATACAAATCTAAATTGTTCTGCCTTTGAACCATGCTGCATATTCCCAGATACAGCAGAGGGAGGCCCTGAATACTTACAGCCGAGTAGCAGTGGAAGCAAAATCATCACAGAACCCCAAGTGGCTGGAATTTTGCACTTGTGGCAGAAGTCCATGGCATAAGTATTTGCATGGAACCATGCAGCATTAACATGCTAAGAAATAGTCTGGTTTTCTATAATGTCTTTCATACTCACTGCATCCCAAAGTGCTTTACAGACAACGGGTCCAGGGAAACAATAAAAAGCGGGTCAGGGGTTATCTATTCAGATATCTAAATGAGAAGAAACTAAAGATGTTCCACTTAATAATGAATTATAGGCTGTTATAGTTCTATTCCATTACTGAATATCAGGGTGAAAATTCTCTTCGTTACATTAGTGCAAATCTCTTCCCGATCTGTTTCTTAGGCCATGTATTAATTCCAAAAGCAGCTTCAAAGATAAAGCAGGTCTAGGCTGAACAGGCTTTTCTGTTTACGTATGTGAATAATAACTGATGACTCTGCAAGAGTAGCAATTACGTGTAGCATTTTGGCTTTTGTGTCTTCTTCATAATAGCCTTTTAATTAAGGATGCTGTGCCAAGAACAATGCCTGTCATATGGGAGAGTACACACACACCCCCACAAAAATACTTGTGGATTAGATATTAAGGTTAATATCTAATATCTAGTTTCATTCATACCTGTAAAGGGCTGGAAGAAAAATAATGGGCCAAACCTTCCAATTCTGACACAGTCTTTACTTTGGCCAAACTGCTTTAGAAACCAGTGAGAATTTGGCCTCGGCAAAGATGCCTTCATCTACATACTTATAAAACTCAGTATTTACATTGTGATAGCCATCTTCAAAGAGTACGTCTTAAGTTCAGTTTAGCTCAGGGTTATAGCACCTCCTGCCCTTTATGAACATTATAGTGCTCCTGGAAGGTGTTGCATTTATAGCCCTGCAGAGCAACGTTCTATATTTATCCAGAGGATAAGTACAGTGACAGCTCCTTCATGCTGCCCTGCCAGCATCCCTTAGCCCTGACCTGGATGGACCACCTCTAGAGCAGAGGTTCTCAACCTTTTTCTTTCTGAGCCTCCCCCGCCCTCCCCCCGCCAACAGGCTATAAAATCTCCATAGCCCACCTGTGCCACAATAACGTTTTCTGCATATAAAAGCCAGAGTGGAGGTTAGGGGTGGCAAGCAGGGCAATTGCCTGGGGTCACAGGGGCCCCCACGAAGCTACATTGCTCAGGCTTCAGCTTCAGCCCCATATGGTGGCGCTTTGGCTTTCTGTCCTGGGCCCCAGCGAGTCTAATGCTGGCCCTGCTTGGTGGCCCCCTTGAAACCTGCTTGCAGCCCCTCTTGGGGCCCTGGACCCCTGATTGAGAGCTGCTGCTGTAGAGGACCACTCTCCACAGCTCTTTTGCCTCATTGTTGAGATTGCCAAGAATTGCAATGCTGATGGTATCTATCCATCAGGTTAAGCACATGTTTCAGCACTGTCCTAAATAGGGATTGATTTAAGCACATACTTAAGTGCTTTCCTGAATCAGAGCCTAAATGCCTCCATTTAACTGGATGTAGATGGGAGTTTCCTACAATGTAGTAATCTGTACGTTACTCCCTGATAACCAGAAACTTCTATGCTCAAACTCTGTTCACTTTTTTTTAACATCATCTTAATAAAAAATTTTATATACAATTTCAAACATTCACATTGCTTGTTTCTAAAATCCCCAGAGGAAAAGTTTTCATCCAGACTTGCTCGCCCTGCCAAAAAGAAGGAACCAACTATGAATGGTAATAAAACATGAACTAGTCTATAGACACAAAATAAGTATTTGTATTTATTTAGCAATCAAAATCACTTCTGCATTGAGTGAAATGAAGTAGCACTACACAGGAGTTTACATTCTCTCCTTCTGCAGTATTCACAGAGTTTTGGAAAAGGATAATTATAAGATAGCCTACCTAAGAGCCTGATTCTGCAATTCTCAGTAGGAATACAGATGTTAGTAAGTACCACTGTATGAGGGAGGCCTTACAAAAATCCCCACAATTTTAAGAACTAGTTCAGCAAATCAGTGTTAGAAGTGGGTGGGCAGCAATTGTGTACACATGGTCAAATCCATTTTTGCCACTATTTGAGTAGACTTGCTTTTTAGCAGGTTCATATAAAACCTTGGTAAAAAATGGATCTGGATACTGGAGCCCTATCTATATTAGTGCTCCCCACACTGGTCAGTTTAACTGGTGGGAATTATTTCGTAAATTTTCCCATTGTAGACATGGCTTGAAGGTAAGGATTGCAGAATCAGGCATTAAACATGGATCAAATCCTGCCATCCTCATGAGAATAGCATAAATAAAAGTTGCAGAATTGGGCCTTGTATCTGTAGTTCTCCTACATGCAAGGTGCATTTGAGTGGAAATTCAGTCACTTTGTGATGGAAAAACAAAATCATAAACTTACATTGAATAAATTACAGCAATTTCTGAGTGCCTTGTGCAGAAATTGGAAGAGCTGTTTTATGACTCAGATCTTAAGATCAAAAGTAGAACTATTTTTTCAGTAATGTCAGGTCACCTTAACTCTGAAGATAAGTGAAATCCCTGCAGCTTCCAAGTGTCAGTGGAGAACACCATGGTAGCTTGAATTTTTCCTATTTTTTTGTTTATTGAATTTTGCATATATTATATATATATGCCTATTTTGCATTACTCCTAAACCAAAAGGTTTAAAATGAAATGGAATGTTTTCTATGCGAACACGTGCAAGGGCTGCTGCAGGAATGAGATAAGATGTATCAATAAAAACCAAAAACAATTCCTTGCCAGGCTGTAAGCAAGCGAAAACAATTTAAAAGAAGGCTGTGTCAAATAAGACAACAATTATTGTATCGTCTTCATTTGAACTTTCCTGAACGATAGTGGAGAGCTTCAAGGATGCCTCTGTTGCCAAACGTAATATACTGTAAATACAGTTCCCTGTGTCTCAACATATTCAAGCTTCTGGAACCAATCTGTCATCAGGAAGAGATAAAAATATTAAAAAGCCACATTCAGTCAAATTAAGAAACAAGATCTGGATCAATCCCAGGCCCCTTTTTTTCCTTTGTGTCACTCTGGCAACACAAAAGGAGCAAAAAGTAGCTGTAATTCCGCTAGCTGGGAATTCCCTTGATATGGGGGAGTCCCCATCGTCTTCCAATTCTTAATGGGAATTAGACATCCAGATCTCCAAGATGGCTTTGAAACTCTTGACCATAAGGCTTTTCCTTTCATTGCAGCAGCAGTTACTTATCTTTCCTCACGTTTCATACTGTTCTCCCATCACCTTAGTATACGAGTGTCTTCCATGTAAAATCAATATCAATATCTCTTATATAGCAAATCCTTAGTGGACTTAATGGAGTTTCTGCCATTTCGCTCTTTCTGGAGTAAAAACTCTGCTTGGGGTAGATTTGGTTTGTTTGTTTGGGGGGAGGGGTTTGGCAGGAGCATTGGGGTAAAAAGCGGTCTCAATGATGAGAGTGTCTTTCTTAGGGTGGAAAGGCCTTTTTGGTGAAGAATGCTTTGCAGTGGTGCCTAAAGGTGGGTAGACTCTGGAATCGCCTAATCTTCTGCCAGCTATGGTGATCCTTGTTTATAAGAGAAGAGTTTAAATACAGTTTAAAAAAGAGACAGGATACATTGGGAAATCCAAAGGAGAGAATAATAACCTACGTTTTTGTCAACATACACCTCTACCCCGATATAACGCTGTCCTCGGGAGCCAAAAAATCTTACCGCATTATAGGTGAAACCGCGTTATATCGAACTTGCTTTTATCCGCTGGAGTGCGCAGTCCGCCCTCCGGAGCACTGCTTTACCGCATTATATCCAAATTCGTGTTATATTGGGTTGTGTTATATTGGGGTAGAGGTGTATTTACTATGTATTATTATTTTATTTTATTGTGAACTCATGACTTGTTGGCCATCACACATAAAAGTGCATTTTAGAAAGTATTTGAATTAGGAGAGGTTGAGGAAATATAGCATGGTAGAAAGTGGAACTCAGCTATGCTGTAAAACTGACTCGTATAATGACAGATTCATTGCAGGTTATCAGAAATTGTTGCTATGCGAATGCATAAAATCCTGTGTTCTATACAATCCCATTTTTCTTACTGCACTAAAGCTCCCCAAGTTTCTTTTTTGTTATTATTTTTGGGATGGTTTTGAATAACAATGGCTTCTGTCATTTAGATTCTCAAATTACAGCAATTAAACAATGGCTAAGACTGTAAGGCACTAGAAGGCACTGTAATATGCCTTCAGTTCATGAAATCACTAGTGTTGTGTTGTGGTGTAATCAAATGTAGGAAATAAATGCAATGCCAGACAAAAGTTACTTCTAATGCCCATATCTTCCTAACCTAGGCCCTGATTCAACAAAGCACTTAAGTATGCATTTAAATCCCATCGACTTCAATAAGACTTAAGCACATGGTTAAAGTTAAGCATGTGCTTATTTAGGGTATGCACACACTGCGATAAAAAACCCGTGACACTACGTCAGATCCCAGGTCAGCTGACTCGAGCTCACGGGGCTCTGACTGTGGGGCTATACAATTGCAATGTAAACATTCATGTTCGGTCTGGAGCCCCCACACTGAGACCTGCCCGTTTCACTGGACTTAAGTGTTTTGCTGAATTGGATCTCTAATTCAATTTTCCCACACTGTGTCTTGTCGATTTTATGTCTGTTCCAGAGCAAAACTGCTCACCACATTGAAAATAACAAATCATATCATTCAAAGTTCTTTCTTGCCTGATATTGCTCTTCTAACAGAATTGCTCAAGAATGGAAAACTTCAATAACTTAATTTAATTTCAGAGGGGTAGCCGTGTTAGTCTGAATCTGTAAAAAGCAACAGAGGGTCCTGTGGCACCTTTGAGACTAACAGAAGTACTGGGAGCATAAGCTTTCGTGGGTAAGAACCTCACTTCTTCAGATGCAAGGGTGAGGTTCTTACCCACGAAAGCTTATGCTCCCAGTACTTCTGTTAGTCTCAAAGGTGCCACAGGACCCTCTGTTGCTTAATTTAATTTGAAAATGTATCTATCTAGAGCAAAGAGCTTATCTCACCTGTGAAGGGTAAGTATTATGTTTCTTTCATAAAAATAAAAGATCTTTATAATTCACTCATGCCTTGAAGTGTTGGTGAGCTATAGGTGAGAAATACAATAATCATTCTTAAGTAGTTAGCCACTTTAGCTAGTTTAGTTGGAGTTTAGCCCATAAATTGCCTTTTGTGAAACCGAGTTGAAAAGTCTGTCCTTCACAGTGAAAGAATTTTGATGCATGTGAAAACAGTGACACTGCTGAGTGTACAATAATAATACAATAACAAAAGAAAAGGAATGCCAAGAATTTGGCTGGATCTTCTAATGACAAAGTGCAGCGAGAATTTAATATCTAATTTTGGTGGTTAAATTATGTACAGTTGCTCTAATAGAGTTACCTGATCATGGGTCCCACATTTTAAACAATGTTTTTAATGCTAAAAGACCAAATCAATTACTTCCTCAAACTATCCTGGCACAACAGAAATAGTTTTCACCAGTTATTTTCCTCCTTTGCATTTTTTGCCCTGGGTAAAAATCTGAATCTGATTTAAGAGCTGAACAAAAGCAGGGCATCCTCTTGTGGAAGACCCTGGACTCTAGAATTCAGATTCACTGTTAGCCTGGTGTGCCAGAACCCAAATTTGTTCACCTATAAGTCTCATTGTAAGGCTTATCTATTTACCCATGATTTTAATGGACAGTGCACATGGAGTATTGGCAAAGGAGGTGGGGCTTAATTTTTGTTTGTTTGATTTTTGGTAAGGGAGTATTTTAATTGACATTGTGTCAATTTAGATTTATCTTGTAACCTGCTGAATTTTTTTATTATATGACCTCTGGTAGGTACATTGTATACATCAGGGGTTGGCAACCTGTGGCACGAGGCTCGCCAAGGTAAGCACCCTGGCGGGCTGGGCCAATTTGTTTACCTGCCGCGTCTGTAGGTTCGGCTGATTGTGGCTCCCACTGGCCACAGTTCGCCGCTCCAAGCCAATGGGGGCGGCGGGAAGCGGCGCGGGCCGAGGGATGTGCTGGCCTCCGCTTCCTGCCGCCCCCATTGGCTTGGAGCGGTGAACCGCGGTCAGTGGGAGCCGCGATCGGCCGAACCTGCGGACGCGGCAGGTAAACAAACTGGCCCGGCCCGCCAGGGTGCTTACCCTGGAAAGCTGCGTGCCAGAGGTTGCCAACCCCTGGTATACATAGACAAACTGTGAATAAAGCAAAAATACTCAGTACATATATATATATATATATATATATCGTATTGCCTATATTTTTGTACCTATATCTGTATTTTCTATAATCTGACAAGACAGAAATGATCATATAAATGGTATTATATTAATAAGATAAAAAATAGGAACAATACCAACATTGACAATATATGCACATTATTGCAATTTCTAAAGTTTAGATTGTTAATGATATAATTCAGACTAAGGGCTTTGCAGGGTTCACAAAAGGCCTAGGCATTTATATGGTGACCGGGCACTGTTGGCACAACAAGAGCCCTCTCCTCTGCAGTGCCTGATGTGCAGATTAATGAACAGTACGGAGAAGATAAACCAGCCCTCCTATTTATTGATATATGTATCTGTGCACGTTGATTCCCCCCCCCCCTCATTTCTCATCTCAGTGGAGCCCAGATCTTTCCCCCCTTCGCTTAAATGCTTCAGCATCTTTCTGTCGCCAGGATGCAACCTCTGCATTAACTCTGTGCAACTCCCGGACTCTGCGCCCAGTTCTGCGCTGTGCTGTGTGTGTGCACGGAGCTGCGCGCCGCGCAGACAGTGGGAACCGGATCCTCGGGCGGGGTAGATGGTCGTGGCGCTGCTGAAGCCAGGGGCCGGATATCCATCTGGCCCTGTCCACTGGGGGCGCGGGGGGCAGCGCCTCGCCTGACACCAGGCGCCGCGGGCGGTGCGCAGGGGCTGTGGCGCTGACAGCTGGGAAGGGGGAGGAAGGCTCGCGGGAGCACGCGGGGGCTGCCTACTCCACCTCAACGGCCGGCTCCGCCCCTCTCCTCCTCGCGCCACGATCCCGCCACCTGCACCTGAAGCCCTGCCCAGTGCCCCCATCACCGGACTCACGACGCATGCGCGGAGGTTGCCCCCCCCCTAGCTGTGGAAGCCCGCGGCCCAGCTCCGAGTTGCTCACCGGAAGGAGTTGTGCGCAGCGCGGCCGGAAGGGGGACGCTGGTTTGGGGGGACACATCCGCTTTCTTTTGATCGCCGAGGTCTGAGCCTCGCAGAGAGCTGCTCCCGCCTTGTCCTTTGCGGCGGGTCTGGGCCGGGGCTTCCCTTTCGCTGCCTGTATGGCCGCCGCCGTGGTGAGTCCGCGGGCGACCTGGAGCGCGAGGCCTGAGCCACGGGGGAGGGGGGCAGAGGCAGCTCGCCCTCCATGAGGGAGCCAGGGCCCGGGGACTGCGTGTGGGGTGGGGGAGGGGTGCCCCCTCGGGCCAGTCGCCGCGCGGCCCTGCGCGCCTCGGGCTCCCGGAACTCGGGCCATGGCCACGAAATGTGCCGTGCCCCTGAGCGAGACTAGCCGAGCACTGGCAGAGGGCAGCACGGGCCCTGCCCCGAGCAGCCGGAATTGGCACTGAGAGGTGGGGGGAGAGGGGGGAGATTGATCTGCAAGTATCTGCAGGGTGTAAATGCGCCTGAGGGAGAAAAATGACAAGATTGTTGGGGGGGGGGGAGGGGGAGCAGGGGAGGGGTAACTGGGAGTCATTGGGTGAAATGTCCAGGAGAACTTAACTTATAATGTTAAAACTAACAGGCCATTTCTCGTTCGAGATCAGTTTGACTCTGGATCAGCCTGCAAGGGAGTCCCTGGAATTCACAGGGTTTGAAAGCCCTGTTGTGTATGCCATAGGAAACAGTTCAGCGTTAGCTCTGGGGGAGAGCGGTGGTAGGGTAACAGGATGTTTCCATTTTGGAATCTCATTTTGTTACTGTATCTATTAATTTACTTGCTGGAGAAACTGCTCATAGAATTTTATCAAACCAACTGTTTTACATTGCTTTATGTAACTGTGAGGGTTTTGCTGCTGTTGTTTCCAGAACTTTAAAACTCATGTGGATCAGACTTGTAGAGCTGCTGAAGAGTTTGTCAACATTTACTATGAAACGATGGATAAAAGAAGAAGGGTAGGTAGATCCCTAACAAGACTCAGTTGTTATCCCCTTGTCACTCTTGTGTGTTCTTCCATTGTCAGACTGATCCTCCTATATACTTCGAGACTTCTGGGAGTTAGCTACCTTCAAGACTTCTGGGAGTTAGCTACCACCCATCTTATCATTACTGGCAGAGTCCAGATCTCAGTGTGTCTTCTGATCTGCTCTATGAAGTATCCTTCAAGGTACTATCTAAATTAGGGATTCTTAAATTTTTTTTCATTGTGTGAGGTGCTTCTAAAGCGTGTCTCAGAACCCTTCACAACCATGATCCTATTTGTCTCTTTATCTCTTCCTTTGGCAGCTACAGTGCAGAGTAAATTTGAATATATACAGTTAAAATCAGTTGTATTAGTTTGCTTTTTCAGAACATCTCATCTCTGATCTCATGAATTAGTAAGTTTCCTTTCTCCTAACCTCCTAAGCTAGCAGTGTCCCTTCATTATAATTGAGTTTGGGTATCTCTAGAAATGACTGAGGAAGAGAAAGCGGTACCAGCATCTTATGATCAGGAAATGCTCCATGGACCGCAGTTGAAGAATTGCTGATCTGAATGCTTTTTCACTCGTTTAATATGGTGGTATTTATGGATCTCTAGATGAGTATGCGTGATAGAGATAGCAAGAGGTCAACATAGACCCTTCTTTAAGGTTTGTATTATAGAGCTCAGGCACCGGCCTGCTTCCTCAGACATGCTACGCTGTGTTCTTTTGTAACTTTCTAGTGGCCCTTGTTTATATGCATGTTAATTTTATTCAGATGACACTTCCCTATGTTCTTTTTCTTAATGGGGAATACTTTGGAGATGAAAACTTACAGCAGAGATGTGACAATGTACTTTGCTTTGGCTATGCTGGGAAGTGCTTCAGTTCCATCCCTTCCTCCTACAGGAAACAGCTGAAGAACCTGATCAGTGTCTATCTTAAGTACTAAGGCACATTGTTACTTAACAAAATAAGTTACGAAGAAACATACATTCATTTTGTGTAGTAGCTTCAATTCTTGATCAAGGACGATAGTTACTAATGGAAGCCAATGTTTGAGTAGGACACTTCAGTCAGTTCTGTATGAAGGAGAATCTAATATGTGCAATACTGTTTTAATTCTTCTGATCATATGAATGTGTTTCCCATATTGGCAACAAGTAGCTTGATTTTTAATAATGGATTTTTTCCCCAAACGTGTTCTCATAATCCCTTTAGGTGTTGGCTAGACTCTATTTGGACAAAGCAACATTAATTTGGAATGGTAATGCAGTGTCTGGACAAGAAGCACTGAAAGAATTTTTTGAAATGTTGCCATCTAGTGAATTCCAAGTTAATATGTTAGACTGCCAACCTGTTCATGGTAAGGTTATTTTATAATTCAGGGTGTTGGGTTTTTTTTATATAATTGTAGAAAGTCAACAACAAATGTAATAAATATTGATTGATGTGGCTCTTAGAACAAGGTAAAGAAAAGACCTGATGGCTGAAATGTAGGGCTATTTTTAAATAAAGGGGAGTAATGGGAGGGTGACTACTTAAAACTGTACAGTAGAAGTTATTAAACTTCCTCTTTAAGAACTCTTACTCAGATATAACCTTGATATCTTCATGCACTAAAGCAGTTACTCTTAATGTATTAAACTAACTTCAAGAGAATTTTAACCTCTACCTGGCACTGTAACTTAAATCACAGGATTTGGGGACTTCAACAGCTGAGTCAAGGGAAAGGGGGTGGGTCAGCTTTTGTGGCCTACATCATGCGGGAGGTCAGACTAGATGATCATATTGGTCCCTTCTGACCTTAAAGTCTATGAGTCTATAAGTAACATAAACAGTGCAAGTTAAAAAAATCATTAAAAAGCAACATTTGTTAAGGAACAAGTTACCATAGGTGTTTCTGTTAGTAACAATACAACATAAAAATCAGTTTAACACACATACTCTTCCAACTATTTGCTAAAAAACCCACAGCTGTGACTTGTATGGAAATGATTAGTAGTTAAGTAGACACTCTGGCATTTCACATAAGCAGTTGAGGTGATGGGAAATTGTGCATAACTGTTTTATTCTTTTACATCTTTCATTCTCTTTGTGAAGAGCAAGCTACTCAAAGCCAGACAACAGTCCTTGTAGTGACATGTGGGAGAGTAAAATTCGAAGGCAACAAGCAACGTTACTTCACCCAGAATTTCTTACTGACAGCACAAGCTACACCTACCAGCACAGTGTGGAAGATTGCAAGTGACTGCTTCCGCTTCCAGGATTGGGCCAGTTAATGGGGACTGAGAGGTGATTGCTTTCCCTCTTCATTGCGTGACTTTAGCTCTATGGACAGTCATTCTCTAAACGTGGAAGACCTTTATCCCTTCACTTAGTGTGCCGTTCGTTCTGGAAGTACTGCAGATCTGTGTTGTGCTAGTCCTAGTGGCCCTGGACTTAATGGCAAATGTATTTTTGAAATGGAAGAAGTTTGCTCAAGTTACTTGGGCCCCTGTGAAATATTTAAGGCAGTGAGCCAGAGGGCTTAACCGTTCCTGAAGTTTGTGTTAGTGATTCTCTCATGTAATGTTGAAATCATTCCTGTAAATGCCTTACATACAACTATCCTGCTGCTCCAGGAACTTTTTCAATAATATTGAATGCTAAAATCTCCACTACTTGGACACTGAATCCCTTCATACAGATGTGCAATCATTTCAGCTTAGAAACACCATCTTTGAAGCAGATACCCACGACAGTGAGAAATGGAGTTAGTTGCTCATATGTGACCTGTATATGAAACTTAGAACTGCTTATTTTGAGCCTTGAGCTTGATCTGGCAACCATTAGAGTTCTTTTTTCCAATAAGAGTGGCAACATCAAAGTAACTTCTCATATAATAGATGGGAGAGATCCCACTTGGAGTTGTAGTGTCACCAATGAATTACATGGTTTGGGGGATGGGGGAATAAAGGGATTGGCAAATACAGTCATACTTTCTGCTTCCTCTCTGAAAATTGAAAATATAACTTTTGAACATGTGTAAACTCTCAAAAAATCATCTGTTGTAAAGCCAATGTTTTTAGTGTCCTTGATGTACAAGGCATACAACACTTACCAGGTTTCCCCTTTGGCTTAACCCTGTTAATATTTGGTTATGATCACTTATGTAGATCTAGGTCCACACTAACAGCTCTCTTGAATGCAAAGGGAAAGGATTACCATGTTAAGCTAATTTGAGAAGCTGCTTCCCTTTCTTTGGAAGTCTTGGAGTATAAGCTACATATCAGTCATCTGTTTTCTGTAGCTAGTAATTTCATTATTACTATGAAGCACAACATACTTATTTTATTGCAACTTTTTCTCCTTTTTTGAATTTGCAAGCTTTTACCCCATCAGTCTGAAACATTATAATAGGAAAGTGGCATTGAAATGGTATATATGATATGGTAGTCATCTCTTTAGTGCAGTTGTTCAGAGTAGATACTTTGACTTCTGTGATCCCAGAAGGATATTAACCTCTCTACGTGAGAGAATTTTATCTTCCTTCGATCCGCAGTTAATGCACAACTTTCATTTGTCTTTCTCCTGTTTGGTTTTTATTATGGGTTTCTCAGAATATGTTTACTTTCAATTGCTATACTCTTGGTTCTATTTTTAATTTTTTTTATTGTTTTAAAGTTTAGAGGGTAGCTTGCTTTCTTAACCCGAATTAATGCTTTAGATCTCAGAATGGCAGCACTTTGTGTTCAGACTGCTAATCTAAGTTGAGCAAATTAAAAGGATAGAAATCTAGTCACGTAGTAAGTACTTGAAAACACACACTCTGCTTGTAAGTAAAAATATATTCGACAGTAACTTGTATATCTGATCTTAATTTCATCCTGACGGATGTTTAGACAATTCACAAGGCTGTTACCTTTATACTGGGTAACAACTCATTTTATTCCTTAAATCAGAAAACAGAAAATAAACCATATTTTAAAAACGTATGTATACTTAACATATGTTTTAACAAATAATGGTATAAGTTGATATAAAGAGGAAATGGTTGGCTGCACCAGTATTTCCAGGTTTCCAGCAATATTTATATCATTAGGTTGGCAAATTTGTAATATATTGGCCAACTCTCGTAAATGGAAAATTTTCTATAGTTAAAGTCTGAAATGGTCTCTCTAAAGTCTTTGCTCAAGAAACTGCTTCCTCTGTTTTCCTTCTTTTGAGAAAACAGGAATCTAAAAATGGCGTAAGGACTACAAAACTGTTTTAAGTTGTAGCTACTGTAAATGTATTGCGATCTGTGTGCATAGTGGGGGAAAGATTGACCTTTTTAACTGTGTAATGTTACCTTGCAATAATGTTGGGAGGTTTTCATATCTTTTCTACCAGATCAAAAGAACAATTAACATTGAAGTTACCTGCTAATTAAATAGCATTGTTGAACTGTGGTGGTGTTGTATTATGGTTACAACTCACTGTTTCTTACACTAGGAATATGAATTTCATCTGTATAACATTTATGGGTGAAATTCCAGCTCTGGGCTTCTGAATTATGAAGACATTCAGTCTTCAGAACACAATATTCTTATACCAAACAAACACATTTATACTCAAGTAAATATTTATTTAAAATTATTGGGATGACACCTTAAATCTTAAATTAGCATGTTCAATTGTCTAAGACTTTCTGCCATAACAATGGAAGTTTTAGATGTAGCCATTCTATACATTCTGTTCAGATGGAAACAGGTTTGGGCTTTAAGTATGGCTGGTGCTCTATTTGAAGCATAATTTAGTATGTGCACAAACTAACCTAGTTGTTCAAGCTCTGCCTTCCATTGTGTTAATTTCACAGTTGGAAGTGGATCTTGGCTGTTGCTAGCATGGATTTTTGTGGAAGTGATGATCTTCCACACTATTCTTCCTGCTTCCCTTCCCTTGTTACTACACCTTCAGTAGAGCCATAATAAGGTTTGGCTTTGGCAGTTATTGATGATTATGTCTTTTTAGCTGGAGGTGATCTGCCTTAAAGAAAAGGGGCGGGCTCAGGCTGCCATAATTGCCTGCTAACCAAAATTCTTAATTTTCTTAATACTTGTACAAAATCATAAGAACTAAACTGCATAGAAGTCCAAACACTCTGATGCTTTCCCTTGCTATTAAAATAGTAAATTCTGGACATGTAGCAAAGCAGTAATACAAAATCAAGGTGAAAAGCTAAGCAAATGCAAATCCTAATAATATCTTCTGGCACTTGACAACTGGATAGACCTATTTTGCCTATCTTGTATTGCCTCCATTAGTCAGTTTTGTTTTGACATTCTAGTTATGTTGTTTTGCTCTTTTTAGCATGCCACAAATAATTTAAAATGCTCAGTGCTGCCATTTCTTGGAGGGAAGTATTTTGTCTTCAAAGGCTAGCGTAGGTAACGCTTGTTATCTGATGAGAGACTTCTGAGTATATAAAGAAGTGATGCTTTTTTAACATCAAAATAGCTTTCCACAAACTTGAATGTTTTATAATCTTTTGCAACTGTTTATGACCTCTTGTAAGGGTGTCACTTAAAAAAATTGCTTGATCTGGTATTTTATTTTTATTACAAGTTTTCATAGTGTTTTCTTACTATATTAAAGTTCAGGAAATAACATTTGGCTCTTCAACTTTGCTGTTTGGGTTTTGGCATTGAGTTACATATGTTCTAACTATTGCCACCATATGGTACTCAAATGTCTCAGAACAGAGGCCACCAGTGTGCATGCTCCTTGATAGTGGTGGTGTCTCTCCTGTGATGAGAAAAATGAACTGATGCTGGCAACTGATTCCACAGTCATGTGCATCAGTAGGAGAGTAATGCAGCATAATAGAGGTAAATGATACTTGAGAGGGCAGAAGTAAAATCTCTGGGGAATGTGGCAGTTCCCTTGGACAACATTCACTGAAGTTTACATCACCATTCAACAAATGCTATTAGCCAGGACGGGTAAGGAATGGTGTCCCTAGCCTCTGTCTGTCAGAGAATGGAGATGGATGGCAGGAGAGAGATCACTTGATCATTGCCTATTAGGTGCCCCAGAGGGAGTGAACCTGGCATCGGCCACTGTCAGTAGACAAGATACTGGGCTAGATGGACCTTTTGGTCTGACCCGGTACGGCCTTTCTTATGTTCTTAAGAAGTCAGCCAAACACAGTGTATGCAAGATGCTTGGATGGTAAATGTCCTCCCCTCCCTCCCCCTCCTACCTCCTGTCCCTCCTACCCCCCCCCCAACATAGATTATGCCTGTGCTATACCTCTTCTATGGATAAATAGAACATTCACCCAAATAACTAAATGTACTCTGTTTTTCCTTTTTAGCATCAAGAATGGCTGAGTTCAATAGACCAATTGGCTACTAATGTTACAAGTTTACACTTAGGTGCTGATCACCTTCAATTTTCATCAACATCAGTAGCAGTTAAGGGTTCTAAATTCTCGGGAGGGTTGGTCACTCAGTGAAAAGTGCTTTAAATTTTGTTCAAATGTGAGCCTAAAAACTAGGAGTGAGGCTCTGTGCTGTACCTAACTTACGGGGGCTCCCTGAGGCTGTCCTTTGGGCTGGAATGCTGCCTAGAATTTCTTTAGTTTTGTGGCTCCACCCGCACCATGCCCCACTCATGGTGGCACAACTTTTTTGTACCAGAACTTGTGAAGGGTCCTTGGAGGACAGCCTTACAGTTGTTTTCTGCAGTGCCAACTCCCCATGGCTTTTAGGGCTTTTCATGCTCCTCTGGCTATTTTACCTAGCATAAAAGGTCTGGAATGGGGATGAAGAGCTTAAAAGGAAGTAGGGCTGTCAAGCAATTAATTGCTCTGTTAAACAATAGAATACAATTTATTTAAATATTTTTGGATGTTTTCTACATTTTCAAGTATTTTGATTTCAGTTACAACACAGAATACAAAGTGTACAGTGCTCACTTTATATTTTTATTACAAATATTGCACTGTAAAAAAGAAAAAAGAAAGTGTTTCAATTCACCTAATACAAATACTGTAGTGCAATCTCTTTATCATGAAAGTTGAACTTACAAATGTAGAATTATGTACAAAAAAATAACTGCACTCAAAACAATGTAAAACTTTAGAGCCTACAAGTCCACTCAGTCCTACTTCTTGTTCGGCCAATCAAGTTTGTTTACATTTGCAGGAGATAATGCCCGCTTTTTGTTTACAATGTCACCTGAAAGTGAGAACAGGCGTTCGCATGGCACTGTTGTAGCCAGCATTGCAAGATATGTACATGCTAGATGCAGTAAAGATTCATAAGTCCCTTCGTGCTTCAACCACCATTCCAGAATACATACTTCTGCTCGACAACAATCCAAAGCAGTGCAGGCTGACCCACGTTCATTTTCATCATCTGAGTCAGATGCCACCAACAAAAGGTTGATTTTCTTTTTTCGTGGTTCAGGTTCTGTAGTTTCCGCATTGGAGTGTAACTCTTTAAAGACTTCTCCAAAAACATGCTCCATTCCTCATCCCACTCGGATTTTGGAAGGCACTTCAGATTCTTAAATCTTGGGTTGAGTGCTGTAGCTAGCTTTAGAAATCTCACATTGGTACCTTCTTTGCATTTTGTCAGATCTGTAGTGAAAGTGTTCTTAAATCAAACAACATGTGCTGGGTTGTCATGTGAGACTGCTAGAACACAAAATATATGGCAGAAATACAATTCTCCCCAAAGGAGTTCAGTCACAAATTTAATTAATGCATTATTTTTTTTAACAAGTGTCATCGGCATGGAAGCGTGTCCTCGGGCATGGTGGCCAAAGCATGAAGTGGCATATGAATGTAAATGCCTTGCAATGCTGTTCTCATTTTCAGGTGACATTGTAAATAAGCGAGCAGCATTATCTCTGGTAAATGTAAACAAACTTGTTTGTCTTAGTGACTGGCTGAAGAGGAAGTAGGACTGAGTGGACTTGTAGGCTCCAAAGTTTTACATTGTTTTGTTTTTGAGTGCAGTTACGTAACAAAAAATCTACATTTGTAAGTTACACTTTCACAGTAGAGATTGCACTACAGTACTTGTAGGAGGTGAATTGAAAAATACTATTTATTTATCGTTTTACAGTGCAAATCTTTGTAATAAAAATAATATAAAGTGAGCACTGTACACTATTCTATGTAAATTGAAATCAAATATTTGAAAATGTAGAAAAACATCAAAAATATTTAAATTGGTATTGTTTAACTGCGATTAAAATTGATTAATTGGTTTTAATTTTTTTGAGTTAATCGCATGAGTTAACTGGGATTGACAGCACAAGTCATGGACAGGTCATGGAGCTGAGAATTTTTGTTTATTGCCTGTGACCTATCCATGACTTGTACTATAAATACCCCTGACTAAATCGTAGCCTTACCCATCGTCCCTTCAGTCCTTGGACTCTTCACAAAGGCTGACAAAATTTGCTTCATCATATGGTGTCCAATAGGACTCAAGCCTCCCAAAACAGTAACTCAGACCCTTTAATATTGAATGAGTCCTAAAATATTTAGTTAGGTGCTGCTGGGGAGCCCTGGAGGAAGCCAATGCTCTGGGGTGGAGCACTGCCAGGGGTGCTGTTGCTCTGGGGGTTGGGGAGCAGCAGCACCAGCTGCCAGGGGTTGCATCCCAGCCACCGCTGCCAGGGGCTACTGAGCTGCAGCGGCCCCTGGGACCACACCTCAGGCGGTCCCTGGGACCAGCCCCACCGCTTGCTGTTCAGGTGGTCCCCGGGGCTGACTGCCTAAGCGGTGGCTGGTCCGGCTGGTCCTGGGGCAGCTCAGAAATGGGGGCGGCTCTGGGGTTAGCCACACAGGCGCTGCAGACATCACGGATCCCAAATGATAGGGAATGAACGATTGTCTCACCCCACAATGACAGGTTTCAGAGTAGCAGCCGTGTTAGTCTGTATCCGCAAAAAGAAGAACAGGAGTACTTGTGGCACCTTAGAGACTGAGGGAGAAGCTTGTAGGATTGCAGTATATAACTTCAATATCTGGGGCTATCAAGCGAACACCATTCCAAGGTCTACAGGGTATTTGTGTCTATGGTTCTTGTGACTCTGCTGAGCTGCCAGTCAGTGTTTTTTGTGATGTGAATGTTTGGCTGCTTGGTATGGGATTGAGATCCAGCAAATCACTTCTTCCAGCCCACTGAATCACCACCAGGCACCAGATCCCTGCTTAAATAGAGATTCCATAGATAAATACTTCATATTTTGCTGTGTATTGAAACAGACTATGCTAGAAAAAAACAAGTATAAATTCTAATGTGCAAACCACATCATTAAGTGTTAAAAAAAAAAAAAAAAAAAAAAAGCCCTGCTATTACTCCAAAGTGAATGAATGGACTATCCTGTGTCATACAAACAGTTTAAAGTACGTGGTGACTCTACAGGAGACTATTCTGAACGTTTCTATTCATCTAAATGAAATGTTTTCTAACGATGTGGTTACACTATGAACTCTTCTTTTTTCCCCCCTCACCCCCAAGAAAATGGAACTGATTTAGGAGGCCCAGTGAGACATGGGTCAATGTTGGCTTCTCCGAAACATTTTGTGAGGTATCTATTGTGTGTGCTTTTATGTGCGTCCCAATTCAGGGAAGCATGGATGGGCCAAGCATTCCAGTCTGATCCTCCTGAGTGCTAGGCTTTCCCATCTCCCACTGAATCAGATGTAGATCAACCTTACTGAAACCCAGGAACTGAGGTACACAGCACCATGCAGGACCTGACACTGACCAACTGTACCATGGGGTATTTGGGTAGTATTTGTATTGGTCATGGAACCTAACTCACTCCATGAATTTCTTCCCCAATGTGCCTACATGTGTCTTCTTCCCCTTTCAGTTGATTATTATGTGTGGATAAGAACGGAGTAAGGGCCATAACACCCAGAAATACAGGACAGTGCATGCCTGGACCGAGAAAACAGCAAAAGACAACCCAAATACCTATTTCCATCTTTAGTCATAGTTGGGTTCCATATCTCCTTAAATATTAAACCGCTCAGTATTCATAACACAAACTGAGTTACCACCTTTGAGAATTAATGCTACTTGTTCTGTGGTGCAGGGTGGCAGCAGGTCCATGCCAATTAACCAGGTGCTAGGTAGTTTATAGGTATGGGAAATACAAACTGGTCTTGCTTAGAGATTATCACTATGAGTCCTGCCAGGGAAATAATATAACTTATTTTCAGTTGTGTAGCTTCTTTTCTTCGGTAATCAAGTTTTCAGAACATCCCTACAATGAGACCTTAATTCAGCCAAGGAAACAATGATGTGTCAATCTTGGTAGAAGTCAGTTGAGATAGAAACTTACCTTAGTGAAGTCAGAGAATGTAGAGATAGAGTGAGAAAGGCCAAAGGCCGTGTAGAGTTGGAGCTAGCGAGGGGAATTAAAAGCAATAGTAAAAGGTTTTACAGCCATATAAATAGGAAGAAAGCAAAGAAAGAAGAAGTGGGACCGCTGAAGACTATAGCCGGAGAGGAGATTAAAGATAATCTAGGCATGGCGCAATATCTCAATGAATATTTTGCATCGGTGTTTAATGAGGCCAATGAAGGTATTAGGGATACTAGCACCATTACAGAGGGGCATACAGGATGGGGGATTACCGTATCCGAGGTAGAAACAAAACTTGAACACCTTAATGGGACTAAGTCGGGAGGACCGGACGATCTTCATCCAAGAATATTGAAGGAATTGGCTCGGGAAATAGCAGGCCCATTAGCGATAATATTTAATGAATCTGTAAACTCGGGGGAGGTCCCGTTAGACTGGAGAATAGCTAACGTGGTTCCTATTTTCAAGAAAGGGAAAAAAAGTGATCCGGGTAACTACAGGCCTGTTAGTTTAACATCTGTAGTGTGCAAGGTGCTGGAGAAAATTCTGAAAGAGAAACTAGTTGAGGACCTTGAGGTTAATGGCAATTGCGATAAATTACAACATGGTTTTACAAAGGGCAGATCGTGCCAAACTAATCTGATCTCCTTCTTTGAGAAAGTAACGGACTTATTAGATAAGGGAAATGCGGTGGACCTAATATACCTAGATTTCAGTAAAGCGTTTGATACTGTACCCCATGAGGAATTATTGGTTAAACTGGAAAACATGGGGATCAATATGAAAATCCAGAGGTGGATAAGGAATTGGTTAATGGGGAGAAGGCAGCGGGTCGTATTAAAGGGTGAACTGTCAGGTTGGAGGGAGGTTACTAGTGGAGTGCCTCAAGGTTCGGTTTTGGGACCCATTTTATTTAATCTATTTATAACTGACCTCGGAACCGATTGCAGGAGTGGGCTGATAAAGTTTGCGGATAATACGAAGGTGGGAGGCGTTGCAAATTCGGAGGAGGATAGGGATATTCTGCAGGGAGACTTGAATGAGCTTGTGAATTGGAGTATCAGAAATAGGATGAAATTTAATAGTGAAAAGTGCAAGGTGATGCACTTGGGGATGACTAATAACAATTTTAGTTACAAGATGGGGACGCATTGGTTAGAAGTAACGGAAGAGGAGAAGGACCTAGGGGTCCTTGTAGACCGCAGGATGACTATGAGTCGACAATGTGACGTGGCGGTAAAAAAAGCCAATGCGGTCTTGGGATGCATTAGGCGAGGGATATCTAGTAGGGATAAGGAGGTCCTGCTTCCGTTGTATAAGGCGCTGGTGAGACCTCATTTGGAGTACTGTGTGCAGTTCTGGTCTCCCATGTTTAAAAAAGATGAACTTAAATTGGAACGGGTGCAGAGAAGGGCGACTAAGATGATCAGAGGAATGGAAAACCTGTCGTATGAAAGGAGACTAGAGGAGATTGGGTTGTTTAGTCTGACAAAGCGAAGGCTGAGGGGGGATATGATTGCTATCTTTAAATATATCAGAGGGATAAATACAAGGGAGGGAGAGGAACTATTCCAGCTTAGTACTAATGTAGACACAAGAACGAATGGATATAAACTGGCCGTGGGGAAGTTCAGGCTAGAAATTAGACGAAGGTTTCTGACCATCAGAGGGGTGAAATATTGGAACGGCCTTCCGAGGGAAACGGTGGGGGCGACAGACCTGTCTGGTTTTAAGATTAAGTTAGATAAGTTTATGGAGGGAATGGTTTAATGGTAAAACATAGTAGCCAAGGAAAACCAAGCAATGGTACGTAAATAGTATAATGGCCAACAGGGGTCAGGCTAGAGACTCTTGCCTACATGCTCGGGGTCTAACTGATCGCCATATTTGGGGTCGGGAAGGAATTTTCCTCCAGGGTAAATTGGCTGAGCCTCTGGAGGTTTTTCGCCTTCCTCCGCAGCATGGGGCAGGGATCACTAGCAGGAGGGTCTCTGCCGATTGAAGTCACTAAAACACAGGTTTGGGGACTTCAACGGCAGAGTCCAGGGAAGGGTTCTGTGGCCTGCAGCATGCAGGGGGTCAGACCAGATGATCATAATGGTCCCTTCTGACCTTAAAGTCTATGAGTCTATGAGATAGAGCATATCTTTTAGAAAGACAGCCAGTCTAGTTCACCCTGAAGTTGTGGGCTGACTTATACAGGAGGGAAGAGGAGATGATAAATAATGGTCCCTTCTGGCCTTAAAATCTATGAAGAATAATAGCACTGATAGCCCTTCACAAATATTAAAGTGACACTATCAGGTAGTTAGGACCTTCTTTTCACTCCAAATCACTGTTTTACAAACCTAATATTTATTAAATACATTTTCATCTGATTGAAAATAATTTAATGAAAACTTTTTTGTTGATGGTTGGGCTGGCTGTACATATCCCCTTCCAGAGTTGACAACACAAACAGTTGCATAACTGTGAGAACCAGAAATTTGAAGATTTGCAGATGGAAATACAGCACAGCTACCTTAGAGGAGTAGCTGAGGATTCCCCCAGTCATATGAATACTTCAACCAATTTATGTGAAAAGTAATATTGGACAATCCAATAACAACTAACTCTGACTGCAAAGACATAATTAGTAAGAAAGAATTGTTTAGTTTGTTACAGAAAGAAAGCTATAGACTTATTTCAACAGAGTACTAATATCTACAGTAACTGTCCTGCAACAAACTATATAAATAGTAATTTCAAGATATGTTGCACACACATTTTGCTGCAGAATACTAACACTTTAATTACTGAAATATGCAGACATCACACACACAACACTTATATATCTAAAACTGCTGTGTAATTAAGGCACAATTTCCTACAGTATATCTTCTATGTTAAGTACATAAGATGAAATTCTGGCTCTACTGAAGTCAATGGCAAAGCTCCCATAATACACTAAACATAAAATTAATAAGGGCAATTAATAGCCTATCCATTAAACAATTTTAACTGTCTTACAGAGAAAACAATAAACAAAGGACAGTTGATGTGGTTGGAATGCCCAAAGTAAATTTTTGCACATCTAGGTTTGTTAGAAAACTTGTTTTGTATTAGAATCTGTATCTACCTTTATTTCCACACTTTAAGACTTAGGTTTCATTAATTAACATATTCTTGGAATTACATTTTGATAACTTACAATAAAGTTAGTTACAAAAGTGACTTGGGAATTTCCTTGGTTTTGTTACAAAAATACAAGTATATTATCAGTATAAATCAGCCCGCTGCCTGAATTCTAAGATTGGCATAGACTCCTGCAACCATTTGGACTTCAGCACATACAACTTTTGCTCAAGGGTCCTAGTTTTCCTCTGTCTGCTCCAATCTCCTCTCCTCAGGTTAGGTTCTCTTATGTATACTCTCTCTCACTCCCAATCCATGCATTGTTTGTAAGATTTATAGGGAAAGATTTGGATTACAGAAGCTCCAGGCTTTGCTAGGAGCTGAAGATCTGGTGTTGTAGACTTTATTTGAGCTGTTGAAGTCATAGCATAGGGATGGTATGACAGGGTAGGCCATTATGATCACCGTTACAAGGTTACGATATATTTTGTACAAAGTATGCCTTGTGTGGCATCATTTGAAAAGTCATAATCTGCTGACTATTATCCTGGTAAAGTGTAGCAACACTATATGTAAAGTTATAAGGTTCTACTGTATGATTGTTACTGAAATGTGTTATAATTCTGGGGAACACCCACAAAACAGTTCCTCAGAGACGATGAGGCTATCACCTAGTTAAGTGGACATTCTTCAGCAGGGGGGAAAGTGAACAAGAAATTTATATTCCATCACTGGGATGGCCTATAGTTCAAGTCCACAAGAAACAGGCTGACACCAAATGACTCAGCTGAAAATTGAAGATCTTTCTAGGACAAAGGACTGAGTTATAAAAGAGGGGTAAAAACACTTTATTCTGTTCCTCCCTTTATCTCTGATGACTGCATTATCAACAGCTGAACAACAACAGAAGGACATACTCAATTGCATGGGGGAGTCCTGTCTGGAAGGACAGCCTATTATAGTAGGGCAGCAAGACACATACATTTGCTCAGAATCCATTTTAGTTTGTTAGATGTCAGTTGCATTTTATCTTTTATTTCTTTTGTAACCAATTCTGACTTTTATGCCTCATTACTTGTAGTCACTTAAAAAAAATCTCTCTTTTTTGTAGTTAATAAACTTGTTTTATCTAAACCAATGTGTGTTTGGATTGAAGTGTTTAGGAACCACTACTTGAGATAACAGGACCTATGCATATCATTTTCCTTTGATGGAAATGACAGATTTTCTATAAGCTTGCATTGTCCAGCAGATGCTGGACACATTTCTGGGGGACAAGGCTGGAATTGGGAATTTGCTGGTGTCGCCCTGTACATAATTCATGAGTGGTTGGCAGAGCATTTATGTAACATCCTGGGAGTGATTTTGCTAGTGGCTGCGTGTGAACAGGCCAGGAGTGGATGTTCTTACAGAAGAGTGGTGTAAAAGGTACCCCACATTGGAGACTCGAAGGAACGCAGCTATTCAACAATCCAGATTGTACCCTGGAGAATATCACAGGAAGGACAGGCCTCATTCTGCTATTTTTTTTTTTTAAAAGTAGCCTATGCAGTCTTAATGCACTAAAGTCTTTTCATCATAAAGTGTTTAGGGCTAGATGTTGTAAAGAAACATATTTTGATGTAATTTAGGTTATTGTGACTGGCTTTAAAAACAGTTGAATTTAAAAAAAAATTGATAAAAGCAATTTTTCAGTAACAGCGTTTTTTAGGTCAGATAAAATTCAATATGACTAGCTCATCTAAAAGAGAAATACCTTATCCTATATAATGCTTGAAAACATTTGAGCAAAAGAAAAATAGCTAGAGATACACTAACCAAAATAAGTACTGTAGAAAATGAATGCAAATCAGTCTCAATTGTTAAAGGACAACCATGTTACAAGATAAACCATTTGCATTACACAATCTGTTTTTTTTCCCCATCTCTGTAGCTACCTGGTGATGTATACAGTGCTGACAAAGGCTTAATTCCCACAGAGCAGTTCATTGCATATATAAGGTTCTTACTGGAGTTGAGCTGAATTTCAGATACTTTGTTCTGGGCCAAATTTGATTTGGCATTTAGCCAAAACACTTGCCAATTTGATTTCTTCCTGTTCACCTAGCTAAATGGGTTGTAGTGATGTCTCTATTGAAGACATGTTAAATAGATCTGAAACTCAAATATAGTTGAGATTTGGACTGATTAAGTTCAGATAAAAGGAGAAATTCAGAAGAAAATTCTGCTTCCTGAATTAGGCCCCCCATCCTGTAATGAACCCTGGGTGGACAGGGGGGTTGGCCTGCACAGAGCTCATTGCAGGCTTGGGTCTCATCTCTGACCTATCATTGGTGAAGGTAAAAAGAACTAATCAGTTTCTTAGAATGAGGTTACACAAATGGATCCCAGGGAAATTAGAAAGTCAACTGGCATTGGACACCTAACGCCCATTAGCGTTTTGGAAATTTTTCCTTTTATTTGCATTATGCCTTATGTGGAATTGCTGCTCAGGGCGATCCCTGTGTGTAACCTCAGCTTTGCTCTCCTAGATTTTTTGAGAAGTCCTTCCTTATAGAAAATACCAGTTCTGAAAACAATGTTTAACATCTAAACCCCTCTTCATCCTCTGTTCGCCTTATTTACTCTTTTGCCTCCGGAGCCTGGTCGGGTTCCTTTGTTTGGAGTCGGGCTGGGTCCGGCTCTCCTGCTTCAGCTGCGAGCGCTGCCGGCAGGGGGCGCTGTGTTCACTGAACGCCTGGCTCAGGCTCCGGCTCCCCAGGCGGGCGGGCTCACTCCGGCTCGCGGGGGGGGTCTCAGTCCTTTGGAAGTTTCTTGTCCCCATGGCCCCCGTCCTCTCCCCGGGAGTCCGGGGGTCCGCGGCCGCTCTCTGGCAGCCAAGGCGAGCAGCGGAGAGCCCGGCTGGGGGCCAATCACCGCTCGCTGTCCGGGCCAGGGCGCGAGCCTCGCCGCCCCTCCTCCCTCAGGCGCCGCGGCCGCCTCTTGCCCCGCCGGGGGCTCCCCCGGGGCGCGCCGTGTCCCGCGGCCGGCGCGCTGAGGCGGAGCCCGTGAGCTCGCTCCGCGGCGAGCCCCGGTGGGCGGGCGGCCCGCGCCTCACAGCAGCTGCTCGCCCTCCAGGCCGGCCCCGTCGTGAGGCGCGGCGCCCTCGTGCCGCCCGCTCCAGTCGCGCTCGATGTAGAGGTGGAAGGGGTCGTGCTTGGACTCCAGCTTGCGGGAGCGGGTGTAGGCCAGGATCAGCCCGCCCGCCAGGCAGCCGTAGAAGATCATGATGAGCAGGATGTAGAGGTAGGCGTCGTCCCCCCCCGGCGCGGCGGCCCCGCGGCTGGCGTTGGCCCCGCCGGGCAGGTGCCGCAGCAGGTGGCTGAGCAGGGTCCGCAGGCGCAGCGCCTCGCTGCAGTTCATGGCGAGGGGTCAGCGGTGTCCCGCCCGGGCCGGCCGCCGGCTTCCCCGCTCTCGGTGCTGCCCTGGAGGGAGCCGGCTGGACGCCGCGCCCGGACCTCGGCGCTTCTCATCCTCCCGCGGCGCCTGGCTGCGTTGTGCTGCGGGGAGGCTTCAATGCAGCTTCCCCCGCCCACCGCGGGGCTCTTCTGCTCCATAAGTGGAGATGTTCCCGGCAGCCCGGCGCGCAGAACCGCTGCCCCAAGCCTTGTTTATCTCCAGGAAACAGAAATATGCTTTTAAGCCGCCCTAGCAGAGGGAGATTGTAAAGGGACCGCGATGTTCCCCCACTCTGAGCTGTGCAACATAGGCACGGGATTGAACCAAGGATTCGTGCGGAGTTGAAGCCTATTTTAGCGAGAGATATCCCAGCTTGATTTAAAGCCTCTCGAGGTGGAGAATTTGCTACATCCCTCTCTGATCTGTTCCAATGGTTAATTACCCATCGCGTTAAGTAGCTGCATCTTATTGCTAGTTTGAACTAAGGTGACTTCATCTTTCAGCTGCTAGCTTCTGTTGGCTAGATTAAGGAGCCCTTTACCTTTAATCTGGCAGGCAAAGGGATAAAATATTGTATATTTCTAGGTTAAATGGGGAAATTGCAGCTACAATGATTCCTAAAGAATCATATTTACTAACGTGGCTCAGTGGTTCTAACTTTTGTACTGGTGACCCCTTTCACATAGCAAGCCTCTGTGTGCAGCCCCTCTTTTCAATTAAAAACACTTCTTTACATATTTAACACCATTATAAATGCTGGAGGCAAAGTGGGGTTTGGGGTGGAGGCTGGCAGCTCATGACCCCCCATGTAATAATCTCGTGCCCCCTGAGGGGTCCCGAACCCCTGTTTTAGAGAGACTGAGAGTTCTCATAGTGTCCAGTTTAAGATGCTGTAGTTAGGGACTTAGTCAGAAACCTCTTTTGTACCTGCAGTTACCTGTAAAAACTGAACTCAGATTTGCAACTTTACCCCTGGGATTATTCCTACCATTGAACTTCCAGCAAAAGGGCAGTTGTCTGCTTTTAATGAGAGGGTTAATAATAGGGTGACGAGACAGCAAATGTGAAAAATCGGGACAGGGAGTGGGGGGTAATAGGAGCCTATATAAGAAAAAGACCCAAAAATCCAGACTGTTCCTATAAAATTAGGATATCTGTTCACCCTAGTTAATAAAGGGGCTGCCCCTGCCAGGCAATGAGCCCCTTCCATCTAGGATAATGTTAACCACTGACAGGATTTGATGCTCAGCACCTTATGGGAACAGGGTCAGTCATCAGTAATAGAAGCATTTCCCCATGCTACTTAAATTTAGTTGTGTTTTTTCTATCCAGTGCATGTGTTGGTGAGGGAGGCAGCAGCATGTGTCATTCCGGGAATCAGGGAGGTAGAAGTATTGTCCTCATGTGTAAATTAAAGAAAAGTGGATTAAGCTGCCCCTGGGCAGCCCACCTGCATTTGGGATCTGCCCTGTTGCAGCTGTATTTATGTAGTTGTGCTGGGGTAAATTTCCTTAATGTAGAAGTTCTTTTGTGTCTCAGTTTGCCCATTGTAAACTGGGATTACAATACTTTGCGTCCCTCAGAGTGAATTCTGAGAATTAATTAATGTCTGTAAGGTACATTGGATGAATAAAACGTTCAGTAGCGTGGTTCTGCCAGCCCCTTGTAGCAAGATATTGTTAAAGTGGGAGACTACTTAGTTTAGAAGAGAAACAATTTGGAGAGCAAAAGGCTAATGGTGTCTGCTAGTAGATGCATTCTGTATCGTGACTTGAAAAACAGGGTCAGAGATTCATTTGAGGAGACACAAAGCAAAGTTCAGCAGCATTTTCTCTGGCCAGTCTCATTAGCTTTGCCTTTTCAAAAACAGATTACTTTTCTTGGGACTACAAAGGAGCTTTTTTAGGCTCTCTCTTTTCAAGGGGCTAGATCAAGAACTAACTTTATTGATATAAGAAAAGAAGAATGGAAGCTGAATATTATTAGGCCTGAACTTCTGGACTAACCTCTGGGCAGCAATGTTAGTCAAGTCTTTTTGAAAAAGCCCTCCAAACACAGTACGGGATGGAGAGGAAGCAATCCTGTCCTGGCAGGGAGTGGACTAGATGGCCTTGGGGCTTTTTTTCCATTTCAAATTGCAGCGATTTTACTGACTTATTGAACCATCCATTCTCAAGCCTGGTGACAAACAATTTAGGCAGCTCAGAGGCCAACACACTTCCTTTTCTGCCATGGGTGGGCCCCTGATACCTATTGGGCAATTTAGGCACTGCTGTAAGACTTTGAGTAATAATGGTTCTGTGGTTTTCTTCTTTGGAAAAAGGAAAGTATTTAGGGTGACCATATTTCCGAAACGGAAAAATGGGACACAGTGCGAGGCTGGCTGAGCTGTCTGCCTCCCACATGCGGCTGGGATCGCTGCTCACCTGAGCCCTGCCTGCTCCCCCACCCGAGGCCTGCCTCCCTCCAGAGCAGAGCTGGCATAGCTGCTCGTCCCCCCTGCATGTTTCTCCGCACCGCACCCCACTTTTTTGACAGAAATGGGCATTTGTCCTGTTTGCTTGTGCCAACTGCCCACTTTTGCCAAAGAGGTTGGGACGGCTGGGACAGGGCTTAAAAAAGGGACTGTCCTGGCCAAAATGGGACATATGGTCACCCTACCGGTATTTGAAATGGGGAAATCCCTCCTCCTTAGTCACGCAACTCTGTCTACCCAGCCAAGCTTCACTTAAACACACAGCCTTGCTCCATAGGAAAGAAAAATCCATCCAGTGGGCAGATCAACCATTTAGGTTAGTGCCATTCTGGGGCACACTCCTCCATAGGGTGAGACAGCTGAGCCATATTGTATAACCATTCCTCTTACACTCCTTGCTTGGGCAAATATGAACTTGACACCATCTGAGTTCTTTACCTTCTTTTATGCGTAGTAGATGGCAGAAGCTCCATTTTAATTGGCAAAGATTTAGTGTCTAGTGTAAATGTAGATCCAAGCTGGATGCTTCCTTAAGTGGCAAGACAGGATCATTTTACTGCAAAGCAGGTTGCTATAAAAATGCAGAACCCAGCCCACTAAAACCTGTTTATTAGTTAGTTTTCAATATGTTTGTTAAACGTGAGTTCTCATCAGTGTGCTCAGGCAATTCGCTTTGTGCTGGATTCCTTATAGCAGGGGTCGGCAACGTTTGGCACGCGGCTCGCCAGGGTAAGCACCCTGGCGGGCCGGGCCAGTTTTATTTACCTGCTGACGCAGCAGGTTTGGCTGATCGCAGCCCCCACTGGCCGCAGTTCGTCGTCCCGGTCCAATGGGGGCGGCGGGAAGCGGCACGGGCGAGCGATGTGCTGAGGGCCGCGATTGGCCGAACCTGCCGCGTCAGCAGGTAAATAAAACTGGCCCGGCCCGCCAGAGTGCTTACCCTGGTGAGCCGCGTACCAAATGTTGCCAACCCCTGCCTTATAGCAAAGTCCAGATCTTTGTTAAGCATTAGGCATATGAGACCTTATCTCTATGGCTATAGCAAAGTAGTTATTCTGGACAACATATGCCTGTCAATTTCCCTGGGTAAACAAGCCCCTAGAGCACAGGGTTGCAGGGCAGCGGGAAAAGTAGGCAAGCAAACAGTTGCAAAGACAGCTGGGCAGGCACAGGGAACCCAAGCAGTGGCCAGAGTTGCCATGCAGAATAGAGGAAAAGGAGGAACAAGGGTTTAAGAGTAAAAGAGGCAGAAGCAAGAGGGCATCGTTTAAACATTGGAAGTCAAATCTTACTGAGGAAAATAGAAAGGAGCATAAACTCTGTCAAGTCAAATGTAAAAGTATAATGCAGGCCAAAAAAGAATTTGAAGAGCAAAAGATACAAAAACAAACAGCAACTTTTTTTTAAGTACATCAGAAGCAGGAAGCCTGCCAAACAATCAGTGGGGCCATTAGACGATTAAGGTACTAAAGAAGCACTCAAGGAAGACAAGAAGAGAAGCTAAATGAATTTTTCACATTGCTTTTCATTGCAGAGAATGTGAAGAAGATTCCCACATCCGAGCCATTCTTTTTAGGTGACAAATCTCAGGAACTGTCCCAGATGGAGGTGTCAGTAGAAGAGGTTTTGAAACAAATTGATAAATTAAACAGTAATAAGTCACAAGGACCAGTTGGTATTCACGCCAGAGTTCTGAAGGAACTCAAATGTGAAATTGAAGAACTAACAACTGTGGTATGTAACCTATCGCTTAAATCAGCCTCTGTAGCGGATGACTGGAGGATAGCTAATGTAACGCCTATTTAAAAAAAAAAAAAAAAGGCTCGAGGGGTGATTCTGGCAATTACAGGCCAGTAAGCCTAACTTCAGTACTGGGCACATTGGTTGAAACTATAGTAAAGAACAGAATTAGCAGACACGTATATGAACGCGATATGTTGGAGAAGAGTCAATGCTGCTTTTGTGAAGGCTAATCATGCCTCACCAATCTATTGGAATTCCTTGAGGGGTTCAACAAGCATGTGGATATAGTGTACTTGGACTTTCAGAAATGGTAGGAATAAATGGTCAGTTTTCATTGGAGAAAGGTCAATGGGGGGGGGGCGTCCCCTTAGGATCTGTACTGGAACCTGTGCTGTTCAATATATTCATAAATGATCTGGAAAAGGGGATGTACACTGAGGTGGCAAAATTTGCAGATGATGCAAGATAATTAAGTCTAACACTGACTGCAAAGAGTTACAAGCGGATCTTACAAAACTGAGTGACCGGGCAATAAAATAGCAGATGAAATTCAATGTTGAAAAATTATTCCAGCAATACATACAAAACGGTGGAGTCTAAATTAGCTGTTACCACTCAAGAAAGAGATCTTGGAGTCATCTTGGATAGTTCTCTGAAAACATCTGCTCAATATGCAGCAACAGTGTAAAAAAAAGCTAACAATGTTAGGAACCATCAGGAAAGGGATAGATAAGACAGAAAATATAATCTCAGCATATAAAGCCACGGTACACCTACATCTTGAATATTGTGTGTATTTCTGGTTGCCTCATGTAAAAAAAAAGATATAGTTGAATTGGAGAAGGTAGAGAGAAGGGCAACAAAAATAACTAGGGGTATGGAACAGCTTCCATATGAGAGATTTAAAAGACCGTTTAGAAAAGAGATTAAGGCAGGATATGATTGAGGTATATAAAGTCATGAATGGTGCAGAGAAAGTGAATAAGGAGGTGTTATTTACTCTTTCACATAAAACAAAAACCAGGGTTTGCCCAATGAAATTAATAGGCTGCAGATTTAAAACAAACATAAGGAAGTACTTGACACAACGTACAATTCATTGCCAGAGGATGTTGTGAAGGCCAAAAGTATAACTGGGTTCAAAAAAGAACTAGATCAATTCGTGGAGGAATCCACTAGATCCATTCGTGGAGGTCCATTGCTGGTTATTAGGCATAACCCCAGTCCCTAAACCAGAAGCTGGGACTGGAGAGGGGATGGATCAATTGAAATTACCCTGTTCTGTTCCCTCTGAAGCATCTGGCACCAGGATAACTGAGCTAGATGGACCATTGGTCTGACCCATTATGGTCACTTTTATGTTTTATGTTAAGTGGGTCTGAAGTTGGCTGAGGAAAGCCTGGTCTATGAGAAGAAAAGGCTGGAGAGAATAGTTCAGGAACTATTTGAGCTCTGTACTGGTCAAAACAAGCTTTGTGTTGTACCAGCAGAAAGGGGTATTTTATAGCCTTCAGAGAGGAGGGTCAGTGGGTCAATGTGGCCCTGAACCCATAAACAGCAAACAGAGTTTTGTTTTGTTTTTTTCAAACTCGCCCTCCTAGTGTACTAGGCAATTATTTTAAAAAATAAACAAACTATAAATTAGGATCCACCTCCAACAATTGAACCTCCCCTTCCATTTCCACACCTTCTATTTCCATTCACTATTGCGCTGTACCTTGTGTAGTAACCTGCATCAGCACAAGGTGAGAAATGTTACTACCTCAGAATGGCTGTAATTTCATATCCACTTAGCACTAGTGTATGTAACTACACAAGGTGCAAGGCCTGGTGAATTGGACCAAAGTTTTTTGTCTGTCCCACATTGAATTAAAAAAATAAAAAAAAAAAAAAGCTTTTAAACAAAGTTATGCCCATCCACACAACGTTGTTAGCTGAAATGGATTATTTATTAAAAAGATGTTTCTGTATCGTAGATGAGGCTTTCCACAGCAGGCTACAGTACTCAAACTATAAATAGCACTGCTGAGCACATACAGAGGAGGTTCAGTGGTGCTCACCTCAGCTAGAAACGTTAGTGCAGCTTGTTTTCTACATTACAATGGTCACCTGGAATTGAAGTAAGCCAAAGACCAGAAGAGTGTAACTTTTTTTTTCAGCAGTGTGACATCTAAGTTGCTTTTCTGGGGTAAGGCTGTGCTGGATCAAGCCATGTTTTTGATTTCTTTCTGTTCCAAGCACAATTCCCTGCCAGCAAATACCTAAAGCCCTGAGGCATCTAAATAGGGTAAATGCTTATAGAATGAGCTGTATGTTCTTGTAAAACTAGCCAGATGGCTCATTTTTGTCATCAGCAGCTTTTAAAGAAACAGCAGCTTAGTATTTGTGCTGTTCTCTTCTTCCTTTATCAAAACTGCCAGCATTACTGCACTAGTGCCTTCACTTTCTAGCGTGCTAACCAGCCCCTCTCCCTTTTTAAAGACATTTTTATGCCTGTCTACCTCCCCAGCCGGTTTTGCTCAATTGTGTCAGTATTTAATTCTCTGCAGGAACAGACGTTTAACCCATTGGGAGCTTGCAGGCATTTCAGGTCAAATGTTGCCTTCTCACAAGCTACGAGCAATTTTTGTTGATTGAAGTGGGCATTGCCAATGTGTGTTGTTCATAATACACTTCAAACCAGAACTAGCACCTTTGTTTATTGCATTAACACATTGTAAAATGGCGGGGGGGGAGGGGGAATATGCCTAACAGTACCTGCACCAGCAAGTTTAACCAGATGCTCACTAGTAGTGTGGAAAAGATGCTTCTCGGGATCCAGAAAGGTACTTTGCTATGTAGAATGGTCCCTACTGGGCAGCACCAGAGAAAATTTACTCTCCTTCCTTCTCATTGCAAATGGCTAGAAGGGCTGTGTTAGGGAATTTAAAGAGCAATATACCAGTCCCTGCTTAGAAGGATGGGCATCCTCAGGACAAGTCTTGCTTGGAGACAGCCCTACTAGGGGAGAATTCAGAGGTACCAAGAAAATGAAGCTAAAGATTAAATGAATATCTAGCTCCCATTGGACAGGAACATCTCACAAAATTTCTCTTTAAGTAATGTTGTACTTCTGTGGCGTGTTGCATCTTTCATGTGCTGTATCCAGTGCTTCTCAAAGTCGGTCCGCCCCTTGTTCAGGGAAAGCACCTGGCAGACCAGGCCAGTTTGTTTACCTGCCACGTCTGCAGGTTCGGCTGATCACTGCTCCCACTGGCTGCGGTTCGCCATCCCAGGCCAATGGGGGCTGCGGGAAACGGCGCAGGCCGAGGGATGTGCTGACCGCCTTTCCCACAGTCCCCACTGGCCTGAAGTGACGAACCACAGCCAGTGGGAGACGCGATCGACCGAACTTGCGGACATGGCAGGTAAACAAACCGTCCCGGCCCACCAGGGGCTTTCACTGACCAAGCGGCGGCACGACTTTGAGAAGCACTGCTGTATACCGTCCACCGCCTGGCTTTTCAGAAAGACTGGAGTCTATGTATGCGCTGTGGTCGCATTCAGAATGACAGCGTGTGCAAGTGGAATGGCAGTGGCCCTCTGCCCTCAGATTCAGGCACCAATATTTTCTCCACTCATTGGTTAAAAAATTAAGGCTACATTTGCTTTACATATGGGGAAACAAGCAGAGAAATGAACAGATTTACTTTAAAGGCACAGATAGAGCCCATCTTAGCGGTGGGAGGAACTTTTTCATGTTTAGAGAGCTCTAAGAGTAGAACTCATGTTCTAAGAGTAGGCTAATCTGGCTATGTTTAATATGCTAGTTTAATTTAATACAGTGATCAGACTGGCAACTTTTAACTGAAGGTGTTTCAGGAAGAATTACTTGCAAAACCAGCTCTGTGCTTAAGACACCGAACGAGGAACAAGCAGTAACTAGTTATGTCCAAGTGGTCTTTGAACAGAGGCCTGACTCTTGCATTGAACCTCACTCCCAGTGGTAGACTTATGGAAACAGCAGCAAACTAATAGGTCAAAGAACTAAAAGGCCCTATTTCTATCACAGCTTATTTCTTCAAATCAGAGTAACCAAAAATGATAGTTTAACTCCAGATTTACTAAATATAGCCAGTCCTCTTTACTCTGTGGTTGGTTTAATCTGTGTGGTATTCAAGAAATTTAAATATAAATCCACTTTAGTTTTGCTGCAGCACTGATTTAATTGGAAGTTGGGTTTTTTTAGTCCAAATACATTTTCACACGAATCTAGATGAGTCAGGTCATATTTTAAATGCATTTTTAAATATCCTACAGAAAAATAAAGCCAAAGTTAGTGTGGTTCTGCTATGTAAAGTAGCTACAGCACCTTAATGGGTCTGCCCTTTACATGATCAGATTCATGTATGGAGATGTTTGGGGAAAATGGCTAGGAATTTGAAATTGATGAAAAATGGAGTTTTCTACAGAAATTTTTTTTTTTTTTTTTAGTCAGCTCTACAACATTTCACCTCAAGCCTCTCGGAAAGGAGCTTTTTTTTAAGTATATAAATAGTACTTAATAGAAAGAAGCTTTAAGTAATCAATTCATATAAGTAGCTTTGCCAACCAATACCATTTTAACCGCTCTAATCCAGTATTTATCAAATCACTCAATCATTCGGCGATGGCTTTTTATTAGAGATTGGCTTGAAGCAGCTTTCCCAGACCTGAACGTTCCTAACCTTTTTCTACATCTAGCAAATGGCTGACATGGACCAGCTTCCATTGCAGCTCCGTATATTTGTCGGACTAGAAGCCCAGCCCTTACCTTAATACACCATCTGTGTTGATGAAAGCTGTCTGGTTTTTTTTTGTTAGTGTTGTATTGAATGTTAGTTGCTAAATGTTTTTGTAAAACTATCCTCCACCAAAAGAACACTTTGTCTCCTCTTTGTATATGCCAGACTACTTTGTCAGCGTATTAAAACACTTTTTCCAGAAGCAACTTAATAAGTTGCATGGTTATGTACAATGAACAGTAAGTAAGTCACAGAATTGTAGTTTTTGTTAAGGGGGAAGTATTGTATGCAACACCGTCTTTGTTTCTATAACTGTCAAGATTTGTTGTAAATATTTGCAGTGTTTTGAAGTCTTTTTTTCCTTAAATGTAAGAAATGTCTACTGTCCACTACTAAGTTATTTCCCACAATGTTTCCATACTTCCTACATACAGAGAGGAGTTACTTTCTTAAAGCAACATAAGGGTCAGTGCAGATTTGTTTTTATTCTGTAGAGCATCCCCAAACCCCCTGAATGAGTCACCTCGTAGAATTTTTACAATATGCACTGCAAATACTTAATACCTGTGGAGTTTGTACTATTGTGCATAGTCCCCTTGAAAGCACTAAAGGTGTTTGCAGGATCAAGCCCTTCCTTTGATATCAAAAGGATGTAGGTAAAAAGATGCAATTATCTGAAATTTAAGATACCTGTTCTGCCCATCATGAGCGCATGGGCCACTTCTCTGTATTCCGTTTAGAGAAACTTTTACATATTGATCTAAAAACTGATCTAAGATTGTGTTGTGCAAAAATGCAGTCTCTCAAACACTTTGACAACAAGAACCAATTCAACTGTATTCCATCTTTGAAAGATTACTTTAACTTTCATACACACTGAAAATAATGATCCCCATCAATGAAAACATATGGGTACAATAGAGGGGAAACTACTGAGGCCCAATAAATACATTGTATGAATTGCTTTTTTTAAGCATATAAGATCTGCCATCAGATCTAAGTGCACATAACTAGCTATTTCTTACAGTTGTTTAATTATAGTTTCTTTGTGGTGTTTAAGTGGTCTAAAAGCTATTTTAGTTCTTTAACAATGAATAATTTTAATACAGAAAGAAAACTAACATGTCTTCAAGACTAATAATCTGAAAAGCCCCTGTTGACATGGGCAGTATTTCCTGTATTCATAAACAAGTGTATGTGTTTAAGGAAAAGAGCTCTTTCTCTGGTCCCCTTTAATGACTGTTGAAAATCCATGCACAACTAGCAGCAGCCAACTTTAAATTGATTTGCTCCCCATCCCCAAGGGGTTTTAGCAAAATCACTTGGCAGTGTTGTGGTTTGACTAGAGGAGTTATGCATGTAAAAATAAATAAACAAATAAAAAGTTCCTTGAAAGTTTAAAAAGAAATTGGTCCCAGAGGAAAGGACAGTCCAAGAGCTTATGGTTAACCAATCCATAACCATGATTTATTTTCACTTTGAAAGTTGGTTGAGCTGGGAAAAAGGGATTCACACATACACCTCACAGAAGGAAAATCTTGCCCTGATTGTTTTTTAAAATCACTATATACTGAAGATGCTTCATATAAAACCCTTCACTCTTTACAATGACAATATCAGATAATTTTCCTTTTTACCATCATATACACAACATTTAAATATTATGAATAGACAAAATCTATTTTATAAATACTTTAGATCAAAGTAAGTTATAATATCACAGTTGAGAGCCACATCTGTACAAAATGTAAGCAACATATATAAAATGATTAAAAAAGAAATTTAAAGTAGAACAGTCGCAAGAGCTTCCACTTTTTACAGTATTTATGGTTCAAGTGGTAACATCTAAGAGAGATACATGAGCCCAGAGTGCTAACTAAGGATTTTGAAGAAACAGTACAGG
This sequence comes from Chrysemys picta bellii, assembly GCF_011386835.1. Lineage (NCBI taxonomy): Eukaryota > Metazoa > Chordata > Testudines > Emydidae > Chrysemys > Chrysemys picta. Next base: position 87,080,823 of record NC_088799.1, on the reverse strand, counting down.
ATGTTGCACACTCAATGGCAAACCATTATTGTATTATTTTGCCTCCTTCCCACTTCAGCACTTCTACAGTTTCCAGTTTTTAAAACAAACATTTTCACAAACAGAAAGACAAAGTTCTACCTAAAGTGTTTTCTCTTCTTTTAACAAGTTTAATGAACAAAAATCCCTAACTAGAGACCAAGCTCATCAACTGTAAGTAAAAGAAGAATATGGGAAATGCTTGGCTTCCAACTGTGGCTTGTTTTGATTGACATATTTAAAAGGTGAACAGTAATACTTTTTAATAAGTTAATACAAAATGTTTTAGGCCCTGATCCTGTAAATTCTTACATGTGTTTAGCTTTACTCATAACTTTACTCATGTGAGTAGTGCTACATATATAACTAAACATTTGGAGGATCAGGGCCTAATATTTCAAAGCAATAACAGAATGTTGACTTAAAAGGTTCATAGCTGTTTAAAGACAAAAAATGATCTGAACGTTAGTTCTGCCTTTACTTGTCTGTAAGAGCTCAGTTCTATATGCTAGCTGATGACCTCACTAACAAGCAACAGTTCTTGCAGTGGGATTTTTTTTTTTAAATCTTTGTGTCAAAGTTGAAAATGCTGTTTTGAATTAAAAAAACATCGTGGCAAATATAAAAAATATTTCAGAACATTTAAAGTCTACTGGAGATAAGCTGTTCATAGAACACTCTTGAAGAATGAAATTCTGACTAGTTTGATTTTAAAAAAGCCTTTCAATTCACCCTTCTTATTTCAATAAAGTATTTTATATTCCTTTTTAGGCACTGAAAAGATTCATAATATAACTGGATGTGCAGAAGATTCAATCTACTGTCAGTAATGCATTTTCAGTGCCATGTAATTAATTCTGTGGCCTTGAATAAATTCTGTAGTACGAGTGTTAATAATCAATAGGCCCAAGTCTTGGCTCTTGTCAACCTGAGCTCAATGCAGGACATAACTGGGGTAGGATGGGGAGAGGTGGTATTTTAAGCTACCCTGCTGGCTCACAGCTTCTGAATACAAAGGGGCCATAGCAGAATCTAGAATTGGGCTTAAATGCAGTGCAATAATCTCAGATTTCTTTCCCTCTTCCATGAACTCAAATTCTAAAAAGAGCTTTATACATCTGTACTGGCCTTTTAGGTAACGTTGATAAACAGATCAGGTTCAAGTTAAACTATTCATTTTCATTTAATCTAGGACAGAACCTGAGATAAGACATTACACCAATACTTTTGCGAAAGCTGCAATGCTTTGTATCTAACGTTTTCCTACTTCATCTTCACTTTTTGCATAAGAAGTGCAAATCTTAAATGTGTTTATTTTTTCCCCTCTCCAAGTACCTTTCTCTGATATAGGAATTATCATATTTACATTTTAACTCATTTTCATATTTGTATGGGGAACTGGAGAAGAACAGATAGGAAAGCAGTTGGAATATGGTATAGAAGCAGCAGTGGAAATCAGGTTATCAAGTCACATTGCTTCACCTGATCACATCTAACTCCAAGGTGGAAGTGATCGAATGAAACAGTTTAAAGTGGGTAAGTGTTTTCGGCTAGCAGCTAGAAAGTTTGGTTCCATAAGCAAGTGTTTTTCCCCACAGGACCTGGCGTTACAGGTTAGGTAGGTCTTCGCTGATTTCATGTTCTGTCTGAACTACCTGTGGTATCTACAGTACACAAGGATGTCCAATATTCTGAGGCTTGAGTTTGTCCGGTAGGGTATGAGAAGGAACTTTCTGCAGAACTTTCTAGTCAATGTAGCTCAGACGTTTATTTGCCTCCATACATTCGCTCGATATCATTGAGGTAATGGTTCTTTAATTCCTTCCTTTTCAATTTGAAAGCATCAGTTACTAGACCAGTCTCTGGGGTCCATGGTTCAGGGCTTAACCGTACTTTGATTGGTATTTCAAATCTCTCTAATTTCACTGCAGGGGGCAATAAAAACAAAACACATTTATGATTACATTCACAGATAAAACACTGATTTATGCAACTTCATGAACAGGAATCATCATAGATTATAGGACTGGAAGGGACCTCGAGAGGTCATCGAGTCCAGTCCCCTGCCCGCATGGCAGGACCAAATACTGTCTAGACCATCCCTGATAGACATTTATCTAACCTACTCTTAAATATCTCCAGAGACGGAGATTCCACAACCTCCCTAGGCAATTTATTCCAGTGTTTAACCACCCTGACAGTTAGGAACTTTTTCCTAATGTCCAACCTAGACCTCCCTTGCTGCAGTTTAAACCCATTGTTTCTGGTTCTATCCTTAGAGGCTAAGGTGAACAAGTTCTCTCCCTCCTCCTCATGACACCCTTTTAGATACCTGTAAACTGCTATCATGTCCCCTCTCAGTCTTCTCTTTTCCAAACTAAACAAACCCAGTTCTTTCAGCCTTCCTTCATAGGTCATGTTCTCAAGACCTTTAATCATTCTTGTTGCTCTTCTTTGGACCCTTTCCAATTTCTCCACATCTTTTTTAAAATGCGGCGCCCAGAACTGGACACAATACTCCAGCTGAGGCCTAACCAGAGTAGAGTAGAGCGGAAGAATGACTTCTCGTGTCTTGCTCACAACACACCTGTTAATGCATCCCAGAATCATGTTTGCTTTTTTTGCAACAGCATCACACTGTTGACTCATATTTAGCTTGTGGTCCACTATAACCCCTAGATCCCTTTCTGCCGTACTCCTTCCTAGACAGTCTTTTCCCATTCTGTATGTGTGAAATTGATTTTTCCTTCCTAAGTGGAGCACTTTGCATTTGTCTTTGTTAAACTTCATCCTGTTTAACTCAGACCATTTCTCCAATTTGTCCAGATCATTTTGAATTATGACCCTGTCCTCCAAAGTAGTTGCAATCCCTCCCAGTTTGGTATCATCCGCAAACTTAATAAGTGTACTTTCTATGCCAATATCTAAGTCGTTGATGAAGATATTGAACAGAGCCGGTCCCAAAACAGACCCCTGCGGAACCCCACTCGTTACGCCTTTCCAGCAGGATTGGGAACCATTAATAACAACTCTCTGACTACGGTTATCCAGCCAGTTATGCACCCACCTTATAGTAGCCCCATCTAATTTGTATTTGCCTAGTTTATCGATAAGAATATCATGCGAGACCGTATCAAATGCCTTACTAAAGTCTAGGTATACCACATCCACCGCTTCACCCTTATCCACAAGGCTCGTTATTCTATCAAAGAAAGCTATCAGATTGGTTTGACATGATTTGAATAAGACATATTCAGTAGTCTGCTGTACTATATAGTGGAATAGCTTCATATCAGTACAGTCACGGAAGCGACTCACTGAAGAAAGAAAATGCAAACTTATGGTTGTAATACTTAGTATTTGCTATTACATCCAAGTATTCTAGTAACACATGCCATAGCATTTATCTTTTGTACAGCTCCAGTGGACTGGCACTGTAAATAAAAAAAAGTGCCAAACAAATGAGGATCACAGAATAAAATCTCAAAGCAGTAATAAAGTTTCACGCTAAATGAAAAGTGCAAAACAAATGAGTCCCTACCTCAAAAGAGATTGCATTATAGGCACAATCGGGTATAAAAAAAAATGTGGCTGTAGCATGCACTAGGAAGTTAGCTGTGAGCAAGGATTAAATGATCAGGACCATGATTACTATTATTCACAGCAGCAATTGAAGGATGAAACTGATTGTACTCATTCCATGCGATAGGATATGATGATCCACCCAAGTTTTATACATATATATTTTTACTGTGCAGTTTTGTAGAATAATTTTAGTAGAACACAGTTGACAACTTTTAAAAGCATGTGCGCACACAAATCCAACTACAGTATAAGCTAGGGATGCGTGCATATACACGTGTGCACTCTCGCGTTATGGACAACACTGCATGCACACTTTAGTCATAACATGCAGAGGGGTCAGATTTTCAAAACATGTTTAGGGGACACACTTGTTTCCAATGTACAGTCCATGGATAACTATGCTAATTCATCTGTTGGTTTTCTGTGTCTTTTAAAAATATTCTTAGAGGGGGAAAAAACAAATTGCCAAAAAAGTCTGTTCCAGCATACACTAAATGGGGTAAGTTTTATTCTTAGAAATGAAGTTAAATCAGAAGAGTTCCAAAGTGAGCAAGCATTTCCTTACTTTTGTTAGTGTCATTTAAAGTCCTCGTGGCCCTTAAAAAAAGTCAATTCCTTCAAATGAGAAATCCTTCCTTGCAGCCAACAGTGGCCAAATTATGAATCCTTGAAAATGAATTATCAATGGAAATGCTGAAAGTCATCAACGTTTTTAGATTACGTATTCTTCAGAGTAGGGATTGTCTTATTCTGTGTTTATACAGGGCCTAGCATAATAGGGCTCCAATCTCAGGTAACCCTTAGGCACTATCATAATTAACCATAATAACAATAAATAAGGATATTGGCTTTGTAATGTTAATACTTCAGCAAAACAGAGTAAAATGAAAATGAAATAAAACCACCACGCCCAATTAGAAACTGAATTTCCAAAACAGGCTATCACAATACAACCAGTAGATGGCAGTAACTGTACAATTATTAGAATCAGTGGCCACAAAGCTCCTGCTGTATGACCTAACTTTATAGCTTTAGACTGTTATTGCAATATAGTTTTGTTTTCATTTAGATATATGCCTTTTTGTGATTGAACTACAAAATGTTCTGCTAAAAACTAATTCCAAGATGATTAGTTTAATGTTCCCTTGGAACGAAGGCCAAAGGAAAAATCTTGGCCTTAGTTCTAGCTAAAACATTAGTGCCGTCAAGGATTTTTTTCTATAAGCCGAACTCTTAGAGAAACAAGAATAAAAAAAAAGTTATGTGGAAAACATTTTATGATTTACATGTAACACAATAATATAGAGTCAAGTTTTTCACCAGTTCAATGGGACACATGGACATTTAACAAAACTCATGCAAAACAAAAAAAACTTACACTGCCTACCATCCTCTTAGAATTGTATTGTAAATGTTATTTAACCTATTGTCCTGATTAAAATAGGCTGATTCTCATCTTGTGGGAATAAGTGATGAAAAAGTGTTTAATGTGTACTCTATTAATACGGTTATTGCCAAAATAAGTGAAATTAAGACAAAACCCAATACCATCTTTAGTGTTTCCTGTTTGGCCATAAAGTCTCAATTAATTTTCCTTGTTCCTTGAAAATTCACCCTACATTTCTTTGGCCTCATAGGCTATGTTAGAGAGCAGCCAGACCAACTTTTGGCCATTCATTCAGCACTACAACAAGGATTAGTAGAACGTTTTAAAACCAACTGTATCATGCATGTAACACTTACTGGACTGGATTCATAGTATCCTGCTTTAGGAACAAGAAAATTGCCTGAAAGTGTGCTCCTCTACTCATATTCAGAGAATTTTGAATAGAGTCAAATCTTACCAACTACATCCAGAGGTAACATGTTCCACAGATTTCCCAGCAAGTTAGAAAACATGGGCGAGAGGACTATATCTACAGATGTTTTGCTGCCTCTTTTCAGCTTCATGTGAAATTGGCTTAGTACAGTATACAAAACAATTCAGTTATACTCACTCTTATCTGCCACCTCTTTAATCTCTTTCAATATCTCAGCTTCCATGATAGGATTGTTACAGATTTCCACCCAAGTTCCCTGGACACCTTTCTGTTCAGCTAATACAGTCAGCTTCTTCTGGTTAGGAACCACAAAACTGATCACATAAGACTGATCACTAAAACAGGATGAGAGGACAAGAAAAAAAAACAGGCAAGTAAGAAGAATTTCAGATTGTCAACAATTACTTGAGTCTAAGTAAATATTCCCCAGTGCTTTCAGATATATAGCTAATTTCTTCCTCTCCTCCCCCCTCCACACTATTCAACCTTTATCATGAAGTTTTTTTAATAAGTGACTGGATTCAATTGGTCTCATATTTAGATCTAGAGAGAAGTTATAGTCTCTACTAAATCCAGTATCCAGCAAGTGAGTGCAAGTAAAGTCTCACCATCTACTCCTAAGGGAAGGTGGGGGACTTTTCCAAAGCCCACGGAAAATGCTTTGGATCAGGCTTTAAAGTGTCAAGATAAACACCACTGTAGCATTTGGACTGAAGGCCAAAACCATCTATAAACATTAGATTATACTTACGTTTAGCAAGAAGGCTGGTATTTTCAGTTTCCCTGCCCCTGCATTGGGGGCAGGAACATAGGCGGCGGGTCGCATAGGCTGGGGGAGGCTGTGCCTCCCCAAACAGCCAGCCATGGTCCCACCCCCTGCAGCGAGTGCTCCCTGCATGCAGCTCCAGTCCTCCAGCTCCAGCCCCTCTAGTGCTCCGGCTAGGGAGGCTTAGGTTGCGTACCGCCCGCCTTCCTGTGCTCCAGAGCTGGGGAGGCTGCAACCGCCCGTCCTCCCAGGCTGGGGCCGCACGCTGCCCACCCTCCTGGCGCTCCTTTGGGGCTGGGGGAGCTAGCCGTGGGACTGGGTCCATGGCCACGGTGGGGGGAGGGGAGGGAAGGGGAGACCGGCCTCCCCCAGCTGGTGGTTCACATGCCACCCATGGGCAGTAATGAGGGGAGTTGTGGTGGGAAACACATACACACATCAAGGGAGCTTTAAGCTGATCCTGCACTTCCCCTATTCTGGTGCAGCTGGGAACCTGCTTGGCCTCAGCACTCTGCTAATTTACACATTGCTTCCCATTGTTCTCGAAAGGCCTGTGTACGCAGAAGACAGCTGTAGCATAGTGCACACTGACCACACCCCTCCCTCCTACTCCCTACAAGGCTATCCTGGCCCTGTTCCCAGCAAGAACTCTTATGCCAGATCTGCACTAATCTGGGGACCCTCTGCACAGTGGGGGGGAAAGCAGCCTCAGGGGTATTTCCATCCCCTTTACTCTTTTAGTGCTGTAGAGGGCCTTAGTGTTCTGGAGAATTAGGCCTACAATCTGCATTTCAGACAAAGGATTTTTGAATACCATAGGTAAATCAAGCATTAAATATAAGAATGCCCCCAAGTGAGTTTGAGGTGAAGAGAGAATATTAACGTAACTCTTACCTTTTGGCATAAGCACAGATATTGTCAATAAGCGGACAGTTCTTCAGTGCTGCCTCTACTTTACCCAGAGATACATATTCTCCTGCTTGCAACTTCACCAAATCTTTTTTTCGATCTAGGAACAGTTAGAAAGGCATGCTGCTTTAAAGGAGTTTAGATTCCTCCACTTGTATATACTCAGTTAAAATAATTTAAGTACCACATTTTAAATGCTTATTTAATTTTAATGGAATACCATGCAAAAGACTTAAAAAAAAAAAATACAAGAGAAGGAATGCCAAACAAATCACCTAGAAGCGGTTAGCATTTAATTTTTAAGGAAATGTCCATTTTAAAAAATACCCTTAAGGAGTAATTTTCAGACTTGCAACTAACATTAAAAGTCACTGAGAATCTAAACTTTAGCCATTAATACATAAAAACGAAGTGGGAATTTTCAAAGTGAAGGCTGAGTAGAGACAGTAAATGAGATTACAGACAACAGCATCAGTTTCAGGGCTTCGCACAATCACTAAATTTTGAGAATATGTTTTAACACCATGATTAAGCAAATTACTGAAGTGTGGAGCTTTAAGCATGAGTAGTCCTACTGGCTTCAATGATTCACATGTGTGAGGTTATGCTCTTGCTTAACTGGCATTTAAATTGGCAAAAAGTGTAAACTCCCAACCTATGATCTGCAGACACCCATCAGGATGAAATTCTCCAATATCTCCAGTACAAAACCATCTCTGGCCATTTTCATCCACTGAGAAATCCTCTGTCTTTTCTTCATTTTTAAAGTATCCCATAGAGACATTAGGTCCACCTATTATAATCTCTCCTCTAGGATTAGGCTTGTCTCTGCAAGTGTAGCCCCCTGAAAGTCAGATAAGTAAAACTGTTTTCAAGTCAGAATGATACAATATACATTCCTCTCCCAGGCAAATATTGAAGAATCCACACACAAAATAAAACATAGTGATAATGTATTTGCATGAATCTGAAAGGCTTGGTAGCTCTGCAGTTTGTCATCACTATCTGTTTGCTGTGTATCTTCAGGTTTGAACTCCAGCTAAACATTTTGACAAGAATGGTTCATATTCATGTTTTACCTGTAGCTTGAAACTAGCAGCCAGATTCACTGAAAGAATTAAGTAGAATGTGCTGAAAGAAAAAAAAAGTTCTCACCTTCTTTCCAGTCTCTCAATTTAATCTCACAGCAAATAAGAGGTGCCCCAACTCTGCCAGTGCTATAGTCAGAAACTAGGGGAAGTTAGAAAGGAACAGTAAGATGGTGGCCAAAGGCTTTTTTTTTAATCTGACAATATTGAAATGTAAACACAGAGCTGGAATAGGAAGGTAGCTATTAATTCAAGTTATTCTCTAGAAGTTAAGAGCTACAAATGTTTTCAACTGTACTTTAAAATTAAAGAATTCACACGTCTATATTAAACATGCATATTTCCAAGAGTATGTTAACATACCTTCAGTAATTGTTCCAGCTCCACAGGTTTCTGTTAATCCATAACCCTGGCCAACTGGACAGCAGAAACAGATGTTCATGAACCTTTGTGTCTGAGGCGAAAGGGGTGCTCCTCCAGAAAGCATCATACGCACATTTCCTCCTAGCAATGCTTTTACCTTTTTAAACAGCAGTCTTGAGGTAAAAGAAACCATGTATAAAATATCACTTGTTCTGCTCCTTTGCAGGAAAGGCTAGAGACTCTAATACCCCTCCTTACCTATTCAGCTGTGACATATCTAACAAGTAATAAGATTCACAGATTTTAACAGCCCAAAGGGACCATCATGATGATGTAGTCTGTCAAGTATTACCCAAGCCATAGAATTTTACGCAGTAACTCCTGCATCTAGCCCAATATCTTGTAGCTGAAATAGAGCATTTCTTTTAGAAAGACATCCAGTCTTGTTTTAAAAAAATCCAAGAGATGGAAAATTTACCACATTCCTGGGTAATGTGTTTCAATGATTAGTGGCCCTTACTGTTAGACTTTCATCTTATTTTCAGTCTGAACTTTTCTGAATTAGACTTAGTCAGTGGATCTTTTTATGCCTTTGTTAGCCTGGAATCCTCTAAGTACCAGATTATCTACACAAGGAGAATTGCTTATAGACTGTGATCAAGTCACCCCTTAATATCTGATAAATTATATACATTGGAAGATATTTGAACCTTTAACTGTACTTACATATTACACAGAGGTGCATCATACCCCCTTTTGATCTGTTCCAGTTTATAGTCATAGCCTATCTTGAACAGAGTTCTCTGAATATAGTTCATCTCTTGGACTTTACTCATGACATTCTTATAAATTCGGTCCATTATTTCCTACAGCGAAGATTGAAAAGGGGACAAAGTATTACCCTACTTCTGATTGAAAACATGCATCAAACTAACTAAACAACAAAACCAGAAAAGTACTGTTCATTTTAAATGGATGATTTCACTTTAGCTATGCAGTCTCTGCCAAATTGTTGTATAATACTTAACATTTTCCCTTAATATGTCATCTATTTAATGAATTTATATTCTATTCCATCTCAGGACTATTCAAGGTGGTAGAATAATGTGTGGAAATGGGTAATGGAAATGAAGGACAAGGTCACATTTTTTCCTTTCCTCATCCATCCCACCTCATAAACCTCTTTTAAGTTATGAAGGTGATTGCCTAGGAAAAAGAAAAAGGCTCACATAGTAAAACATTTTAATATGGCAATCTGGCCTTGTATAATCAGTCCTGGGCAAGTAACCAAATTACCTCTGAGCCATTTAGAAGTGTTCCAATAGTTAACAGTACCACTGACTCACTTCTACAAGCTGCATCTTAAACCTTAGACTTTTTTTAAACACTCTTCACATCAATGTTGTTAGCCATCTAGTGATGTTGCTGGACTGAATATATGGAAAAATAAAAATGTCCTTGCTAATGTCTAAGTCTGCGTGTCTGTCATGGAGGTCACAGATTCTGTGACTTCTACAGGGGATGGTGTGGCTGGCTCAGGGGCTGCCCAAACAGCAGCAGCAGTTTGGGTGTGGGAGGGGGCTCAGGGCTGGGTCAGGGGGTTGGGTTGTGGGGTGGCACTTATCTCGGGTGGGGGGGGCGGGAGAAGAGGGAGCTCCCCCGGAAGCGGCTGGCATGTCCCTGTAGCTCTTAGGTGGAGGGGCCGGGGGCTCTGCACACCGTCTATGCTTGCATGCACCACCCCCAGAGCCCCCATTGGCTGCAGTTCCCCTCCAGGCTGCCAGCCCCTCGAACCCCTCTCCAGCACCAGTGGGGTCCCAGGCCATGCGCTGCCACCCCCACCCCCCCATAGCACCCACAGCCTCCCGGCCCAAGTTTTAGTTAGGGGTATATAGTACAAGTCATGGACAGGTCACGGGCCGTGAATTTTTGTTTACTGCCAGTGACCTGTCCATGACTTTTACTAAAAATACCCATGACTAAAACGTAGCCTTAATCATGTCCTCTACCTTCTCATACTTACAGGCACAGCCGCTATGAGTGTGGGCTTCAGTACAGTACAGTCTCCTTTGCTTCCCTTCTTAATTTTACTTGACTGAAATAAAGACAAAACGTGAAGACGTTAAACTGAGAAACTGGTGACTGGTTAGGAGAGAAAACCTAATGTGCAGTTTCTGAAGTTCTCCCCCTCCTTCCCCAGATTATTATTTTCTCAGTGGGGTGGAGCAGAAAGGTATATTGTCAGCCTCATCTCATGCCAAATATATCTGCTGAAATCAAAGCTTGCTAGAACAAGCCAATTTATATGTATCATTTTTGCTTTCTTTATTCATCCTTCTAGTATTTTTTTTTTTTTTATGGTGTGACTTCAAGGGGGTGATTTTCAATTGGAACCAAGTTATGATGATCGCTACAAATCCATCTGACATTGATTTGTTGTTTTCTTGGTGCCTCAGTGTTTCCAAGCTGTGCATCTGCTGGCTAGTTTGCATAACAAACTTGTATTCATTTTCTCTTCTACTTTATTACATTCTTCAGCATGTTTATGGTGTTCTCAGTTATTTACATTTGGAGGCTGCAGATACATATTGCAGCCTTTCATTGATCATTTACCCATTTCCAGCCAAGTACCTCTGCCCCTTCAGTCAGCTAATGGAGGATTTTCTGTTATGGGTTTCACCTCGTTGACAACTATTAGGCAAGCAAAAGAGAACCAAAAGCTGACTAAAGGGGCAAACTAGTGATTTATAAAGCAATTATTGGCCAGGCAGGGCAGGCTCAGCAGAGCTTTTAGACAAACTAATTTTCTTTTATGTGTATTATCCAATGGTTACATTTTTTTTTAAATCATAGAACTAAAAGAACATTTAACACTCATAGCCAGCTATAGCAAAAATCAAGTGCAGTTAGTCTTTTGATACCTGTTGTGACAATGGGTAATCCTGAAACTACTGAGGCAGAAAGAAAAACTTAGGTGCAGTCATTTGGTTTTCTTTTAATTTACAGGTAATTCTGACTTTACCTAAAGATGACGAAAGCTCAAAATGTAGATAGAAATGCATGTTATGTGGTCTATTGTACAGTTTCACCAGGAGCTTAGTTTTGTTTGTGGTTACGTTTTCAGAAGGTACTACTGCTTTTGACATTAACTGCATTGTATATCATATTTTTGCAAGACAAATGACTGACCAAGAAAAATAAAAATGTACAACCACCAAGATTTTGCTTAACCACTGTGCTGAAAGTTTCCCCTCACCTGGTCCGATAGAGTGAGTGGAGAGGAGTATCCAATCCTGCAGCCATAGGTAACGCAGGACATTTCTGCTGTCAATTCTAATACATGAGCCAGAGGCAAGTAGCCAACATAAGTGTCCTTGGGTCTAGCAAAGCAAGGATTATATAATTAACTTGGGGATCCAAGAGTGAGCGAGCTGAAAATATTTTATCTAGTGCAACAGAGGATTGTATATTCAAGAACAAAAAAGACAGAATTACTAGTTTTCCAAAAGTCTACATCATAACAGTTCACTACTGGAGTCTATTCTCCTGTATGCGGTAACCACACTGGGAATTCTCTAAGCTCAACATTTGAAAGTCCCATTGCAGTTGATGGGAATTTTATCACGAACTTCAACAAGGGCAGGATTTCACCCACTGATTCTAGCAGAGGGAGTCTTCTTGCAGTGAAACACGGGAGGTCCTTAGTGCTCCAACTGCCTTTTCCTTTCCAGTGGCAGGTCTCTTATCCCAGTTACAGAGTTAAAGCTGAACCTAGCTTCTATTTGAAGCCTGATAATCAAAGCCCCTCCACCTTCAAATCCCTCCTCTCCTTCCCCTTCCACCCCCCCCCCAAAAAAAATTAATAGCAGCACCTCATTTTAAAAGATTTTAGTAGAAGGTGGATCAGTCACTAAAGCCTGAAGCTCATTCATTCTGTGACCTTGAGTTGAGAGCTAGAGAACTTTCAGCACAGAACCACATAAATATCCCACAATGAAGAGGTTTCTTGTATGTGGGTCATTTCAAAGGTGTCATTCCCCTCACGAACTTGCTGAGAAGGGGGTGCAGGGATACCAATTTATCCTTCAATACACTGAAGAACCCTCATGAAAGTTTGCCATTACTTGGTTACTGAATAGCCAAAACTTAATATATTTCTCTGTTCATTTTATTGCCTATTTTATCTCAATATAGAAGCTTAATAAAAATAATTTTAAAAATGAAAGACCAAATTAGCTGCCAAATGAAAGTGGTCTTTTAAACCAGCTTGAAGTGAGCAAGGTGTTTAAGCAGATTGTGTATAGCACATGTAGAAGGATCTATACGGGCCTGGTCTCATCAGACCCCCGGAATAGGCAGGCCTTTGACAGATTCCTTGAAGTTATCTGATCTGCTCAAAAATTTCTGCTTAGAAACCACCAGCCTCGGCATTCCACTTTCTCAGGAATGCTGATAAGGACAGGGAACCAATAATAATCTACAGACCGATACCCTGTGCAAAAAGATATGATCAGACTCTCCCCATAGTGATCAGTTTTGATGGATATCTTGAAAGTACATCTCAGGAGGAGACATAACTAAAGAAGTCATACTGTCTTCTATCTTTTTTAATCTCATTTAGTTGTAGAAACATCATAACAGGACTAAAGAGCTAGAGACACTCTTACGGTTGTGTCCATGAGCATGATAAATTCAAAGTGATTCCAGAAATATCACTTCATATATGATGTAAGATTAGTGGATAAAAAACAGAATTTGCTGAAATTCATATTTTTAAAAGAAACAGTCACCAGGAATCTCAAAATTATACAAGTGATAGGTTTTCTAGAATCCAGGAACATTTATTCCAATTAAATAAAACAAAATGATATTTTATACATACATGGAGCAACTGAGCATTTCTTACCCTAGTCCAGGTATTCTCTCACACTGGCCTGTCATTCCAGCTATCAAGTTCTTATGCATCATCATCACTCCTTTAGGTCTCCCAGTAGATCCACTAGTATACATTACTAAAGCCAGGTCTGTGGGAACAGGTTTGCTTGGAAGGATGTCTGCTACAAAAGATACAAAGGGGGAGGAAAAAAAATCATTCACATGGACTTTAGCAGGAAGTGATTACTTCTTGGAAAAAACTAAGAGACGAAATCGAAGCTCCAGAAAGAGTAAACTAAGTTAACTGGTCTTCATAAGAGACTGACAAACAAAGTTAGTGATGATCTATTGGTAAGCAGACCAGGAAAAAGAAAAAAGTGTCAGATCCCGTTAGGGACAACAAGCACCAGCAGATTCAAATCAAGGCAATAGGTTAAGTTGGAGATAGATTTGGCTAGAAGTGTAATGTCATTGCAGAGTTTCACTGGTTAAACCTAATGAAGTTCTAGTCAAACCCTTTAAAATAAAGCCTGGGAGAAGTGCAGAAGAGGCTCATACTTTGGAGTGATGAGGGACAAACTCATACCAAGTTTTCTATTAGTAACAGCTCTAAAGCCAGGCTGTAAAGGCTAAAACACATGGTTTGTGGGTTTTGTTTTTTTAAATATTTTGAAGTCAGGATGCCTTGAAAAATCTCACACTTGGTGGAAAAGTGAGTTTAACAGACCCAGAAGCCAGTATATATTAAGCTAATAAACTTATGAAAATAAACTAAACTTGTTTTAACTCAGTTTGCTGCCTTGACATTTATTCTCTTTTGTCCTGATTATGGTGAAATCCCCCTCAGGCTGATGACTTTGCAGCAGAAAGGGGAGCAAAGGTGGGAGTGGGAGGACATTTAGGGGAGTTCTCAAAAAAAAAAAAAACCTACCTCTATCCCTTTGGGCTGGCAACAAGTTCAAGAAATCAGCAGCTTACCACAGAGTAAGCAGCTCTACTGAATGTGTACTTCCTTGCATAAGCCTCCAGTTCCTGCCAACCAACTCCTTTAACTGCTCACATCTTCTCCTTTCCAGTAGCACAGAGGAGCTGGCCGGCAGAGACGGTAGACCTGGGTGGCAGGAAGCAAATCCTCATAATTGCTCACTTCCTCCTTATGGAACCTGGTTTCTCACTCCAGCCAACCAATTATAGTTCTCAGTGACTGGAGGAGGGAGGAATCCAGTGCTTATCCCCCTGGCCTTAGGGGTCTTCTAGCTACAAAATTGGTCAGAAAGACTTTTCTAAAACAAATGCTCATCCCGGTCATCAGGAAAGAGAAGAAAAAAAAGTGATGGAGTTTTTAAAATATTCATTAAAACAAAACAAAAATAGCCAAGCCTGACCTTAATTCTATACGACCTTCCCTTATTTTAGAAAAAAGTGAGCTTAGTCAAACCATGCCAGTCACATTCTAAAATTAAACTGAATAAAGGAATATCTGAAACAAAGTCCATTTGGGACAATGTAACATTAAGATAAAAGACTCAAAAATATGTTACTTTTACTTTTCCACTTTTTAAAAAAATATTGGAGGTGGACTGGTAATTTTTCTACAGTAAATGTCAGATCCTTTTTAGGTTAAATGGACATACTTCTCCTCCGCTACATATCCCTCCAAATCAAGTTCAATCACTTACTGGACTGCTTGGGTAATCCTGATTTGGTTCACTTACAATTTTCTGGTTTGGCTCCTAATTCTTCTACTGTCTGCATACTATGAATCTCTAGTCCATCAGGGTATTCAGATTTATTGATAGTCTTCTTATCCACATAAATGATATGTTTGAGACAGGGGATTTCTGACAATGCAGTCTGTTGAACAAAGAGGAAATTTAGTACTTACAGTAATGTATATTATAAGATTACAGTGAAATACAGTTGACAAAAAAAGTTGTTCCCAACTTACCTTAAGTTTACTCTCTAGAAGTTCTACACTGGTGATTAGATATGATGCTCCAGATTCATTCAGACCATAGGTTACTGCCTCTTCACCAAGGGTGGCATATAAAGTAACAACTGTTTTATAAATAAAAATAAAGTTTAAGAGCAGAATAATACAAACCAAAAGCTTTTCAATGTATATAATTTAGTCAGCGTTGGGGGGTTGGGGAAGAGAGAGAGAGAGAGAGACAGGGGAAGGAATACTTTTCATCTGCAATCCTTTTCCACTGAGGAATAAAAGCAGCTTTTAGTTTTTTCATGATGGAATTTTATGAAGCAAGGAGTTTATGGTAATGCTAATAGTTGTATGGAAAGAGGAAAGTGTAATTTCAGTCATTAGATCGCATGATAAACAACTAAAAACAAATCTGTGTTCTTTCCAGTTTCACACAGAGGGCGGAAAAGACTTTGGGAGAGCTGAGTCCTGAGGCTCTCCTCTATTTTTCTGCTTCTATAAACCATTCTTAAAGCTTCATACCAGAGAAGAGCTAGACTGGATTTCACATTTACTAATTAATTCTCCAGGAGAACAGGTGTTCAGTGTAAGGCATCACCTCCAATAAAGCATTAAAATAGGGAAGTAATACTCAAAAATCTTGTTATGAAGTAATTAGGATTACTACATATACATCTACCTGACAAAAACCACAAAAAGCAAGAAAATGAAAAAAAAAGTTAAGCCACTTACTACATATCCACCACCACATGCACACATCTTACTATTATCACAGCTACTGTACTCCACAGACCACACACTACAATCTTAATTATGTTTCCCTGTGGGTGGCAGCATTCCATCATCCCCTTTAATAGCCCTCCAGCAAACCTTCCTTGCCAAATCACCCTTTCCCCACACAACCAACTATTGCACCAAATATTCACAACAAATAGTGTTTGGGGAAGAGAGATTCAGTGAATGCAGAAAAATGAAAGGGGGGCAGAATTCAAATTGTGGTGCACAGTTTGTGTTGGATAGAAGCAATAACGGTAAAATGTGCACTCGTGGGTGTGTAACAGCCCTAACTGCTTCATAATGAAGTTTTTGGTGTATTAATATACTCAGGACTGTGCCATTTTTCTTTCAAATGTACTGTGTCTTGTACATTGATTAAAGTAAGGTGGAGGTTTTAAACAGGTCACAAGAATCCTCAGAAGCTGGTTTGCATATTTCAGCTACCATAACATTTCTCTATTCCACCCAACATCCAGTCTCTCCCCTCACATGTTAAGTGGCAGAAGCAATTAATGAAATAGCATTGCTGCATGTTTCAGTTATGAGCAAAATTAGTTAGCCACGCAGATTTGATAAACAAGTCAAAGGGTCCACATTCATTGCTCTTTCCTGCCCTCCAAAAAGTGAAAGTCAGTTCTGAATTCTAAAAATACTTCTATAATAAGCAGAACAAATTAGTCTGGCTACAGCTGCTTGCTAATTTTGGGGATCCCTGCTATGCATAGCATATAGTTTATTAGAAAGCTGAACACAAATTAGGACTTTTCACTTTCTTCCAGAATTTTTTTAAACAAATGCTATCCCAGAAATATGCAGATGTACTAGACATGAAGAACTGAACTGACTGTGAAGAGATTTTTCTAGAAATATAGTTAATGCAAATGCAACTTTAACACTCACGAGGAAAGTTGTATTTGAAGCAGGTTTGTGCTGCAATCATCCACTCCGCTCGGGTCTCACAGAATATGGCAATGGTACTTTTTGGCTGTAGTCCTTGTGCAGCTAGTCCTCTCCCTAAATGATCCACTCTCTGGTTAACTTCTTCATAGTTTAACCATCTATAGTTTCCTAGGATTAACTGGTTAAAAAAAAAAAGAAATAGAACAGTTTTGTGATAATAACATTAAGCTGTTAGTGTACATGTTTGCACCTATTCTGTGAGCTGGTGTGGAAAACATACTAGCAAATTCAACGTTACTCAATTTTTTTGCTGAAGAAAAATACTAACAGCATGTATTATAGCTTCCTTTCTTGAGCTAGTTAAATATCCAGCTTTACACCATAAAATGTAAATTGTAAAGAATGTAAAGGTGGCCTGCAATAAATATTTTATTGTTAAGACACAAAGTTTTCCATATTACAGACTTCAAGAATTCAAAAAACTTTAAGATTACCTTTTTAAATACTTTTCCATTGGGTTGCATTTCATTCTCTTCACTCAATATTTCTCTGGTCCCAAGGCAGTCCTTCTTCCCAAACTTTGCTACAGCATGGCCAAACAACTTGTCCAAAGTGTCTGCTCCGGGAATGTCTATGGTTGCTAGTGACTCAAGATGAGTAACAGAACGGTACGGACTTCCAGGCTTGTCCGAGATGGGTTTAGCTTTTAAGCGTTTTGCCATAGCCTTTTTCTTCTTAGCATTGGTAAGAAAATACCATGGAATAAATACAAGGGCACTGTACACAGATATTAAGAAGTACACAGGAAGCAAGAAAATAGCACGTACGTCTAGTTTAAGTTTCATAGTGGATAGTTTAAAAAAGTTCTCTGTCCTTTGGATTCAGAGAAACTTGGTTCTCTGAAGAAGGTAAGAGCAGAAGCAGCAACAAGTGGCAGTACAGTCAAGGAAACAACTGTAAGTGAAGCTTAGATTGCTCAGTTTTAGAGTAACAGCTAAAACATTAGTAACCTTTGGAAGTCAACAGACACCTGTGGGTGAAGATCACAGCCAAGCAGACAGCAGGAAAGAAAACAAAGAAAGTTTAACAAATTAGTGACACCAGGAATCAGTCCATTAGTTTCAATCCTTTATGATTTCACCCCAACATGCAGCAAAACCAAGGAGGCTGAAGTAACTGGTTTGAGAGGCATATGAGCAATTGGTTTTGAAGACTGAGAGGAATCTTTTCCTTATTTGTTTTTTACCTCCACAAATATTTACTCTTGTAAGGTCCCCCTTTCATCCCCTTTGTCTCTGTTTAAATAATTCTGGTCTTTTAAAGTGCACTGTGTCCTTTATATATCAAAATATTGTGTTTCTAAGCTAGTTGAGCAATCCTGAAGTTGCAATCCTGAAGTTGCATAACTATGGTCAAAGGCCAGTAGCTTTTTTCTTAAATATTTGTGCTAGGGCTAGGGAGATATGGTAGTACTGATTTTTTATGACTTTCAGAAATAAAGTTATATCAACTCAGTGTTCAGAATACAGCATATTTACTGAGACTGCTCAAAATAAAAAAAACCCACGCACTGTAGACCTAATTAATACACAAGATTCATATAGCTCCTCTCCTAACATCACCTGGGTTACTGCTTTTACTTTAAAGCAGGCCTGAGAAGCTCTATCTGCTGTGCACAGCTTAGAGTAATTGCCTCACAAATCAAGTCTGTGTGGCAATTACTCTAATGCACAAATTTAAGGACTTCTGGAAGAAAAAGTTCAACTCATCTTCCATCATAAAACCAGAATCAAATCCTGAAGTATTTGACTGTGATTCCACAGAAATCTCTCTTGAGTAGGAACTGTAAAGGGACTAATGGGTAGATATTACCGAAAAATAATAATAATAATAATAATAATCACAACTTTAGTTTGGGCCAACTCAGTGGCCTAACACCAGTATTCTGCATTGACATGTGTGAGATATGGGTTCAACTACAGTATTTAACCCTTGCTTCCTGGTCAGATGAAGGATGCAAGTGCTGTGGAGAAAAGGAGGGATAGCTCAGTGGTTTGAGCATTGGCCTGCTAAACCCAGGGTTGTGAGTTCAATCCTTGAGGGGGCCACTTAGGGATCTGGGGCAAAATCAGTACTTGGTCCTGCTAGTGAAGGCAGGGGGCTGGACTCGATGACCTTTCGGGGTCCCTTCCAGTTCTAGGAGATAGGATATCTTAATTAATTAATTTAAAAAAATGCACACAGCCCCAGGGAAGCAAAGGAAAGGGAGCACCTACCAAAGCAGCTCCTCCAACACATTAGGGAGCAGTGGTTTAGGGCAAGGCCTATCCTCTCCCCACCTGGAAGATGGAGGTCTGATTAACAGAGAGACTTGAGGATGGGGGGAATTCTCTGAGGGCACTATCAAGAAACTGTCTGTACTGGGCTATCTTGATTATCACTTTAAAAGTTTTTTTTCCCTCTTACTTAATTGGCCTCTCCAAGTTGGTAAGACAACTCCCACCTTTTCAGTGTGTGTGTGTGTCCTCACTATATGTTCCAGTCTATGCATCCGAAAAAGTGGGCTGTAGCCCATGAAAGCTTATGCTTAAATAAATCTGTTAGTCTCTAAGGTGCCACAAGTACTCCTGTTCTTTTTGCGGATAAAGACTAACATGGCTGCTACTCTGAAACTAGACTTACCAAGGAATTTAGTTATATTCACCACCTCAGGTGAGGGGAGAGTTTCAAAAAAAATTCAAAAAAAAAAAAAAAAATTAAGTGACAACTGCCAATAACAGCACAACAAGCACCAGCAATACCCATGATTAATATGGAAAATTACATTCTTTAGCACACAGCAACACATATAGTATCCTTTATGTATAAGCATATTGAATGAAATAATGCATGAGAGATGTGTAGGTACATGCCATGCTATCGGGTAGGAGATAAGTAGTGCTTTCATTCTACAGAATAATTTTAAGAATTGCATATTTGGCAAATAAATTGAGTGAGTCACAGGTACTAAACTGAATTCTGACAAAATACAGATTTTTTTTCCCCCTGGAGTGAATTACATGTTTTCTCACCAAGATTTAAGTACAGTGACATCTGTCTGTCTTATCCACTGAAATCAGTTGCTTTAACTAACCTCCCATCCTAACACCTCAAAATATCAATAATTCGAGTACAGTTATGCTTCACTTTTATTAGATGGCCACTTTAGTGAAGTAAGTCACTAGTCTAGTGAGTGGTTGCTTAAGACAGGTTTCACTATACTGATACTATAAAAAGTGCCCCAGAGTAGCTGCTCAGCAAACAGACCATAACAGAATAATTCTCACTGTATTACCAGCAACTATTTGAATTGCCATTTGTGTGTATTACACCCAAGTTACTGTACATTAGCTCCATTAGTTTAAAATAGGTCTTACATACATAAGTCTTTTGAAGAAAGCCCTAAACATCTGTTTTGCACTCCAAACTTCACTCTCTTCAAATGAATGGCAGACATTTATTATACTATTTGTCTTAAATGACGTGTTGATAATTTCATTCCAGTTACTTCAGTTGGAGTGTGTTTTGAATTAGCTTAGGTTGTACATAAAAATAAGCAGAAATGCGAGCTCCAGTGCATGGCAGTTAAACACTACACAATGTGATAAAACCAACACTGAGAAGGGAATTCTCAGTATTTTCAAGAGACAAAAGCATGCAACATAGCATAGGAGTGAAACAGAGAACAGATTACAACAGGCTAATGCAAACTTAAAGGCACAATTTCATTGCCTTACTCCACAAGCAGCTGAAACCAGCATGACTACTTGTTGAGTTAGTACTACTCAGCCTGAGTAAAGGCAGAAGAACTGGGACCTGAGAATTTACAAATAGATAGGAGCAAGGGTCAGTCTACTCAAGTCCCTTGACACATATTTGAGATTGAATGGATTGACATCTAACATACATTCTTTCCCCATTTTCAAATGCAAACACTGCTTTTTTCTGCAAGACCTGTCCCTTAATATGCCAGAAGATCCGGAGACAAACTAGCAAACATAGAAGAGAAATATATCTAAGTATTGGTACCAAGATAAGTATAATTCTAAACTGGAATAAAGATTGTAGAAAAAGCATAGGCTGTCAAAGTATTAATTTTAACGTGGGTGTTTAAACAGCTTGTACAGTGCCCCCAACACAATGAAAGGAGTGATTAAGTTACACGGTAAAGGTATTTTCATTGTGTAAGTATACTGAAGAATTACAGGGGATAGCAACGAATGCTAAGTCTATTAGGCACTTTATTAAGAATCCTTACATTTACTATAACTCATACTTATCTGAAGCATATGGCCCAAAAAAACACTTTAAGATGATTTTTGTATTAACTACCGGTAATTTAAAATGAACACCTATTCTACCTGCATTAGGGTTTTGTCTGGCACCCACTGATGTAATATCAAAGTACTAGTTACCCTTATACAGTGGGCTTCTGTAGTTGGATTTGTATTCTAAAATACAATGAAACCGAGTTCTGCACACAGATGGTCAATATTAATTGCCATTTGCTTCTCATTCTCCTTCCAACACACTTTCCCATTGTTTATTATACCCAATGTTGCATCTTGGTCTTAAATTAGATTGTCAGCTCTTTGAGGCAGGGACTGTCTTACTGTTTTTACAGCATCTAACACAATAGGCCCCTGATTTAGGCACTACTATAATGCAAATAAAATAATGATAATTAAAGTTTTAGTTCCTCCATGATTTATCAAGAAGTTTCACAATATACTAATCCATTTTTTTAAACTCACTGCTATCAAGGTTATCTGCTTTTTAAAACCAAAATATGATTATTGTACCAGAAGAGTAGACTGCAACTATTATAAAATGCCTGTTATCCAATTTCACCTGTAATGTTTTGGCTAAGACTACCCAAATCTAAATTTAGGGGTTAGGTGTAATAATCCTGAATGTGATCTTTTGTCACACTTAAAAGGAAGTGGTGAAGGCTTGCCATCCTCAGTCATTTTAGCCACACATCTTGGATAAAAGGCATGATCTTAAATATCAGATGTGTTTCAGTGTTCTCTTCTCAGCTGATCTTGGTATCAAACCCATACCTCCGTTACTTTACTTTTTTCATTTAAAGTTTTATTGAAACATTTTAGGCACCTAAATGCTGATAGAGATTTCAGAACATTTATTTGAAAGAAAAAAAGCTGAGTTGACAAAATGCCTCTTTTGCAATAGAGAGATCTGCAGTTGCTGACCTTGATTCTATAACTAGCAATGCAAGTTCAAACCATACACATACACTGCCATTTACATTCATGTTAAGGTAAAACATAGAGGCTGCATTTTGTGGAAGTTTCCAATCAGATTCAATGGTAAAAAGATGATGTTTTTAAATAGATGACTTAGCTAATTTGTAAAATATGTAGTAGTTTGAGAGAGACTTCCATTCTATCAAGATTAGCTGGAAATCCAAAAAATGCCATAAATTTGATGAAAACAAGTCCAAACTTAAAATAAAGAAAGAAAAACACTTGTAACTTTTTGCCTTTAACAAAATAAATGTTAAGATACTTACAGGATATCTAAAAGTAATGACTGGGTTTTCTTCAATGATGATTCAATCTACAGTAAAATGGGAGAGAAGATTGTGGGGGAGAGAAGAGAAAGACTGATAAGTAAAAATATTAACTTGGTACATGATCTTAAGTGTAGAAACCAAAAATTTAACCTGCTATTTATGTACTTAAACAGTGAAGATGAATTCATGGTCTCCCTTATCCTTTTGAAAAGGAAGATGTGTCACTACTCTTATCTTCTATTTAAATGAATCAGAATAAGTTTTCACCAAAGTCACAAAATATACAAGTTACTCACATTTAGTCTTGTACTTTGAACGTGTTCAGTCATGCTTTAGTCAATACAGAGGGGGTATGTGGGTGAAGGTTAATGACCTGTGATATGCAAGAGGTCAGACTAAAATGATACCTTCTGGCCTTAAACTCTATGGAAATCTACTGAAATTACCCCTATGACTGTGTACCTCTGGTACATGATCAATCAGGTATGACTGAGCTTAAAGTTGTGAGCCATTAGAACATGCATCAGCCAGTCTGCAGGGATACAAACAACTTTTCAATTCCTGCAGCCCCCCCCCCCCCCCAACTTCCAGGATGTATTGTAATAAAAGGCACCAGGGCTCAACCAGTTATGTGCCGGTGCTGAAGCAATTTTTTTACTTTCATAACTGACATAGGAAGCCAAGAAGTGCCAGGGATATGAACTGCCAAGCCTGGAGGTGATGGTGCTCAGCCCTGGCACAAATTAAGCACTGATGGTAACCATAGGCAGGATACACTTATCTTAAAGGAGGGAGAGGGAAGCTGGGCCAGGCTGGATTACCTCTAACCACCCCATGGTTTCCTGCCTCTAACATAACAGTGTAGTAAAAGATTTCCTTCTTCTGCCCCAAATGTGGTATGTTTCTCTCACTCATTTCGCTCCCCAAAACAATATTATGTTTGTACAACCCCAAGTGTGGCTAAGATTTAGTCCTGCATCAGTGGTATCTTTTCTATATCTATAAGTGTTATGACTTTAAAGTTTGTTCTCTCTCTTCCAGGGTAGTTATTTTTAGATTAAAAATGCCCTAAATGTTCTAACAGATTATTAGTTATAAAATTCTTCTCCCTATGACCCTTAGATAGTTGGATTCATAGGGCAAGTCTACACTACTAAGTTGGTCTAACTTATGTCATGCAGGGGTGTGAAAAAAAGACACCCCCTGAGCAACACAAGTTACAGCGACCTAAGCACTGTCCACACCGACACTATGTTGGCGGGAGTCATTCTCCTGCCAACATAACTTCCACCTCTCGCAGAGGTGGAGTAATTATGCCGACGGAAGAGCGCTCTCCCGTCACCATAGAGCATGGTCACCAGATGCTCTAAAGCGGCACATCTGTAGCACTTCTAGTGTAGACCTGCCTATAGTAACTAAGGCCTTGTCTACACTACAGGGAAAAGTCTATCTAAGCTACGCAATTTGAGTTACGTGAATAGCTAACTCAAGTAGACGTAGCTTAGACCTACTTACCACGGGGTCCACACTACGCAATGTCGACAGGAGACGCTCTTCCATCGACTCCCCCTACTCTTCTCAATCCGGTGGAGTACAGGAGTCGACGGGAGAATGATCTGTGGCCGATTTAGCGGGTCTTCATTAGACCCGCTAAATTAATCACCGATGCATCGAACGCCGCACGTTGATCCCCCGGTAAGTGTAGAAAAGCCTTTATAGGCTAATGGAAAATGTCCCAATACTTTAAAAAAACTACACACAACATCTTCTGAGAATTGCTAGAATAGCTTTTCTTGAAACACGAGAGGAGTACAAAAAACACAATATATTGTGATTTAAAGGTTTTATTGGCACTTATGGGATGATGTATATAACTAAGGCTTTTCTACTCATCGGTAATGTGACCAGCCCAAACTCATGCCATTTAAACCTTTATACCACAGCATATATTACATATAATATACATCATAAACAATCATTTCAGACCAGCAGAATGTCTAGATCAGGGGTCGGCAACGTTTGGCACGCGGCTCGCCAGGTTAAGCACCCTAGCGGGCCGGGCCAGTTTATTTACCTGCTGACATGGCAGGTTCGGGCGATCGCGGCCCCCACTGGCCACGGTTCACCGTCCTGGGCCAATGGGGGCGGTGGGAAGCTGCGGCCAGCACATCCCTCGCCTGCGCCGCTTCTCACCGCCCCCATTGGCCCAGGACGGCAAACCGCGGCCAGTGGGGGCCGCGATCGGCCAAACTTGCTGCGTCAGCAGGTAAATAAACTGTCCCGGCCTGCTAGGGTGCTTACCCTGGCGAGTCGCGTAGCAAACGTTGCTGACCCCTGGTCTAGATATTTATTTCATTTGGTTACAAAATGAGCCCTGGTGCTGACATCTAAGCTTATGCTGTCACTATTTATTTTTCCATGTGTCATTTTTGGGGGTGGGGGACGAGGGGGGGAGCAAATGTCTTGCGTCAGTGAACCATCAAGGACATTCTCAAGGCAAGCCAAGTAAGGATTACTACTAAGTATGACAAAGTTCACATTGTATCTTGGGGGAAAGGGGTAATAATCCTTGTTTTATGAAAATGAAGACATTTTGTAATCCTGGGGGGCGGGGAACCACAGTAATATGCTACATCACATCAGTTTAGGAAAAAAAATGTTGTACTGTAAAGCCTTATTAAATGTTAATTTCAAAACCATTTTGACTAAACACTATCTATTTTGGAGACCGTATAGTGGAGCTGCCATTTCTTGAGGCAGGAACTATATTTTCAGTGGAACTGTACTACCCTGTTTAAAAAGAAACTAGCACATTTTCAGTACTAACACAATCTAAATAACAATCCATGACCATAGCTATTGTCTGTTGCCTTCTGATAGCTATATTTTCCGTGTTCCCACTGGATTTTCCTCCATGTTAGTCAGTTCATTTTTTCAATTTTGAAACAAAGCTTATTCATCAATATGCCAGCTGTCTAGACAAGAGCTCATTCAGTTTGGGAGGAATTGTTACAGTATACACATCAAAGTCCTCTCTCATAAACCAACAGCACACTTTATATTACCAGCTACAAGTTAGTTACAGAACTTTTATAGTTCAGTTGTCCAAATGCTTGGAAAAATATATAGTATAAGTGATGCCATTGCTTACTTACATAAGCATTACCATCTATGGTAGGTAATAACTAATAGTTACAACATAGTCTAGCTTTGATGTTCAATTAAAAGCTTCAGAGACAGTTTTTGATATGCATCTCTTTATTCTCTAGCAACTAAATCCTTCGAACAAAGCCTAAAATAGGGCATCAATTCTGGGACATCAGAAAGGCCCTCAATTTATGACTAATTTTTAAATGGCACACAGATGGAATAAATGGCAGGCAAGAGATTTACTTTTTCCAATAATTGCTATTAGTTTTATTATTATCAAAGCTTAATTTAAGTTGACAGTAAAAGAATGGAAAAAGAGGGGGCATAGATTATAGTGCTAGAAGCTGGGACAAAAACTATTCACCAAGGGTGAAATGTACTGCTCTAGATTTCAATAGTTAGACCAGAGGAAGTAATATTTACTCATTAAATGTTTGCATAAGCAATTAGAATTCCAAAGTATAATTTTAAAAACTTATTTTAAGTGTTTTTGCCCAGAAATTTTAGCCTGTGCAATTTAATTGCAAGGAAGCATCAATTTAACAGTTATTTCCACTAGCAAGAGGTTTTTGTTAGTACAAAAACTCAGAGGGACAACATAACATTCAAAAGCATATGAATTGGGTAATGTGTATTAGTTCCTTGGTTATTTCAAAAGACTTGCCTATGTTTGCATTGGTTGTAAAACAGAATAAATAGAAAAACTAATGTTTTAGAGAAAGAAGCTGCATTTACAAAAATGTGAAATAAATGGGAATAGTGAATATACGATAGTAACTCTTTTTAGTGAGGAAGTGGAGTGTGGGCTGAAAGAGCAGGAAGTATTTACTTTTGTAAAGAAAGATTAGAATTTGGAATGTGTGAAAGAGTTAAGGTAAATGAACACTTAGGGTGAAATCCTGGCCTCTGTGAAGTCAGTGGCAAAACTCCCTTTGACTTCAAATGCGGCCAGGATTTCACTCTTAGAATGAGCATTCAGAGTTTAAAATCTTTCGGAAGAAGATACTGAAACCTTTCACCCACAGAAAAGCTAAATATGAATAACCAAAAAAGTTTCTGGAATTTGTCTATCATTCAGACAAATCTATGCATTTTAGAGACCATGGTAAATATTCACAAAAGGTTAGTGAAAAATCCAGATTTATACATTACAAAGATATAACAGAGCACATCAAATGAATGTATAGGTTATTACCATGATCAATAGTAAATATTAATCTTGACCCCCTGGATTTATTCAAATACTAGAACTGAAAGTCTATTTTACTTTTTGGTTTTGAAACAGAGATTCAGAGGAAGAAATTAAAGCTATTGAAACAAAGATATTGCTGCAAAGAAACGACTGGGTTAAGCAGACAGGAAAACGCATTTAGTACACCAACTACTCACCAAATTTCTTTCTAAGATTATTACGGATGTCTCTAGACACATGAATAAGAGAGCACTTATAAGGCAAAGAGACAAGCCTACGAAAAAACATTAGGAAAGTTTTACGTGTTATTTCAACCTCTACATACCAGAAAGGATTGTGAGAAAAATCAAGGGAAATGATTCAATGTTTATAAGTGATGTCAATGTTCTGTAAGAACAGACTGTGCCAATATTTATGAAACTTGAAAACTTGCTGGAAAATAAGTAACCAGAGAC
Source organism: Chrysemys picta bellii (assembly GCF_011386835.1). NCBI lineage: Eukaryota > Metazoa > Chordata > Testudines > Emydidae > Chrysemys > Chrysemys picta. The sequence goes on along the minus strand of NC_088799.1, from coordinate 87,053,411 downwards.
CAGTTTTCAAGTTTGTTCCTTTCTTGGACAGCTATCTGCATATTTTTAGGTCATTGTGTCACAAGGCACACAAGGACAGGAAATGCAAAGAGGACCTGATAGCAAATCAATGAATTGCAGAGGTATCACAGTACGTTGCCTATGAAGGACTGGTTTATAGTGTAATTTAAAAATTCCCTCAGTAGATACAGTGCAGGATGAATAAAAACATATGGATTTTTTTGATTTTGTTAATTACAAGTTTTTCTTTTGAAAATAATCTGAATTCAATACAAAATATTATAATTAAGGCTGCGAGTCTGTCACAGAGATCACGGATTCCGTGACTTTCCAGGACCTCCTTGACTTCTGCAGCTCCTATTTCTGACCTTGACAATATTGTTCTAACTGCAGGTTACTAAAAAAGTAATCTTCACTACACAATTTATATTTTTTCTGGTAAGGAAGGAAAGAAACCCCAAACAATTAATAAGGTCTCAGTTTGCTGACAGATCTACCTACTTGGACCATTACTCCTGCAGAATCCTATTGAAGTTGGGAAAGAAAAATCTCCCTCTTAACTCCTTTTGCCCAGCCCATTTCCATAGGCTTAGTACAGGATTTGGCCTCCTATGGTAAAGCTCAACTATTATGTATCTGAGTTGAAGATGGATATTACACACACACACACACACACACACACACACAAAATGGGTGATAAGGATAAATTCATTAATGTTCGTGAGGCATCCAGATACTGCAGTGATGACTGCTATAGAAAAACCTATAAACAAAACCAAGGAAGTAAACAGTTTTAGGGAGTGGCACTCAGCACCCATATACATTGTACCACCAAATGATCCCAGGGGTCTTAAAATAATGGTTCAAGACTTCCAGGTATGTCCTGCTCATCTGTTCTTTAACCTCCTCAAGCTCCACTTACTCATACGGTATAAGTCTCAAAGTGGAATATCAAGAAAAATTTGCATCCTTTCATATAAAATGGGACAAAATACACATGAACACCCTCCCCCCAACAGAAATGATGGTACTGTTTCTTTTTTGCATTCCAGTAGCACCTAAAGACCCCAAACCAGGGTTGGGACCCCCTTTGGGCTAGGAATTGTACACCTATAGAAGACAGTACCTGCCCCTAAGAGCTTACAATCTAAAAGGAAAAACAGACAAAAACAAAAAAGCAATTTGCCAAAAGTACAATTACTTCTATTTCCCTTTCATCCTATAACTGCCTTTCCATGTTTCCCTTGGATCAGGCTGCCAGTCAGAATTCTTCACACAGCTGGAACATCCACGTTCCCTTCCTACCCCTACAGAAAAACTCAGCCTCATTTTCAGACATACAGAAAAAAACAGGGTTGAGGTGTGGGGGGCAGGGGAAGTGAGGTCCCCCAAGAATCTCCCAAGGCCTCTCCCACTGGTGTCCTGTCTCGAGCAGCAGGAAGTTTTAGATCACTTCCTCTCTCTGCAGTTAGAGTGCAGAGGAGGACATAGGCAGCCCACATGGCCCAGCCCTACACCCATGTGCCCTGGGAAGTCAGACATAAGAACTACATCAGCTATGTACATCTTCCACTAATTCAGATCAAAACCTAAACATTCAGACGTAGAGAGATTGGTCACAGGATTTATGAACTTCCCTGGCCATACAAGAAACACCAGTTCCATAAACACGTGAATGAATTGCACTTCTCCATAAACATATGTAACCTCCTACCTTTATCTGTGATCGTTGTAATAGAGTAACATTCTTCACTATATGAAAATCAGTGATAATAAAGGTGCTTATTCAAAAAGCTAAGTAGATCATTAACGAACTGTTTAAATATTGCCTACCCTAGCCTTGCAGCTTTTGTAGCCTGTATTCAAATATAATTTGCTACTAAACATTTGTACATCATGACCTCACAGATGTTTTCAATATTATAGCGAGAGGTGCATCAGAAGTGCCTGAAGTAGGCAGAAAATTCTTAAAACGAGATTTGAATATATATTACTAAGTGAGGTATGGTCTACATCTAAAATTAGTTTAGCCTAGCTACATGACTTAGAGGTGTGAAAACTTCATACTCCTGAGAAACATACTTAAGCCAACCTAAGCCCCACTGTAGACAGCGCATATTTATCTGCTAAACCAGCAACTAGTCTGGCATATTTTTTCAGTTACTGATTATAACCGAATGCACCCTTGTATTTACACCCTACACTCTTGTAATGATCTTCATACAAAATATGCCTTCTGAGGTGTAGTGCCTCGATGCAGAGAGGGTATGATGGAGCTCCACCCTGTCGGTTTATATAAAACATGCAGGCTGTGTTGTCCGTGAGGACTTTGATGGTATTGTTGCGGATGAGCAGTAGGAAATGTTCTGCTGTCCAGATGGGCTCCCCATCCCACGAGGGAGTCATCTGTGGTGTTACAGTGGGAACTTTTTGTTGAAATGGAACCCCCAAGCAGATGTTTTCTGGTTGCATACACCATTTGACGGAGTCCTTCACTCTGCAGGGCATAGTGAGCCGTTTGGAGGGAATACTTGTGTGGTATATAGCAGGTGCGGAGCCAGGCCTGTAGGCATCTCATATGGAGTCTGGCATGTTTGACTATGTAAATTGTGGCAGCCATATGCCCAAGAAGTTGTAGGCAGGCACTGGTGGATGTTTGGGGGCTGTCTGTGATCACTATTATCAGCCTGGTTAGGTTGAGGAATCACTGTTGGGGTAATCTCTGTGTGCTGGATGAATGGTGACATGAAAGTAGGTGTCTTGTAGGTCGACAGACAAGAGCCAATCTCCTTTCTCTAATGCCGGGATTATGGTTGCCAGGGTTACCATTTTGAAGCGTTGCATCAGTACAAACTTGTTGAATCTGCATAAATCCAGAATGGGTCTCCATCCGCCGTTCTTTTTCTGCATGAGAAAATAACACGAATAAAACCCTCTTCCCCTATGTGTGTGGTACTATTTCCATAGCTCCTAGTTGCAAGAGATGGTTTATTTCCTGCTGCAACGAGTCTCATGAGAGGGGTCCCTGAAGAGGGACAGGGAAGGTGGGTGGGTAGGGGGAGTAGAATGGGATAGAGTAACGCTTCTGAATGATTTCCAGCACCCATTTGCCTGCAGTGATGTTGTTCCAGACTGAGTAGTGTGATAGCAGATGGTCTCCAAAGAGACTGGAGGTCATCTGATAATCCGGCATGGGAGAAGATAGAGGTCTCGAGCTCTCGACTAATACTTCAAAATGATTCACGGGATGTTGAAGATTGAGATGTGGCGGGTTGATCCTGGTTCTGCCTGCATCTCGCTTGTGTTTGCTTGCGGCTTTGATCATATTGTCTCTGCGGTTGGGAATACAGGGCAGGACAGAATCTTTGAGTATAGAATCTGCCCTATTTTTTCTTGTTCAGGGGAATGTAAATACCCAAGTTCTTCAAGGTTGTTCGTTTAAGGTATGAAGAGATGGATCTGTGCTCTCAGCAAATAGTTTTTGGCCCTCAAAGGGCAGGTCCTCAATTGTGGCTTGTACTTCCCTAGGGAATCCAGAGAGGTGGGGCCATGATGCTCAATGCATGACAACTGATGTGGCCATGGATCGGGCTGCCGTGTCAGCAGAGTCGAGGGAAGCCTGCAGGGCTGTTTTGGCAATTAAGGAGCCCTCTGCAATGTTGACTTTGTATTGTTCCTTTGCTTCCTCTGGCAGTTGATTAATAAAGGATTTCAATTTGTTGAACAAGTTGTAGGTGTACTTTGCTAAGAGAGCTGAATAATTTGCTATATGAAATTGCAACGAGGCAGAATAAGATTTGCATCCAAAGAGGTCAAGCCTTTTCCAGTCCTTGTTATATGGTGTAGTTTTTGACTGGGGCTGTTTTCCCCTCTGGTGCACCACCTCTATGACCAGTGGACTAGGAGCCGGATGAGTGAATAGGAACTCAGCTCCTTTCACTGGTACATAATATTTTCTGTCCAAGCATTTACAGGATGGTGGGACAGTGCCAGGTGTCTGCCATATTATCTTTGCAGGGTCCATTATGGCTGAGTTAATGGGCAGAGCTATCTTTGCTGATGGGGATGCCTGCAAGATGTCAGTAAGTTTGTCCTGGGTCTCTGGCAGCTCTGCTGAAGAGATGTCCAGGGATTCAGCAACTTTTTTGAATAAGTCCTGGAAGGACTTGAAGTCATCTCCTGTGGTGGGAGGTGGTGGCATAACTGTTTTGTCTGGGAATGAGGACAAAATATGGGTGGGTGGCAGTGTATCGCCTTCAGGAGCCTCTTCTGGCTCCTCTCCCTCTTCCTCCTGGGCCTCCGATGGTGAGAGAATCCCGGTTTCGGGGAGGAATGACAAGGGGTTAAAGGCTTGAGTCATCCTCATCACTGGATAGTGGGGGTGCGGATCTAACAGGAGTGCCTAGTTGGCTCGGTCCTGGCCTGACTGGGGTGCCTTCGGTGCCGAACAAGGGGGTTCCCGGCATGGAGGAGATTGCCAGGTCCGCCTGTTTGGTGAAGGGTTGCAGTCCCAGGAAGCTCAGTGCCATGGATGGCACCATAGTATGCACTGATGGTGCCGAGGTCTTGTTAAGCTGTGTATATGCAGCAGGTGGCGCCATTACACTAGCCGGTGCCGAGGAGTTCTTAGGCACAGTCGGTGCCGAGGTAGGGAGCTTAGCTTTAGCTCATGCAGCTGAGTGAGAGCCTGGCCGCATTGGTGCCTTGGCTCTTTAGGACATCTCGGTACCGGACATTCCCAGTGCTTCTTGGTCCAAGGTTCTCAGTGCCATTGGTACCGGGGCAGATTTTTCACCAGGAAACTGCTCCTTTTTAGGGGGATCTCTCCGTGGCGATGACTGCGACCAATGTTTCGTCGCTTTCCTAGGTGCAGGGTCCTTAGCCACTGTTTGGGTGGAGCCCTTGTCTGAGGCTGTTGCTGAAGACTATTGGCCAAGAAGAGTCCTGGACTCTGAGTCGGAGACTGGCCTGAGGGATTTCTCCATCATTAATAATTTTAGTTGGAGTTCCCTGGCTTTCAGTGTCCTGGCAGATAATTTCTTGCAGTGTGGACACTTCTGTGGTATGTGGGTTTTCCCAAGACAGCGGATGCACCGAGTGTGACCATCCGATGCAGGTCAGGCAGCGTTTAAAGCCGGGAGAGCCAGGCATGCCTGAGGAGGTTCAGGGCTATAGAAAAACGGCCATTGTTCAGTCATCGTTGGCGGAGACCTGCCGGTGGCGGGGGGGAAGCAAATGAAATATTTTTTTAAGTGGGTAAGTAGGGACAGGGGATGGAGGAAAACCAACAAAAGAGATAAAGAAAAGTGGGAATATAAACAATTTACGAAATAGACAGGGGTGCTGCAAGTAGCCACTCACTCGAAGCGGTGTGAGACGGCTGCCACACGTGCGCAGCCAACCAGGGCACTGCTACTACAAATCTCCGATTACAAGTGCAGGGCTCCAAGACACCCACAGTGGAGCAGTCACAGGGACACTCCTCGAAGAAGGTAAAGATTTTAGTCTTTTTCAACAGGCTTCAACTGCACAATGATGTTCTCATAATAGAGACTTAGAAAATAACTAACACCAGTCAGTCAGTCACAACAGACATCCTGTAGGAAAGAAAACAAAATTTATCAGTGTTGCCCTATAATAACCTCTCTGGCTGAGAGGTGGATCATACCAGTAATTGAAAAAAATATGCCAGTCTGAGCAGCTAAATATGTAATATACACTGGCAAACATTACAGAGAACCCCTCCTTATGCCATATTAAAGGATTCTGGATAAATTAATCCATTCTAGGCTATTCATTTGAAACTATGCACTACAGCAGCATCTCCTTTTTACTTCAAGTACACCTCTACCCCGATATAACGCAACCCGATATAACACAAATTCGGATACAACATGGTAAAGCTGCGCTCCGGGGGAGCGGGGCTGCGCACTCCGGTGGATCAAAGCAAGTTCGATATAACGCAGTTTCACCTATAACGCAGTAAGATTTTTTGGCTCCCAAGGACAGCATTATATCGGGGTAGAGGTGTATCTTGACAAATTATGATGCAAACTTTTTTGCTTAGATGGCCAATTTTTTCCCCTATTGTTTTGCAGCTACTACACACTGACTAATGCATACTTTATTAATAAGTAGTTTAAAGTCAGAGAGGAAAGAGTTAGACACAGTTTACTATCTTAAATGAGATATCTGGTTGTCTGAAATATCCATTTGTCTATCTAGGATTCAATTTACCACTGGGGAAAAATGCTCTGTCACCATTTTTTATAAATTTACCCTTTTACATATGAACACACACACTATCAAGGAAACCATCAAGCTTGCATTTGCATTTTTTACTTCCTGCCCTCTCAGATAGCCATCAGTGTAATGGTGAAATGACTGTTTGATTTTTTTTGCCTTTATTTAAAAAAAAAAAAGTTAGAGGCTTGTCTTTAAATTTTCACATTTCCTACACAAGCCACTTTTTAAAATTAAACACAAGGGTCTCCAGTAACAGTAGCCAGAAGCCACAACTCTATCAAGCAAAAAGAAGAACAGGAGTACTTGTGGCACCTTAGAGACTAACAAATTTATTAGAGCATAAGCTTTCGTGGACTACAGCCCACTTCTTCGGATGCACGAAAAGCTTATGCTCCAATAAATTTGTTAGTCTCTAAGGTGCCACAAGTACTCCTGTTCTTCTTTTTGCGGATACAGACTAACACGGCTGCTACTCTGAAACTCTATCAAGAGGAGTTATGTAGAAATTAAATATGTTAGGTCTTTATTCTCCAAAAGAGAAACCTTCATAAGCAATGGTTAAAGAAACCTGAAGTGTCATTTGGGGCCTACAGATTGGGTATTTGACTATCCAAGCTACTTAACTGGTGTGAAATACAAAACATCCCCCTCTCCCTACACTCAGAGCATTCATATCACAGTGGCCTTCCATCTGCCTGAAGGATGAGATATTTCTCTAGGGTCCATAACTCTTTATCTCCCTTCTGTTAGTCAAGAAGAGGACCGTGGGTGTTAAATAAAAGTATTTTTTTTCTTCCCTTCAGTGAGATCAGCACTGTGACACAGAGGCCCATTGGTGCCAATGGGCAAGGGTTCACCCTTCTTTACAAGCAACTCCTGCCTCAGGCCTGATACACCATTACACTGAATACACCACTTTCATGGTATTTATCCATCAAGGGTAGCACATGACGTCTCTACTGAAAACTTGTAACTTATCACTACTCATAATCGTGAGGTGTGTATGGTAATATTTAAGGAATAATGTAACTACTTGAAGACCATAAGGCATAGTTTTTAAAGTACAAGTCAGTCCCCAGGGAATCATATATCTGCGTGACAGCCCCGTCAAGCAGGAGGGCGTTGTCACCACTCTCTGACTAGCTAATTAGGTAATACATTGCACAACTGTCCACCATAGCAACAACACAGAAAAGTCAATGGAAAACTATCAAAGATAAACTATAAACACTGAAACCACTTTTGGGTTTAAAAGGAACATAGACAGGGCATACTAAAAGACTGATTCAGTATATTACAAGGTGGAGAAAGACAATCCAGAGCCAATCACTGAAGAGACATTTTGTTGAGCAGGGGATGTTGTTCATGAAAAATTGGATTCTGGTACCTGGAAAGCCAGCCAGATCTGCAATAAACTGAACTTTGCGGGGTGGAGAGAACTTATTTTATTAGATCGGAAAAATAACTATTAAGCGTAGGCCTTCATTTGCATTTTATTATTTTGTTTTGTATTGTAACCATTTGTTTCTAGCGGAACCTTTATTCTTTCTTAAATAAAACCTGTTTTATTATAAGTGCTCACAAATGCTGTGAGTTGCACAGGAGTGGTGATTTAAGGTAAAACTGGGGTACTGTTCCTTTGAGACCAGAGGGTCTGTGATTTCTGTGAGTAGCCAGTGTCAGGGGCTAGCTATCACAGGGAATGCTTCAAAGGAGACTATGGTGCACCTCTGGTTAATCTGAAAGACAAAGACAGGGCTACCATAGTCCAGAGGAGGGTGCTTGAGTGGTTGTAAGGCTGGTGGTGTTATGGAGCTAACATCCAGCTACCAGAGGCAAGACTCCCTCTTGCTAGAGGCAGGGTGTAATGAGGTGACTCTCAATGTTAGGGACCCAGAAAACCATCATAAGCCCCCAATGTAGATCTGTCTTACGTTGCAACTAGGCAAGCTAAGGAACAGTTTATATATTCAGTTCCAAGGAATACTGATACTGCTGGGAGGGACGGAGTACTGAAGGGTGAGTGGATGTTGTGATGTCATTTCAGGAGTAGTGTTTCCTGGAGATGTGTCATTTGAGATGGAAACTCCAAGTACCTCCAAGCACAGGCTGTCTCTACTTTTCACTTTCACCACAGTATAGATCACTAATTTGGTGCAGGAAGACAATTTGATGGGCACCAGAGATGACGAACTTTGGAAGTGAGCCTATCAGAAATGTGTGCAAGCACACACTATTTTCTTGTAGAAAGAGAAACGATTAGAGGTTACATTTATAGTCTATGTATGGGACTGCAGATTCACTCAGGAATACAGCATGGTTGGGGAGGCTTTAGCCTCAACCAAGGTGTATTATTCACTCTTGAATCTTCTTCCATATTCTCATAAAAGTCACTGATACTAAAGTTTTTTATCTGAATTGTAACCATTGTGAATATCTGCAATTGCAATTATTAAGACTCAACATAAACCAACCATTTTGGCATTAAATATTGTATAGGGAGAAAAAAAAATAGAACTGGTTGCCCGTTAGCTAAGGGTCCAAAGATTACAATAGGTTTCCCCTTTCATTTAGAGTAAAACCTGTGGTAATAGAGACAAAATGATGACTTTAGGGTAGTAGTACATGAAGATAGTGTCAATGTATCACAAGCCATGACGACTGTTGAAGCCAAAGATACTGTGACATTTGGGAAAATGCCTGTAAGTGGTACTTTCATGAACAGTGGAGAGTGTCAGAAATACTTGGGCTGATTTACCCTGGAAAGTTCCCTCTTTTTGAAGAGCTATGTCCAGGCATGAAATTTTTGCAGTTCCATTTCAATCCAAACATACTTCTCACACGTCAGTTTACATTCCTAATGCCTCATCACGTCCTCCTCTTCTCTCTCTCATGTCTACAGATTCGTCCCCTTTTGCAAACAGAGACTGCAAGTAAAGACTGATATATTTTGTAAATACTAATCTGCTAAAAAGTCTCCTTAGTTTGCTGCTGTGATGCACAGAGTAAAATTGCTATAGGCAGCAGCAATTTGGGAGGGTGGGGGCAGAAAGACTAGGATGCAGATGTACTCAAGAAGCTATAGTGGAACCAGAAAATGTTTCTACCACCTTCAAAAATGATCATATTTCCCATTACAGCTCCGGTCAAGCCATAACTACTCCTAAGGTGAGAAAGTTAAACGTGTGTGTAGGATTTCAATAAAATTTATAAATAATAAAGTGCCACTGGCTATTGCCAGTATTGTTACTTATTAGCAGCAGAAGTCAGAAGAATAATGAGCCAATTATGCCAGAAGATATTTAATGAAGTGCATGTAACCATACTGCAACTGACCTTTCAGTAGCTGAGCCAAATGGCTGTTTGTCAACATTTTTTTTTTATACCACACACTTTTTAAAATACCAGCACACATAAACAAACCTTTCAATCATCAAAATATTTTCTTAGATTACTGCAATAATGTGAGCTCCATCAGCAACTTACTGGCAATCAAAGTACCTGCAATTGTATAACATGTTCTGCTCTATTTTGAAATTCAATAGATTGACCTTTTCACTGGAAGTCAAACAAAACAGTTTGCAGCACATTACACTGGCGTTCTTAGATGGGAGATTTTTAACTGAACTATATACTGTGTGTACCCTCAGATATCCAAGTCACATGGCATGTAATACCAGTATCAAACCTGCAAAAACAATCTTAACAGATAACAAACGTACTATAGTGGCTTGTCTACACTAAGGGGTTTCAGCAGCACAGTTATGGCCGTAGTGTAGACACTATGAGGAAGTTACTACAGCAACTGAATGGGTTATTCCATTGCTGTAGTATCTCCACCTCCCCAAGTGCTAGTAAGTAGGTCATCAGAAGAATGCTTCTGTCAACCTAGCTGTGTCTTTGTCAGGGATTTAAGTCAGTGCAACTACAGTGCTCAGGGATATGGGTTTTTCATACCCCTGAGCATGGTAGCTATGTCGATCTAAGTTTTAAGTGTAGACCAGGCCTCAGATGAAATTAGTACTATGCAATATGTTGCTTTTACAACACCTAGACTGAGTTTTAGCAATGATATTTAATTTAAACTTTTGTGGAGACAATTGTGAAATGAGTTTACAGAATCCTATATACGTGTATAAGGATTCAACTTAGCTTTCTTAAATGAAAGGCATCAGGTAATTAGATGCCAAAAAAACCACCAAAAACTTTAGGTTGCTAAACCCCCTAAGCAGCATGACAACACCCTAACAAGATATGAGAACTTCCTTCAACAGCACATGAAGTTCTGGGGTAACTATACAGCCCCTCTACCCCTTTCTGCCCCTGCTTCCCCAGTGCATGAGATTAAGTGGGAGACTAGAATAATTACTAGAGAAAGAAGGGAAGAATTTTGAGGAAAAATCTGAAGTATTGAGAGAGCAAGGTCTGGAAGGGTTTGAAGCCTCACTGTAATGTTTATGTAGGCCAAAAACAAAGAGCCTACTTGTCCAGGACAAAAGAAAAAAATCCTAGGCGGAGGCAGATCTTGTACTGGTATAACCAAATGTTTTGCTAGAGGACTAGATAATTCAGTGGCTGAGTAGCTACTTAAGGCAACAGACCCTCTTTAATAGGATATAGAAGGAGTTAGATTAACCCTTTTTAATAAACCTTTTATGTAACATGGCACTATGCGCTAAAGCAGCCTTGGATTATATAGCATTGAGGGGAGTGACAGGAGGTAGCAGACACTGTTTGTTTTGAGAGCTCTTTTCCTCTGGGGAAGAAAAGGATTTTTTGCTGCCAGAAGTGTTAATTACCCTCAGACTTCCTTTAAGAACCTCAAGAGGTACTCCTTTAAAGCCTAGTTAGAGATGAAGGTTAGAGAGCTGGCTCTATCTGGGGGGAGACTGCAAAGCCCTCAGTGAGCTCAGACAGGGCTTGTTATAATTTTATTTGCAAACTTGGAATCTGGGAAGGCTTTTGATTATTTGCACAGGAAAGGACTAGGTGTTGAAAAATTATGTCATCAGTGCAGTGTTTGAATCCAGATTAAGAAGTGAACACAAATCACAGGTAGGTTTTGTTTTGTTTTTAAAATAGTCCCATATTCGTTTGTGACCCCTTTGCATGTGTAATTATCTTTTGGGTAGGCTCAGGGTTTGTTTGTGCTGATAGGTGCATTCACCACCAAAAAATTCCAATTCTTAACTCTGGACTAAAATTTTCAGCTTATTCACAATGCTCCAGTAAGTCCCACTTCATAAAAGGAAACTAAACTGGTCAGCCACACTGCAGTAAAATTACTAAAAGCATGTCGAGCAACAAGAGAGAACTATGCAGAACTACAGTTATGGCCCACATGAGGAAGCTCTGAAGTATTAGAGTTCGATATTGAAACGGTTATACAGTTTCTCTTCGGTGACTTGGACAGAAGCCTAATGTACTATAGGAAAAAGTGTGTGGATGTTGTCCTTATACAACAAATGGAGGTACCAGGTGCAGCTGTGCAGACAGACTGTTCCTCCACTCTTTCCTGAGTAGGTCTGCTACAAACACAAACTTGAACAAGCTTAGTTCCATCTTCCAGCTGTTCCTCTTCCCCGTGTAAATGATGCCAGCCCCCCCCCCCAGCTCTTAAAAATGCAAAAACTATTTACATGCTTGTGAAATAAACACATCTAACCCATTTACAGCGGAAATGAAAGAGCTCTTTCTGGATTAAAACAAAAACATACATATATACAGATTCCAGGGGCTGGAATTAAAAGCATATACAATTAACCATCTGACAAATAGATTCAGGTTAATAGTAACAGCACCAAGACATTGTTAGTCAGCATCAATGTAAGAAGACAGTATGTAGAGGACTAGGACATACACCTCTACCCCGATATAACGCTGTCCTCGGAAGCCAAAAAATCTTACCGCGTTATATCGAACTTGCTTTGATCCACCGGAGCGTGCAGCCCCCTCCCCCCGAGCGCTGCTTTACCACGTTATATCCGAATTCATCTTGTATCGGATCACATTATATCGGGGTAGAGGTCTAATTACATTCATAATAGCAAAGCCAGTTATATATAGGACTGCAAGAACCATACTTGAAAAGCAATGTACAAAATGATCAACTAATTTCTGATTTGGCTCCTGGGAACAGTTTCTGAACCGGGACTGAGGACCCACGGATCTAGCCACACAAAAAATGAAGAGTCTAGGTGACTTCCTAAATTGCTTGGTCCTATATAAGTAGAAGGCCAATGCCCTTCTAACATCTAGGGTATGAAAAAAGGATTTCCTGTGCAGCTTCGGGAAAAACCTTGTTATATGAATGGATTGATTAAGGTGGAACTCAGATAGAACCTTAGGCCTTGGCTACACTGGCAATTCACAGCGCTGCACTTGCTGTGCTCAGGGGTGTGAAAAAACACCCCCCCGAGCGCAGAGACTGCAGCGCTGTAAAGCGCCAGTGTAATCAGCGCCTGCAGCGCTGCACGCTCGCTCGCAGCGCTGCAAGCTATCCCCCTCGGAGAGGTGGAGTACTTGCAGTGCTGCGAGAGAGCTCTCGCAGCGCTGGCGGCGCGACTACACTCGCGCTTCACAGCGCTGCCGCGGCAGCGCTATTAATCCCCAAGTATAGCCAAGGCCTCTGGTAAGAATTTAGGTGTGGACATACTGACACCTTGTCCTTAAAGAAACCTGTAAAAAGGGGATCTGCCATCAAGGCTCCAGTCTCCTTGACCCTACAGGCCCACATGAGAGCTACTAAAAAGGCAATCTTTGCAGATAAATGCAACAGAACAGGTCTCAAAGTAATTGAGTACCAGATTGAAGTCCCATGTTAGGGTAGGGTTTCCCCAAACCCTTAGTAAACTTAGACAATACCAGATGAGCACATATGGAGAATCCTTCTACCAGAGGATGAAAAGCTGACATTGCAGGCAAATGGACCTTAATTGAACTACTTGATAACCCTGATTTCCTTAGAATCAACAGATAATCCAGGATGACAAAGTGGCACTGAACCAGGAAGAAAGGAGGCAGCAACGACACCACCAATGGAAGAATCTCTTTCATTTCTGAAAAAAACAGACTCCAACGAAAGACTGCTGAGCTGGAATTGATATGCAAAGTAGACACAATCAACTCAGGATTGAATAAGGACTGGGAATGGCTGAGCCATTACAAACATTGAATCTATCTCCCCTTGTAAGTATTCTCACACTTCTTATCAAACTGTCTGTACTGGGCTATCTTGATTATCACTTCAAAAGTTTTTTTTCCTCTTACTTAATTGGCCTCTCAGAGTTGGTAAGACAACTCCCACCTGTTTACGCTCGCTGTATGTGTATATATATATAAATATTGAGGAATATTTATTCCATTCTATATGCATACCGAAGAAGTGGGCTGTAGTCCACGAAAGCTTATGCTCTAATAAATTTGTTAGTCTCTAAGGTGCCACAAGTACTCCTGTTCTTTTTGCGGATACAGACTAACACGGCTGCTACTCTGAAACCTTTCATTTCTGCAGATAAGTAGTGCAGGTTGATCTCTTTCTACTATTCAGTAATACGGAGCTGTTGTACTTCCATAGAGTTGGAGGATTCCAATCCCGTGAGGAGCCACGCCCTGAGGTGGAGAACTGCTAGGTTGGGATGAAGCACACGATCCACATCCTGTGACAGGAGGTGAGGAATGGTCAGGAGCTTGAACGATGGTTGGACACAGAGGTGAAGCAAGTAAGGGTACAAAGCTTGTCTTGGCCATGTTGGCACTCTAAGGATAACTCTGGCTCTATCCTATCTGATCTTGTTCATTGCCCTAAGAACAGATCCTTCTTCCAACATGGAAGAAAGGCATCTCCCAAGGTGTGCCATTCCAGACTCCCTCTTGAGCAGAAAACAGGACACTTCCTGTTCTGGAGGTGGCAAAGAGATCCACCTCTGGCAGTCACCATTTTAGGAGTATGCTGTGGAAACTTTGCTGTCTAGCTCCCATTCATAATTCTGTGAGAACTACCTGCTGAGGACATCTGCTGTGGTCTTTTGAATACCTGGAAAGGTAGACTGCAGAAATGCACCAATTCCATAGTTTCATGGCTTCGGTGCAGAGAGAGGAGTATCTTGCTCATCCCTGCTTGTTGATATAGGCTATGCAAGATACTTTGTCCATCATGACCCTAATTGATTTGCCCCAGATTAGGGCTAGGAAATAAAGGCATACATTCCTCACAGCCCTGAACTCCAACAAATTGATGTGGAGACTGATTTCCTGAGTAGTCCATCTGCCCTGAGTTGTGAGGGTATTGAGGAAGAGTCCCTATCCCAGCAGCAATAAATCTGTTGATCAAGTCACTGATGGGGGTGGGAGACAGAAGGGAAAACCTATACAGATGCTGAGTTGATCCTTCATCCAGTCCAAGAAGTTTCTCAGTTGCAGAGGAGTAGTCACCTGTCTGTCCAAGGTGTGTCTGACTAGAGAATAGGCCATTCTGAGCCAACCCTGGAAGCAGCAGAGACATAGCCTTGCATGATCAGTCACAAAGGTGCAATCTGCCCCATGACCCGTGAGCTGAAGACAGTTCCTTATTGTAGTTCGAGGGCTTCCCTGAATTTCCCATACCAGACCTGACAAGAAGTAGGTTCTGGCGGTCAGTGAACCCCTATAAACTGTATCTTCTGTACAGGGCTTAATGTGGACTTTTTTTTACATTCAGCTTCAGATGCAACTCCTGGAACAGAGCAAGGGCTGCCTGGGTGGAAGACAACACTGCTTCATAGGAACGGCCCTTGAGTAGCCAGTCGTTGAGATATGGGAAAACTAGGATTGCTTCTTGTTGGAGGTAAGCAGCCATTACTGCCAGAACTTTTGAGAACATCCCTGCGGCCAAAGAAAGGTTGAAGGGAAGCACTTACTACTAGAAATTATCCTGGCCTATAGCAAAGCGTAGGTATTTTCTGTCTGATGAGTATATCATTATATGGAATTGGGCATCCTGCAGGTGAAGGGCCGAAAACCAATCCCTTTTCTCTAGTGAAGGAATTATAGCTGGGTCACCATCCTGAACTTTTGAGACTTTACAGACTTCTTTAGAAGTCTTAGATCTAAGATTGTGCCAAAGAAGGTTGGAGACCAAAGAAATACTGTTCAAAACAATTAACACTCAGCAATTGTTTACTTGTACAATACACCGTCCTTTTGCTTTGTATTTTTGAACCCCACATACCCGCTACTGACAAATCAAGATTGCAAGCAGTGGATTTCTTTTCCTTCCATATTAACCAAAAAGAGTTACAAATATGCTCTTAGGGACAGATCCTCAACTAGTGTAAATCTACACTCCAGCTCTACTGAAGTCAATGCAGCTATAACAATTTAGCTAAGAATTTGGCCCATTCATTTTCCTTTCACTGAATGCAATGGCATTCAGTGTAAAACTACACTGACCATTTGTAAATACAGTACCATGCAATTTCTAAGTCTTTCAAGCTGTTCCTTTCTCTCAAATAGTTTCCCCGGAAGAATGCTTTGAGGCAGCCTATTGGCATTACTTCCCCATTAGGAGTTGGGAGGAGCAGCTTCAGGAAGCAGGCAAAGGAAGAGAAATGCAGATACCCCCATAAATTGCAACATTGCTCAGAAATCTAGGAGAGCTCACTATAAGGTGTTACAGTGATAAACCTTTTGGTCTATTTTACTTTGTGTTACATGTGATCTAACTTTGGAGAGATCGAATGAGAAAAGGTATTTTCCTTCTCTGTAGCTGTGCAAGTTAATACAACATGGACCTTACTCATATGCATGTTTTCTATATGATGATTACCATATATAATCAAATTAACAAAATACAAGTGCTTTTAAAAAATACATCAAGAAGAGCAATTCCTAATAAGTTTTGGCTGTTGCATTAGTTTAATCAAGACGAGAGAACTCACTATTAGTTGACAGGTTTCAGAGTGGTAGCGTGTTAGTCTGTATCAGCAAAAAGAACGAGGAGTACTTGTGGCACCTTGGAGACTAACAAATTTATTTGAGCATAAGCCCACGAAAGCTTATGCTCAAATAAATTTGTTAGTCTCTAAGGTGCCACAAGTACTCCTCATTCTTTTCACTATTAGTTGACTACACCTTAGCCCTCAACCCTGTAAGCTTCTCTAGTAGATTTTAGATTATCTATGGATCACCCTGTCTTGAAGGCAATGCCTCATTTGCACAATACATGCTATGTTGACATTAGACTCAATGCAGCAATACATAAAGCTTAAATATAAATACTTTAAGGTGCACCATCTACGTAAAGACATGACTGTATAAAAAGTGCAAAGCACTCTCAACTCTCCTTGACTTCAATGGACGCTAAGGAGCTCAGCTCTATGGATTAGATTCTACAGCAAAGAACATTTCAAATGGTACTACATTAATGCCCAATAGGGAGCTTTTTGTGGGTGCCAACAGAGTCCACACAGGCTAGTCACTGTGCAACACCCTAGTGTGCCCTAGAACTTACACCTCTCTAGTGCAGACTAATGCACAGTGTAGACAGGTCCTCACATTGTACTGGATTAATGTGCCCTGGAAGACGTGTGAAATAAAATACCAACTTCCTGGGGGATCTATTTGATATTATAGTGAGTCTTCTCTATCTGTGACTCTTATTATCCCCTCTGAAAAGAATTTTATAGCAAGAATATCTGAAATGAATAGGTTGTTATCCATTAAAAAATGAACAGCAAAATAACCATTGTCATCACTTAGCAGAAATGAAAACAGCAATACAAATTCAGCCAAATTGGCAGTGACAAATTCAGAGTTCAATGATTTTTCTTCCCAAGACTTTGGACTGTGTACAAGTCTTATGAAGAGAAGGTCTGCTGAATACATTTTGTTACAATATCTAATATTTTTAATTAGTAGTGACATAAATGCATACTTTATAGTCCACATGTGTCATTATAAAAGACAACACTTCGTTGTGCTTCAAATTTCTTTGGAACATTAGTTAAGCCACCATATTTTTTTAGGGAAGGAGTTAAAACTATGTCTAATACTGAAAATAGCAACTGTAAAACTCTCTCTACGCATTTACATACATGTCTTATTATAATCAAACTGTTTATATAATGGTAGGACCCAGAGGCCTCAATCACAATGGCGATCCATTGGGCAAGGGACTGTACAAATACATATGGAGAAAATTTCCACCCTGATAAGCTTGTATAATATTTAAAATTTTACTCATTGGGATGGATTCAGACTACATAGGGACATCAGATCTATCTATTTTAGGTACTTATATGGTCCCCATTACAATATTATGTGAGCACCATACAATCTTTAATGTACTCATCCTCACAACACCCATGTGCAGTTGGGAAGTATTATCATCGCCATTTTACAGATAGGGAACTAAGGCACAAAGAGACTAAGTCACTTGGCTAAGGTCACACAATAAGTCTCTGACAAAGCAGGGAACTGATCCCAGGTCTTCCAAGTCCCACTCTGATGCCTGAACCATCCTTCCTTTTTTAGAGTGTTATGCAGAATCTTATTCCATCATGTCTTTTAAGTTTAGGTGTATAAAAGCCATATGCAAAAGTTCTCTCACAGGCACTGAGGATAACCAAGTCTGAGAGGAAACTAACTCCCTGCACAAGTATATATAAGGGTATGTCTACCTATAGCATGGAGTGTCTCCCCAGCCTAGGGAGACAGACTCACACTAATTCTAGCTGAGCTAGTGTGCTAAAAATAGCAGTGTGGATGGTGTGGCACTGATAGAGGCTAGGGCTAGCCACCAGAACTCAGATCTACAGGATCAGGTGGGTTTGAGAGCCGCAATATCCATACTGCTACTTTTAGCACACTAGCTCAAGCTGAGATAGTGTACGTGTGTACCCAGTCTGGGAGGCATACTCCAAGCTGCAGTGTAGGAATAACCTTAGAGGTTCTATGTTATCTACAGTTTATTTAGCTCTGTAGAGGTACACAATGATATACAGAAGGGAAATTAAGCAAACAAATGAGATTCCCTGCCCAGATGAACATACAGTTCAAAACTACGAAGTGACAGAATACAAACAAAACAAAGATCAGTCTGAGTGGAGAGGGGTTGTAAGCTTAATATAACAAGAACAGCATGCTCCTGAGTTATATGAGCAGAAGAAAGGCTAATTGGATTACCCAATTTTAAGGGCACGTCTTCATTGCAGAGTTTACACAAGTATCTATGCTCAAATTATTCCTCTCAAGTTAGCGTAGCTCACGGGAGCTTTCAGTGTGTCCACCAACATTCGCTGCATCCACAGTGGTGTTGCACTTCTCAGGGTACATCCCATAGTTCTTAGTATTGCAGTAAGCTGAGCCATTCTATGATTCTTTTCCAATAAATGGTGGGAGAACTTGTCTGTCCTTTTTGGGCACACCGGGGAAGTGTGGGAAGGCCCTGGAGGACTAGTAGCACTCAAGCAGTGCTAGCCTGCAACCTCGCTACAAAGTAGTCGTATTAGCAGCTGATGAGTTGTACTCACTCAAATTTAGGTCTATTACCCACCCCACCCCCCTTTAAGCCAGCCAACTTAAGTTAGAAGCTCCACCACACTTGAATTAAGGGGTTTTGTGTGTGGATGGGACTCCAGTTAGATGCAACAGTTAAGTTACAATTCAAGTTAACTTTGCAGTGAAGACAAGCCCTAAAGCATCCACTTCTGGCCATTCTAGGAAGCGGGGTGACTGATAAGTATGGCTGACTAAAATGTGTGTGCCACCTATTACCATAGATTAGTTGGCTGCCATTACACCATCTAAGTGAATTAACCAAAATAAAAAAGCACTATAGCGTGACTGTACATCCTGCATCCTTCTGGAAAAAGACTCCCTCACTCAAACTTCCTTTCCTCCAAGCTATCCTTAAAAAATAGAAGTCCTCAAGATAAATGACTGTATAAACAACCAAACATGCAATGGAAACTTGTTCATGTATTTATTCCAGCCCTACTGTACCCTCAGTAATTAGCTTGTTAAAAAACCATTTATAACTTGCATAGTCATCCGAGACAAAAATAAGTTACTTTCTCTAAACTGACAAATGCCATTAACATTAACCAGCAAAACATACTAATGTTGCATAATATTCAATTATTTGGTTCAAGCTCATATCCCTGTTTAATATTTGAATAAAATATTAACTCAATTTTAAAATAACATGGTAGGGTATTTCTAACCTACCAGAAATACATTCAAAAGCTTGTGAATATTTTTATTTAATAATACCTTCTAGAGCTCACTCATTCAAGAATTCTTCCTCTAGTTTTAGGAGAGGTGAGGTACTCTCACAAGTAGAATGAGGGTTATCCCAAGAACAGATCCTTAGCTGGGGTAAATAATCATAGCTCCCAATAAATATAGCCCAATAATGAAATATTCTACTACCTGTCAACACATTATGTAGGTAAGTAGGTAGTTAGTTATACATGGATACTTGCCTGGAAGGTACTTGAACAATGGATGCATTCAGAAACCCTTACCTAGATCAGGTCTCATTCATTTTTGGGATTATTTTCTGATGCGTAATTTAGGCCTAAACTATCCATCAGTGTAGAGAAGTGTTAATTTAAATATGCAAAAATGCTTTCATAGAACTACTGCAATACTAAAATAACTTCAAAATTCAAATGAAACATTTTTTTCTAAATGTAAGCCTTCTCCTAAATTATTTTCAACCCAATTGCAGCTTTATTTTACTTCATTAAAGACAAAGTCAAACTCATTAGTCTAATTCTGTTGTTTGAGATGGGTGGCAGTCATAGAATCATAGAATATCAGAGTTGGAAGGGACCTCAAGAGGTCATCTAGTCCAACCCCCTGCTCAAAGCAGGACCAATTCCCAGCTAAATCATCCCAGCCAGGGCTTTGTCAAGCCGGGCCTTAAAAACCTCCAAGGAAGGAGACTCCACCACCTCCCTAGGTAACGCATTCCAGTGTTTCACCACCCTCCTAGTGAAATAGTTTTTCCTGATATCCAACCTGGACCTCCCCCACTGCAACTTGAGACCATTGCTCCTTGTTCTGTCATCTGCCACCACTGAGAACAGCCGAGCTCCATCCTCTTTGGAACCCCCCTTCAGGTAGTTGAAGGCTGCTATCAAATCCCCCCTCATTCTTCTCTTCTGGAGACTAAACAATCCCAGTTCCCTCAGCCTCTCCTCATAAGTCATGTGCTCCAGACCCCTAATCATTTTTGTTGCCCTCCGCTGGACTCTTTCCAATTTTTCCACATCCTTCTTGTAGTGTGGGGCCCAAAACTGGACACAGTATTCCAGATAAGGCCTCACCAATGTCGAATAAAGGGGAACGATCACGTTCCTCGATCTGCTGGCAATGCCCCTACTTATACAGCCCAAAATGCCGTTAGCCTTCTTGGCAACAAGAGCACACTGTTGACTCATATCCAGCTTCTCGTCCACTGTGACCCCTAGGTCCTTTTCTGCAGAACTGCTACCTAGCCATTCGGTCCCTAGTCTGTAGCAGTGCATGGGGTTCTTCCGTCCTAAGTGCAGGACTCTGCACTTGTCCTTGTTGAACCTCATCAGGTTTTTTTGGCCCAATCCTCTAATTTGTCTAGGTCCCTCTGTATCTGATCCCTACCCTCTAGTGTATCTACCACGCCTCCTAGTTTAGTGTCATCTGCAAACTTGCTGAGAGTGCAGTCCACACCATCCTCCAGTTCATTAATAAAGATATTAAACAAAACCGGCCCCAGGACCGACCCTTGGGGCACTCCACTTGAAACCGGCTGCCAACTAGACATGGAGCCATTGATCACTACCCGTTGAGCCCGACGATCTAGCCAGCTTTCTATCCACCTTACAGTCCATTCATCCAGCCCATACTTCTTTGACTTGGCGGCAAGAATACTGTGGGAGACAGTATCAAAGGCTTTGCTAAAGTCAAGGAATAACACATCCACTGCTTTCCCCTCATCCACAGAGCCAGTTATCTCATCATAGAAGGCAATTAGGTTAGTCAGGCACGACTTCCCCTTTGTGAATCCATGCTGACTGTTCCTGATCACTTTCCTCTCCTCTAAATGTTTCATAATTGATTCCTTGAGGACCTGCTCCATGATTTTTCCAGGTACTGAGGTGAGGCTGACTGGCCTGTAGTTCCGCGGATCCTCCTTCTTCCCTTTTTTAAAGATGGGCACTACATTAGCCTTTTTCCAGTCATCTGGGACCTCCCCCGATCGCCATGAGTTTTCAAACAGTGTTGCCTACTACTGATTTTCATTATAAGTCTCATGATAGTTGGTAGGGTTTGTATGTTTTTGATCAAATGAGAATATGAGCTTTCGATTTTTTTTAAAAAGTAAGATTCTAGGCATCATGGTTGTGGAGAAAAGCTTGACAACATGAACCTTAAAAGGTCCCCAAATCAGAAGGCAAATTTAAAAGGATCTAAAGTGTATTATTTTTAAAAATCTCATGATTTTTAAGACAGTCTCATGATCATTGTGGCCTGAATCATGATTCTTGAGTACTTAGAATTGGCAATGATGGAAATGTAAGACACATAGTAATCTAAGATGGTAGCAAGAGTATAGGTGAGGACTTTAACATGACAGTGTTCTTTAAAAATCTTTAGTGATTGTGGCAGCCAAATCACTTGATCTGTAGTGTTTCTCAACTTGGACCAAATCTTGTCATGTTATTAACCTTTACTTAAAGAGCCTTGTCTGAAGACTTCATGAGTAAGATGACAACCAAAAAAGATAACTAATGCATCGTGGTTCATAAACTGACCTACAATATTTTCCTCAAAGCAACAACTGGTAAAAAGAATTACTACAGAACTTGGACTTTGTACATTATCCAGAAAAATTAATCCCCTGTGCCCCCAAAATTGGCTTATTTAAGTGTCATTACCTCATATGCAGTAAGTACACGTCTATGCTTTTTATTGGCTTGAAAAACAACCACACTGCAAAGATTTTACAATTCTATAAAATTCAGCTTGTATTTCGAAGAGGAAAACGCCACTCTCTTGCTCTGCATTTAGCATATGCTCTTCCCATGACGTGCAACAGAAAATATGCAACCTTGGCTGGTGCTAAGCAATGAATCACATTTTCCTTAGGGGACGGGGAGGTTGTCTGTGTGGTGCATCAGGCCACTTCCTGAGCCCAGCCTTCTCTGCAACCAGGAAAGGGGCGTGTCCGGGAGGAGCTATCACCGCTGAGGCCACAAAGAGCCATCTGCTTTGCATCCGGCCCCGGGAAGGGGGATGTGGATGAGCTTGGGGGGAATGCAGCTGATGCAGGACAACTACAGCAAGCAACTTGCTCTGACTGCACTGAGTGCCGGGGTAGGAAACAGGAGGCTAAGGAGGCGATACTGCTGGGCAAGTGCCACGCTCCCGACACCTGCTCAGCATTCAGCACCCCTGGAGAGCACGTGTAAGTGGGGAGATTACTGTTCCGGGCACGTCACAGAAAACAAAGCCAGACCCAGTCCCTGCCCCAGGGATTTTACCGTGTCCGTATGACAGGTGATGCAACCCCAGGGCACAGTGAAACGAAAGGGAGGTAGGGCTGGGGAGCAGGCCGAGGATTGCGACGCCTAGCAGGCAGTGGGCATCCAGCAGACAGTGTGAGTGGGACGGAGACGCTGCAGAGGCGTGACCCTGCGCGCCACGATGGTTTAAATGACACATCACCCCACGCGCCGTGCCCCCCGCCCGCATCCCGCAGGGCGGGCAGAGCCCGAGCGGCATCTCCCCGCCAGCTCCGGCCAGGTGCGACAGCGCCCAGCCCCGGGGCAGCCCGCCCTCAGGAAGGAGCTGTCCCCGCCAGGCCGCGCCCGGCCAGCGTCAGAGTCGCGTCCCCACCCCCATGTGCAGCAGGGGGAATCCCCCACTCGCCGCGCCCCTAGCCCGAGGCCCGCATGGGACTCGCCCGCCTCAGGTGAAGGGCCGTTGGCGCGGGGAGGAGGGGCGCACACTCACCCGCTCGTGGCGCGGAGCCCAGGCTCAGGCTGCAGCGAGTGAACCCGGCTACCGGCTCCTCCCGCTGTTTAAAATGGCTGAGAGCGCGGGGGGAAGTAAGGGGGGGAGGGAGGAGGGGCGCGTGCCCTGTTGGCCAACCCCCTCGCTGACGCCATCGAGAGCGGGAGGGGGCGGCTGTGGCAGGAGGGGTGTGCGGGGGCGGGCAGAGGCTGGCGGAGGAGCAGGCGTGTGGGAGGGGCAGGGGATGGGGGGAGGAGGGGGGAGGAAGAAGGAGATGAGGTGTTGAGGGGAGGGAGGAGCAGGGGATGGGGGGAGGAGCAGGGGATGAGGTGTTGAGGGGAGGGAGGAGCAGGGGATGGAGGGGAGCAGGGGGGAGGAAGGAGATGAGGTGTTGAGGGGAGGGAGGAGCAGGGGGGAGGAAGGAGATGAGGTGTTGAGGGGAGGGAGGAGCAGGGGATGGGGGGAAGAGGGGGGAGGAAGAAGGAGATGAGGTTTTGAGGGGAGGGAGGAGCAGGGGATGAGGGGGGGAAGAAGGGGGAGGAAGGAGATGAGGTGTTGAGGGGACGAAGGAGCAGGGATGAGGTGTGGGGAGCAGGGGGGAGGAAGAAGGAGATGAGGTTTTGAGGGGAGGGAGGAACAGGGGATGAGGTGTTGAGGGGAGGGAGGAGCAGGGGATGAGGTGGGGGGAGCAGGGGGATGAAGAAGAAGATGAGGTGTTGGGGGAGCAGGGGTGAGGGAGGAGCAGGGGATGAGGGGGAGGAAGAAGGGGGAGGAAGAAGGAGATGAGGTGTTGAGGGGACGGAGGAGCAGGGATGAGGTGTGGGGAGCAGGGGGGGAGGAAGAAGGAGATGAGGTGTTGGGGGAACAGAGGGGAGGGAGGAGCAGGGGATGAGGTGTTGAGGGAACGGAGGGGAGGGAGGAGCAGGAGTGAGGAAGGAGCAGGGGATGAGGTGTTGAGGGAACAGGGGGACGAAGGAGGGGGAGCGGATGGTGAGGAAGAGAAGCAGGGAATGAGGAGGAAGAAGCATTAATGGGGGAATGAGAAGTGAACAGAGGGCAAGAAGGCGCAGAGGAATGCATGGGGGGGAATCAGAGATATGTGGGGAGTAACAAGAGAAAGTGAATTTAAGAGATTCCGTTGGAGAATGACTAAGGCAAGTCTCATTGTCATTGCTTCCTAACCTGCCTGAGGAGTCCCCCAAAATGTGACAGTGACCCCATCCCCCATTGAGGGGACACATGACACGAGTAGCTGAACAGGCTGTTTGAAATCATACAGGATTTCTTTCTTTATTAAACATCAGACATTCAGGGCATCATATTTAATTATTTGTTAAATGCCATCTGTTACAGTTTAGAGCAACTGCACCTGTCTCCCCCTCCATGGTCCACCAAGGGTACCCACTTTTATGCTTCCAGCTCCCAGCCATCACCTCTCTTGGGCCAGAGACCTACATCTCCCACCTCCTGACCAGGTTTTTTCCAGGCAGCACAGCTCCCTGCCTACACTGTAATATCCCCAACAAGCAAGACTGCCTAAACAGGCCAGCATCTGCGCTTTACTTTCTGTCCAAAGGCTATGAACAGCTGACAACAGTTACAAGTTACCATACAGCTATTTCTAAACAAGCACATTTGTTCTTAAGGTGAAAACATTATAGAGAAAGTGTATTAAAAACAATAAAAGAACCTACATGTATGCTAATAAGCTTACCAGAGATCACTCCTACTCCAGATGTGGGCTACGTCCACACTATGGACTTTACAGCGGCACAGCCAACGAGCAGCGGTAGCTACATCATGCTGTCCACACTGGTGCTTTTGTGGGTGAAACTTTTGTCGGTTAGGGGAGTGGTTTTTTTCAAAACTTTTACCAACAAAAGTGCTAGTGTAGACGTAGTGTGGGGCTCTGGTAGGTGTCAGTCCTTCAAAATCCACAACTGGGTTTTCCCTGGGGTTACGAGTTCATGACATGTTCTGTTGGAACCAGAACCCCCGCTAATAGGTTAGTCTTTCCTCTGTACAGCTTGAGACTCTAAGAACAGCTAATCAGCAGATAATGGTCCTCTGCTCTGGACAAAGCTTCAAAACACTGGGTTTTTGCATACGCAGAAGTGGGGAATTTGCAGTTGCACTCACCTCCCCCTAGAGATTCCCCAGGCAAACCACTTGACACTCTTTATCCCAAAAGTCCATTCTTGCCTGGTACATTGTTCTATATAGTCCTTTGAAGTTCACAATACTTCACAAGATTAATATCCCATCTTCCACCTAGAGAGGTTACATACAATTCCAGCACACAGAAATACATAAACTTTGCATTTAATATGATGGACTCTAAAGATACTTAAATACTTAAACTTAATTCAATAAGATTTTTTCAAGGATGTTGCAGAAAACTGCCATATTTGTTACACCAACAACATGCTCAGATGTTCCCAGGACACAAATCTAAAGGTTTCCTATCCCAGAGAGCTTTCAATCTAAGAATGGAAAAGGAAGAGGCATTAGGAGATCCAGATGGCAGAACTAATTTAGACATACAGATTCAGATCTATTTAAATATTTATTTCATTTGCTTATCTCAGTGAGCCTCATGGGAAAAACTGAGTCTTTAGTACTGTAATGTCATGTTTGCTGGTAGAGAGTTAAAACATTCAGTTTTCAGAGTAGCAGCCGTGTTAGTCTGTATCCGCAAAAAGAACTGTTCTTTTTGCGAAAACATTCAGTGTACATGGAGCAGAGGCAGAGCTAACCACAGGCTTAAGCAATGCATCAAAACACTTGGCGCCCCAGTCTACTACCTTGTAACGCACATGCTGATCCAGTCTCTTCTTCCAATAGCAGGACCAAATGAGGAAGAAACCCATCATCAGTCCAGATCTCTCTGCCTCAGAATAGAAGACAACTCATCACCCGATCTCTCCCTTCTTACAAGCTGGAGGCTTGCAAGATGTAACAAAGGCCCCTGCGTTTTTTATCTGAAATATAAATAATCTGTCTCATAATCAACACTGGTGAGAGCCACTCAGATTATCCATGCAACAATCTGAGAACCAGAGCCTGCTACCCTCCCCCATGATTCACCCCCAAATTTGCAGACTTTCCCACATTAAATGTGGAATTGTGGAGTCTGCAGCTTATGTGGAGAAGAGGTAGCACAAGATCAGTGTGGTACTGAGCTCTGAAAAAGGACATGTGGTCAGTCAGCCTTCCTCTTCCTTCTAACCTCCAATCCATGTGGAGGGGAAGAGAAAATGTTTTGTTCTTCTTTGTTAGTCTCTAAAGTGCCACAAGTACTCCTGTTCTTTTTGCGGATACAGACTAACACGGCTGCTACTCTGAAACTCTTCTTTGAGGCTTGACCATGTGTTCCCTTCTCAAATGGAGGCATGGCCAAGTCATTAGTTTAATTTGTTTTTCACTTTTCTTATGTGAAATCTTACACATGGGCTTTACTATTTTTACTTTGCTAGACTTTGTTGCAACCCTCTTTGCCTTGTTTATTGTCTAGTGGCCAGGATCATCACTAAAGAAAATGGCTGGCTTGCACAAGGCACCCTGTCATAACTATAAAGCGAAGGGTGTAACAGCTGTCCTGTGTACAGTACTATAAAATCCCTCCTGGCCAGAGACTCCAAAATCCTTTTCCCTGTAAAGGGTTAAGAAGCTCAGGTAACCTGGCTGGCATCTGACCTAAAGGACCAATAAGGGGACAAGATACTTTCAAATCTTGGGGGGGGGAAGGCTTTTGTTTGTGTTCTTTGTTTTGGGAGTGTGTTCGTTCTCGGGACTGAGAGGGACCAGACATCAATCCAGGTTCTCCACATCTTTCTAAACAAGTCTCTCCTATTTCAAACTTGTAAGTAAATAGCCAGGCTAGGCGTGTTAGTTTTCCTTTGTTTTTCTCAACTTGTAAATGTACCTTTTACTAGAGTGTTTATCTTTGTTTGCTGTACTTTGAACCTGAGACTAGAGGGGAGTCCTCTGAGCTCTTTAAGTTTGATTACCCTGTAAGGTTAATTTCCATACTGATTTTACAGAGATGATTTTTACTTTTTTTCTTTAATTAAAAGCCTTCTTTTTAAGAACCTGATTGATTTTTCCTTGTTTTTAAGCTCCAAGGGGTTTGGATCTTGATTCACCAGGAGTTGGTGGGAGGAAGGAGGGGGGGATGGTTAATTTCTCCTTGTTTTAGATCCCAAGGGGATTAGATCTGTGTTCACCAGGAGTTGGTGGGAGGAAGGAGGGGGGATGGTTAATTTCTCCTTGTTTTAAGATCCAAGGGGTTTGGATCTGTACTCACCAGGGAATTGGTGAAAGGTTTCTCAGGGCTTCCCAGGGAGGGAAAAATTGGGAAATGGTGGCAGCGGAACCAGAGCTAAGCTGGTAGTTAAGCTTAGAAGTTTTCATGCAGGCCCCTACATTTGTACCCTAAAGTTCAAAGTGGAAATCCAGCCTTAACACACCCTTGGGCACATTTTGTGCAGAATTATCTAATCTGCCTAGAGTATGTTTAGGAATGGCTAGGCATGAAGATAAACTTGCTATGGTATTTTAAATAAATAAAACCTACATAGCCTACAGGAAGTATAAAATAAGTCAGAACAGATTGCAAATTAGTACATCTTCTTATGCCTTTCAATGCTTTTTAAAAAGAAGTGGTATATTAGCCTAAGGCTTCAAATTAGCTGATCTTGAATTTACAGGTGACGTAGTAGACAAGGAAGCACATGTCTTGTTATGTTTAATGACATAGTCAAGACTCTTTTTCATATAATTTTATTAAAATATTATCTTTACAAAATTTGAATTGTTGGGACATATTAAAGCTGACAGTATTATGTTCAGGAAGAGCAAAACACTTTTGAAAGAGTCACTACCATCAACCTGAAATTGAGTAAATTATTAAAAAGTAGTTAAAAGTAGTTTCAGATATTAGACCTGGCCCTGAGTTCCCCTTGCTACTTTTTCTAGCTTACAACCATATTTTCCTACTTTTATAACAAGGAAACAGATGATACGCAAAATTCTGTCATATGCACAAAGTTAACAAATTGGAAAAACAGATTTTTCTCCCCTCTCTTTCGGTTATAGACATCTTGTGTGTTACTTGTACTTAAAAACATTGAACTGTGATTTTTAAGTGGATGATGTCCCTTTTAAGAGCTCACCCAAGACACTACACTTAGTAAACTGTTTCGAAAAAATGTTCTGCCTTCGAAAGATGAAGGGCTAAGTCGACACTGCCTGGATTAAAAATTGTGATTTCAGGGAATCCTGACAGTGATTCTCTGGTCAACACAAAATTCTAAACTGTCCCCTTCATTTTATATTAATGCTATGGATTCTTGACTTAAATGTATATAAGCCAGGAAAATCAAAAGATTCAAACTTATCCTGTTCTATGAGGTTATGTAGGGAACACTACATGCTAATATAGGAAAACCATTCCAATAACTTGGCATTATATGCTCCAAGATCCAATCATACCTATTCTAGCTTTAATCTTGGTTGATTAAAGTGAGGCAACCCCTACAGTTATTTTTTTCTGTATTTCTTCAAATAAGTTTGGAGGTGATTACTATTTATTTTCTGTAGAATGACAACAGTGCACTATGTACTTTGAAGGCAAGTCTGAAAACAAGGGCCCTGATTCTCCCCTACACTATAACTGCTTTAGGCCTTTCCAATAAAAGGGGGGAAGAAACAGTTTTGGGGGAATACCATCAGTGTATGGAACCTCCCATCCAGTATAACCATTCTGTGCCAGCTCCTCTCCTGGGCACTAGCATGAAGGGAATGCCAGAGGAGGGAGGGAGGAATGTTGAAGAGTGGGTAGAGCAGCCTAAACTATACTGTAATTTATGCCTAAATCTGGGCAGCAGTGCTTAATTTGTAATGAAAGAGATGACAGGGCTCAAGCAATTAGGTGCCATGGCTCAAGCAATTTCTATACTTTCATAATTGACGTGGCAAGCCCAGAGGTGCCAGGGCTATGAACTGCCAAGCCTAGAGGTGCTGGAAATTAAGGACTGCTGGGTACACTAGAAAATACCAGAAATTGCCAACTTTGTCTTGCCTTCTCTGTTTCTACCCTCAACAAAGGAATTAATTAATGTTGCTCTTTTTGATCCAAGTAGTTAGTATTTGGGATCTTGCAGGTTGATTCCCTTAGGAGCAGAAATTGATGATAGAATCAGGTATACTTTGATGCAATCCTCTTTATTTACAAAGAATGTACAAAGTCCTGTTTCCCTGAACACAGTAAGAATCAAACAATAGGAGACAGTTTCTTTGCCGACAGTTCCAAGCCCCTTTCCAGTTAGCACTCTTCCCAAAAGCTCTCTCTTAGCTATTTCTTAGGGTCACATTACAAGTGCTTCTCTGGCTGTTTCTTGTGCTTCCTTGCGGCCTTTTTTTTCTGATTCTGTCTTTTTTCTAATGCTTTTTTGACAAATATACACCTCCAACACACACAAAGCTCATCATCTCTGCTATGAATCTGCACCTAAATGAATTGAACTCATGTCTGTATGTATATTGATCTTTTAACCACACTTTCACTCTTTTGTTTTTTAATAAATTTTAGTTTAGTTAATAAGAATTGGCTGTAGCGTGTATTTGGGTAAGATCTGAAACATTCATTAACCTGGGAGGTAATGCGTCCGATCCTTTGGGATTGGTAGAACCTTTTCTTTTATATGATGACATAAGGTTTACAGAAATTTTCATCATATTTGACGTGGGTACCTGGATAGAGGCCTGAGGCTGGATCACTTTAAGAGAACTGTGTTGTTTGGACTTCTGAGTAACCAGTGTGGTAATAAAGAAGCTGTTTTATGCTGGCTTGGTAAATCTAGGTATTGAAATATCCACCAGCTTTATGGGGATTGTCTGTCCCATTCTTTGCAGTTCACCCTAATTGAGTGACCACAACTGGCTCCCCACTAGGACCCCGGTCGCACCATGCCTCTACCCTCTCTTACTTTAAATCCCTCCATAAAACACACTTTAAAAAGGTCATGTTTCCACCAAAGAACTGTTAACTAAACTAGTGAAGATTTGAAGTGACTAATGTGTGAAAATTGTTTACTCACACAGCTAGCCTTGTCTAGACATTGTCTATTTAGAGTGTAAGTTTTTGTGGGGGCGGGGGGTTGGGAGGGGGAGGGCGGGAGGTTTGATTTCCTGATGCCTTGTGTGAAGTGGCTACAATGTGGGTATAAAATGCTACCAAATCAAAATGGCACAGGTGTAGATGACTGTAAAACGCAAGTTTACTGTTATTCTGGGGGGTTCGGTGAAACCCTACTAAAGCTGGTAGGCATAAAAGTAAGACAATATTAAGCTCCCTTAAGGAATAAAATAGATGAAGCAATAGGAGCCACTGCCCAAAACACAGTCCAGATTCTAGGCCAATCAAGAATCTGAGCGATATGGGCAAAGAGGTTTTGCATGCTAATGCAGGGGGCAGACAGCCCCCCAGCCTGAAGTTGCTGGTGAGTATTTGCTTCAGGTTGGGGGGCTGTTTGTAAGCGAGGACTGGCGAAGCAAATACTCACCAGCAACTACACACCACACAACAAAAACACTAACCCAGGAACCAAACCCAGCAACAAAGCCTGGTGCCAACTCTGTCTGCATATCTATTCAAGGGACACCATCATAGGACCTAATCACATCAGCCACACCATCGGGCTCGTTCACCTGCACATCTACCAATGTGATATATGCCATCAGGTGCCAGCAATGCCCCTCTGCCATGTACATTGGCCAAACTGGACAGTCTCTACGTGAAAGAATAAATGGACACAAATCTGACATCAAGAATTATAACATTCAAAAACCAGTAGGAGAACACTTCAATCTCCCTGGGCACTCAATAACATACTTAAAAGTGGCAATTCTTCAACAAAAAAACTTCAAAACCAGACTCCAATGAGAAACTGCAGAACTGGAATTAATTTGCAAACTGGACACCATCAAATTAGGCCTGAATAAAGACTGGGAGTGGATGGGTCACTACAAAAACTAATTTCCCCCCTGCTGATACTCAGACCTTCTTGTCAACTGTTTGAAATGGGGCATCTTGATTACTTTGAACTCATTAGCACTACAAAAGTGATTTTTCCTCCCTTGTCAACTGTTGAGAATAGCCCTCTTCCACCTTAATTGAATTGGCTCGTTAGCACTGACCCCACACTTGGTAAGGCAACTCCCATCTTTTCATATGCTGTGTATTTATACCTCCCTACTGTATTTTCCACTCCATGCATCTGATGAAGTGGGTTTTAGCCCATGAAAGCTTATGCCCAAATAAATTTGTTAGTCTCTAAGGTGCCACAAGGACTCCTTGTTGTTTTTGCTGAATACAAACTAACACGACTACCACTCTGAAATCTTTCAGAAATGGTTCATAGTTTATAGTCCAGTGTCCAAATATCACATTCAGGGCATACCAGTATAACTGGGACCTCAACCTTACAACTCAAACTTCCCTTGAAGACGCTTAAGCAGATCTGAGATGACAGAATCAGGACCCCAGGATCTTTTATATAATTTCATGTCCTCTTTCACAAATTGGGATTTCCTCGGGGAACAAAAGGTAATTAGGATGGCTTTGAAGGAGGCCCATCACCCGTACTTAGCTATACGAATTAACATAAGGCCATTTGCTTTTTCCTTCACCATTCACAGCACATTTCAAAGAGAGATGAATACCGAGATAACCCATGTTTACAATTCATTTAAATGATATCAGAATAGAGCATAGACAGGGACTGTTGATTACATTGTGGACCCTACTCATACATATGTAAATACATAAAAACACAAACATTATCTCCCCACATGTCTTTTGAGGGTTATTTATTTTGCAGGATGTTTAACTCTTTCTAGCCATGCGACACACATGGCCTATTGAATTAGCGGAAGGGTTCCAAGAGTAGCCCCTCCTCTAAAAAAAATTATTGTGTGCAAGAATTTTCCTTTCTTTTAGTAATTATTTGTTTAGGCTGGTCCCAGTCTGTTCTTATGGTGGTAAGTGAAACCATATTGGAAATCAATCCCTAACTCTTTCAGTAATGCTGGGCATGAAATAGCTGATTTAAATTATTTATAACAGGGAAGACAACTCCTTTATTATCTCTGGTCTCCATTGCCCACAGAGTTTATGCTTTGGGGGGGGAGGGGAGAGAGACAGAGTTTCATAGATCTGCAGTTTTGAGCAGCTGTACTAAATTCGGCTGTCCTGACCTACACAAATCCCACTCCTCATTCTAATATGAGGCATTATGTGACAATTTGTGGAGACATTTGCAATCACATAATAACGAGTTTTATTATGTAATATTAAGGCCCTAACGATGTGGCTTGAGTTCTGTCTCATGCATGCATACAGTCACACTCCATAATTTATACATACACACAGAAATAACATTTGTAGTCAGTGAAAGCAGGGGAGCTTCTTTTACCTGCTCATATCTATAGTGAGTTTAAAGCTCATTTTCTTCCTAAAAGGTTAGTGACCAACAGTAACCTTTTGTCTGGTGGACCCAGGAAGCCAACAGTAGATATGATTCAGTATGCCATTAATACTAAAGCATTCATTAGGCCCTAAACCACCCTGGATATCCACAACATTTCATGTTAGCAGTGATTTACTGAGCGCAGCTGAGATAGCAGCTATAGTATGTTAACAAATTGTTTTAATGTATTTTCTCATCTTTCATCTAAGAAAATTTCTAGTTATTTAAAGATAATGGATTAAATTCAATGCTGACTTACCTCCCTATGCAGGGTCATTGTAGTCAGTGGATTTAAACAGTATGTAAAGAGAATGGAGAATTTGGCCCTATTTATTATTATTTATTAGTTCTGGTCAAGCTGAAAAGCCCCAATCAGAATTAGGACTCAATTGTATAATGTAAGGCACTGCACAAACATACAGATAGATAGATATACAGTTCCTGGCCTAATAAGCTTACATTCTAAGAAGACAAGCAACATTTGCAACAGAGTTGTTATTCTGGATTTACATTAGCGTAACTGAGGGCAGAATTTGGCCATTGATTTTCATTTACTGTCAGAAACAGTCATGTATACAGGGCCGGCGCTTCCATTTAGGCGACCTAGGCAGTCGCCTAGGACACCAGGATTTGGGGGGGCGGCATTTTGCCATCCTCGGCAGCAATTCGGCGGCGGGGGGTCCTTCTGCACTCCGGGTCTTCGGTGGCAATTTTGCGGCGGGTCCTTCACTCGCTCCGGGACCCGCCACCGAAGTGCCCCGAAGATCGGGAGCGCAGAAGGACCTCCCCACCGCAGAATTGATGACGACAACCGGGAGCGCGGAAGGACCCCCGCCTAGGGCGCCAAAAACCCTGGTGCCGCTCCTGCATGTATAGCTTATTGGCAGAGTATATATTACACTCCAATAAACTAATATTGAACTTTAAAAGTATCTACAAATGCTTTTCTTCACCATGCATTCTTCTGCGATATTTGATGGGGGAAGAGTTCATCACAGCTGAGACTTTGACATCTCTATATAAAGGGCTTGTAGTACTTCCCACCCAATGTAAAATCCTGTTGTTAGCCTGGAGACATTAAATAAAAAGAAAGTAAAATGCTAAATGAGAAGATTTGTCTTTTTTTTTTTTTTTTTTCTGTTTACAACATTTAAATTAACCAAAGTGTCCAATCTTGATCAGCAGGAGTCACACAAAGGAGAGCTTGCTATAAAGAGTTTAAGGTAAAGGGTTTTAGTTGATAGGATAAGAGAGACACAGAGTTTGGTGCTATACAAATAAATACATGAATAATAATTAATTGGTCTACGCTCTTCAGGTATCTCACATTCCCTTTGGAACTGATCCCAGTGGATCAGTGGAGGTTCAGGCTGAAAGAGCAATGTTCTATAGCCTTTTCCTAAGGATGCTCAATATGTAAAGTGATAGTGTCCCACTTCAATATAAAATCCTTTTTGGAGAGTCTTTAATCCCCACACGAAGGTTCAAATTCAGTGATGGCATTGACTTCAATGGGATTTGTACTGTATAAGCCAGGGCTGAATTTTGTCCTGACAGTCAAGAGAATGCCTCTATAAAATGACATGTGAGCAATATCGCAAACCCGGGCTTCTAAGTGACGGTGCCTAGTTCCATATTTGGGTTTTCCATTTAGAACCTGAATATCTAAAATTGGTATTTCTGCACCTTAACTTGGTGCTCAAATTTGAGAGTTGGGCTCACATTTGATATAATGCAAATGGTAGCAATTAAAAAGTAAATCAAAACTTAGTTTTGTGTGTCTGTCAGCAGTCACCCATGTAAATTAAATTTCAGAGGAATGTGCAGTAGAGAAGTATAAACCATACTTCCCTCCCCTAACAGCCTGTAATAATGGGACTGTTAGAGATTGAATTTGCACACATTCCTTTGTAACTGTAAGGAGGAGTTGATAGTTATCAGGTCTATAAGACCTTAAATGTGCATGTTTCTCTTTCTCAAAGATTCACTGGGCCAAACTGACTTCGGTGAAGTTAGACCAGGAATAAATTTGATCCATTAGCTCCAGAATGTATTTTATCAAGTGAAAGAATCTATTATAACTATTTTAGTATAAGTAGGCTCCTATGTAGCTGCACAGCTATTACATACCCAGAGATTAAACAGTATTTTTCCTTTCAACAGTTTGTCATTATTTCAGTTTTTAAGGCAAAACAAGTCATCAATTTGAGGTCCTCTAGAGTAAACAAACATCAGGCTCGTTTATATTTTACTGGCGTAAAACCACATATTAAGAAAAGAATTTCTGAAAACCCACAGCACAAAAGGGGATCAGAGACATGATCCAGACATGAATTAGAACAAGACTTAGAAAATGGGTAGGGAGGAAATGAATGTGAAACACTCAGAAAATCAAATCAAACTGGTCTCTGTTTCAAGTTTCAGAGGCTCCTATTTACAATGGGGGAGATTCTGGAGGTGCAGCACAAAACTTGCAGTGGCTTTGAGTCATCTCTGCATCTGCATGTCGGGGACTTTTTAACCCAGACGGCAAGGTTCGTTGTCTGACCGCAGAGTGAGAGACCGGCAACACCAGCAAGGTCCAATACAAGCTCTTTATTGAAGAGTGCACACAACAATAGAGAGCGGCCCGTCTCCAGAGAGAACCAGCCCCGATTACAATAACTAGTGAGATTATATAGACAGTTCCGTTGCGTCATAGTTAAAGCAACCCAATCCCCCTTTATCTCATTCTTTGAAGCCCAAGCAAGCATGTCCTCATGTTTCACAGAGAGACAGGAATGGCCCAGCAACTACAGTTAGCCTAACTTTGGCTAAGCTGGCCAAACAACCTGTTCTATACTCCATTTTCCTTGGACCTAACATGCACAAAACTGGACTGCTCTGCTGACATTGTTTACATTCTGGCAGCCTCCCAGGACTTTCTTATGGGCCACATGGCTAACCAGAATCATCACAGTACTATAGCCTGCAACTTTCTCCTGACATGCTACTCCTGCCTCCAGCCCTGCCCCATGTACCAGGGCTTACACAGAGGTCTTGGGAAGGCAGACTTATAGTTGTGTTCTGCCTGGAGGAATTCTCCCCTGACCAGACATAGGCCTTTTAATGCCCTTTTACACTGCTCTGGCCCTAACACTCAGCATAAAGAGGCCAGATTGGGGGGTGAGTATCTCACCCAATCTTGTTAGATATGGCTGGAATGCTAGATGCAGTTGCAACACCTCTGTAAATAGTTTTACTGGCTTAATAAATAGCCAGTTTAATTTTAGAAGCCTGGAGTCCTGTTATTACCCAGCACATGGTACATAAAACATGATGGCAGCAGTCAGTCTCGCCATGAGACCCACAGCAAGGAAGAGAGCGCGATTAACAAGCAAATAAAGTAGCACATAGCAACAGAGCAATCCGGCAGCATGGAAGGACCTTGAGCACCAAGAATGCTGACTTTCCAGACAAAAAAATCTTACACAAAGCAGTAGGAGCAAGAAATTGAGTCTGTTTAAAGAGCTGGCCATCAGGATAAAAATGAGAAAATCAAGGTAAAGCCTTTTTACTACCTATTAAGGAAAAAAGGATGACAAGTGAGTAAGACACTGGTGCAAGGAAAAATGCCTGAAACACTGAACAGCCTATAAAAGTGATGAGTACTGTGACCCCAGTCAGAAAGAGACTGTAGAGAGTTACTTAAAAAAAAAAAAAAGCAAATCAAAAAGCAGAAGAGGGAATAGATGTGTTCCATATCTGAGAACTCTGGCATCCACATGTAACTTTGGAGACATAAAATATTCCCTGATTAAGGACAAGATCATTTGTGGAACACATGATTCTAGCTTACAGGAGAGACTGTTGAGAGAAACAAATCTAATTCTAGAGCTGCGGTTCTCAAACTTCATTGCCCTGCGACTCCCTTCTGATTAGAAAAATTACTACACAACCTCAGTGCCCTGTGTTACTCAGAATAGTTAGCATTTTAAATAAAAAATGCTTGCAAGGCCATATCTACAAAAAGTAGCCACTAAATATTTTAATTCACAGTACAATCGCAAGACAATCTTTATATCCAGCAGTAAAAAATAAAAATAAATATGCATTTAATGGGAGGGGTGAGCTTGTACTGATGAACACAAATCCCTGAAGTAGGTAAATCCCTGAGGTAAAGACAGAGGTCATCTTCAACAGTGAGACAGACCCTGTATTTGTTTTTCAGTAAAGTCAGTGCTGAAAAGTCAGCTTCACACAGGTAGGTGGATGAAAACGGTCTGAGCGCTTTCAAAGCTGCAGATGACAGCTCTGGATATTCTTCTCTCACAGAAATTCAGAAGTTAGCAAGAGGTTGCTCAGAAAATCTCAGCCTCAATGTCTCATCACAGAAAAGGTCCATTCATGTTTCTTTCACTGTAAGTGATATAACAGCACTTGCAGTCATTTCTGCATAAAACAGATTTCTAATCCATGCCTCTGTTTTCTGATCCTTTTCAGGGAAGTACTCCCGAAACTGCAGTTTAAGGTTTTCCAGGTGGCTGATGATAATGGGTTGCAAGTCATGCTTTGGCAAGGCATTTTCATCCAAAGAGTTATCCAGTAAAAAAACCCTTCAAAACTGCCATTGGCTACATGAGAATGGAATGTTTCTTGATCCAACTTTTGATTTTGTCAGTGAGAGAAGAGACAGGCGCGTCTTGCCTTTGAAGTGAGACATTTAACACATTTAGGCATTCAAAAATGACTGCCTGGTAAACTAGCAAAGAAAACCACTTGGTATCTGCAGACTTTTTGTCCAGCGGGGAATCTTTGTCTGAAAGAAAAAGTCTCATTTCCTCTCTGAGCGCAAACAAATGATTGAGAACCTTTCCCCAAGACAATGCATATTTTTGGATGTATATTTCTTGTTTCGCAGACAATTGGAACCTACACAGAAGGCGCATACATTTAATTGTGTGCCTTCCCCTCGATTTGCTGAAAAAGGATAATTCAGTTCTTATTCTCCCAGGGGGAAGTACATTTATTCTAATTCAGCACTCCCATTTCAGGTGCTTTTTCAAACTTTTACAGGAGTCCCAGGTGGGCTTTAATCCATTAACAAAAGAAAGCCAACCAAGTTGTGATTGTCTTGAATTCATGTGACTGTGGCATTAAACTTTC
This sequence comes from Chrysemys picta bellii, assembly GCF_011386835.1. NCBI lineage: Eukaryota > Metazoa > Chordata > Testudines > Emydidae > Chrysemys > Chrysemys picta. The sequence goes on along the minus strand of NC_088799.1, from coordinate 87,015,510 downwards.
CTGTGCTTTTAAAATGAAAGGGAACTTCAAAAGCCTCATTGATGCAAGCTGCCTCATGTCAATAGCTGAAATCCATGAACAAATATTGCCCTGGAACTTGCATGTGATGATGTGGCATGAAAGATTTAATTAAATTGAAACTCTGATGGAGCATTACATACATATATAGTAATGTTAATGGTTATACATTAATACATATTAGGCCTAGATATTTTGGGGGCTCCGTGTTTAATTTACTCATATATCAAAACATGCAAAATGTTTAAAAATATATACTGTAATTGCAGTAGCAGTTACAGCAATCAGAGTATTGATAAAGTAAGAGTAAATGTTTCCGAGCACCCCAAACCTGGGGAAAAGTTTAGATCCAGATCTGAATCTGAACTCTGAAGTCCAGTCCTTTCTCTAGTATTGAGTTCCACTATATTAAAAAGTTAAAGCCACCTGAAAGTAGACTCTATTATTTGTGGTGCTATCAGGTTCTGACCATCTGCTCAGGTATCAGTATTATATAACACCAAGAGAGTCCATGATAACTATTCATCTTTAGAGAAAGAAACTGTGTCACATGCACACCTGTTTTTTTTTTTTTTTTTTTTACTGGACAAGCAGTGGTAGTTCAGATGATTCTGGATGAGTTTCAGCTGAAGCCCACGTTGTGTGTATATTAATGAAGAAGTTAATTCATCCAGCGGGAATGTCCTCAAACAGAGGAGATGGAAATATTTTTGGAAACAATCAGGAGGCACTGAAAAAAAATTCTTAATGATAGCACAAGAAACATTTTGCTTCACTAAGAAAACAACTGCTTGAACCTCGCCACCTCTTGCTTCTTGTATTTTTAATTAAGTATTAATCATCAGTTGTTTAATAATAATAAGGTTCTTCAGGAGCAAAATGAGAGAGTGATTTGTTTTAGGGGCAGTGCAAGTCCACACACAGGATTGGATCTAAGCTGCACCTCTCAGGAAAGTCTTCGCGGGAAACAGGGTCGGGCTTGACATCATCCTTCCTCTGCCTGAAGTGTGCCCCTGGAAGCAGTGCCCTATGGGGCTGCTTTGCAGTAGAGAATAGCCTGAGTGCCCAGCATGTAACTAAATGCTGCTTCTCAGCAGCAGCCCTGGCAACTTCATGCCTGAACACAATGTGAGTATGTTCCTAATGAGTCTGTGTACATTAATAACATTTTCCTGCACACTATTTTAAGCCCTGAGTTTGCCCAGTGCCTGCCAGGAATATTCCTGGCTTTGGCTGGTGCCGCAAGTGAATTCCTCTTCTGAGCAACAATTTTACTCATCACTAGAAAGTAAATTCTACACGACTTAGACTCAGAGTTAGGCAAGCAGAAAACAACACACCGAGTTTAATTTCACTCACTATTCATTTCTCTGGTTTCTCTTCCCTCCCGTAGTTTGCTTTTGTTTTACACTCATTTGATGCTCCAATGGAAACAAACAGTCACATTATCTGCGCTGAACACTTTTTCCTGTGAACCCAGGGCCCAATCCTACTCCCACTGAGGTCAATTACAAAACTCTCATTGCGTTAAACGGGAGCAGGATTGGGTATGCTGTAGGGTGGCAAACATTTTTAACCAGTTCATTTTTGTCTTTATCTTGCGCGGAGGAGAAGAGAGCCGAAGAGCAGCTACAGCATGGTGTAGTAAACTAAGCGTGGGAATAGGAGCCAGGAACACTTGAATTCTGCCACTGACTCCCAGTCTGTAAAATAGACACAGTAATACCTACCTACCAGGGTGTTGTGACAATTAAGTAGATAATGTTTGTAAAGCATTTTGAAGTGTTTATTAGAAGGGAGACAGGGTAACATTTGCTATTGCAGATCCTTACTCTCCCTTTTTGTTTCCAAAGCAATTACACACTTGACCAGACAGCCTGCTTTCTCAGACATTCCTTACAGCTCAGATACAGAGGAAGCAGCTACTCAAATGCCACGATGATCAGAGAACTATAGAAATGAGAAAGGTTAGATTAAACTTGAAATATGTTAAGGATTTGACTATGGAAGTGGGGTGGGACTGCGGATGTATCTGAGTGCTATAGAACTGAAAGACCTGAAATTGCTGTCTCTATTTTCCACTATTAACTGGCAGGTTAGCTGGGAAGTACTCAGCCTAGTTTAGGGGGATTACAAAATTCTGGCCATTATAGTTTTATCACCCTTGCAACTGACTACATAAAATTCTCAATTTCTTTGTGGCAGGAATTTTCCACCAAATAAATCTGAATGAAAGTCCCCTAAATTGTAATACATTAATAAGTCCAGTGATGAAGTCATACAATAAGAGCAGGGGTTCTCAAACTTCACTGCACCATGACCCCCTTCTGACAACAAAAATTACTACACAACCCCAGGAGGGGACCGAAGCATGAGCCCACCTGAGCCCCGCCACTTCAGGTGTGGGGAGCCAAAGCCTGAGCCCCGCCACCCTGGGCAGCAAGGCCAAAGCCCAAGGGCTTCAGGCCCAGGTGAGGAGGCCTGGAACCGGAGCCCTGCCACCCAGGGCTGAAGCCCTCAGGCTTCGGCCCTAGGCTGTTGGGCTCGGGCTTCGGCCCCTGGCCCCAGCAAGTCTAATGCCAGCCCTGGCAACCCCATTAAAATGGGGTCACGACGCACTTTGTGCTTCTGCCCCACAGTTTGAGAACCGCTGAGTAAGAGCATAATCAGGAAGAAGGTGCAAGATATACGATGCCTCAAATGATTAGATCTATGTTGCTGTTGTGCCACTCAAGTTTTCCCCCCTGAATGGCAAGGGGCAGCTGGTACAAATGCAAACTCCCATTTGTACAGAATGAATTACCAAGGTAGGAGCAGCAATACTGAAAACTGAACATTCAGAGATCTGCGTCTGTGTTTTGAGCCATGATAATACGATTTGTTTGAAATCCCAGTTTGAGCAGTTGCCATAACATTGCATCCAAACATCCTTATTTAGGGCTGCAGTGACACCCACTTCCTTTCCCAGAAGCTGGCTGCCCACAGAAGGGAAACTTTACACACTGAACAATTGCACACGCATAAGAAAGGATAAAATGCTAGAAGGTCAGTGTACGTGTTTACTGAAAGCATATAATACTTATTAATCAGATTAATTGCTACAGACAATAAGAATAGCATTCCCCTCTGTTTATGCACTCTGTGTGCCATGATATTCAAACTACACTACTAAGTCAAAATCTCTGGTCTAAAGGATTCATTATGTTCCAATGGTTTAAACAACATGTATATGCAACTTAAATCTGTGGGTATCCAGGACTAACCAGGCCACTCAAAACTTCACTGGAGATGAAGGATAGAGCTCAAATCCTCATGCTTCAAAAGCAAAGTCCCTACTACCACAAGAACTGAAGGAGAATTCCTATTAGCTATTAGTAATATAGGCCTATGACACAGAGATTAGCTGTTCTAAATTTACAGAGCAGAGGGTATGATGTACATACACTAGCCAGTTTGTTACAATATGTATAGTAGGCTATCATAAATACTTGTTTACAAAAGAATCAATTATGTAAAATATATAGTTACTGGCCTGGCAGCCATAAACAATAGAAGGGAGAAATATCTTTTTTCCAATAAAAGAGGACAGTGGGATGGTTAGGTTATACAACACCTCTGGGATTAGAAATTCTGCTGCAAGCCGAACAGTCTGCAGACAAAAACAAGGTTGTTGCCTGCAGAGCCAGCTGTACCCCTGGCACATACGAGCCCAATAGAACTGAAGATATTAGATTCCAGTCCTACAGGAGGAGAGATTCTTGGAGCTACATACATTCTTTCAGAATAGCCAGGCTCCAGAGGAGAGTGTTCTTTAAACTGTACACACCAGGGGAAGCTTTAAAAAGAGAATACTGAGCCAATTTACACAAAGTGCTGTTACACAAAGAAATCTCGCCCAGTGTAAGCAATTTACTTAGTCCATGTTTTGTTTTTCTTTTAACCATTCTGGCTATTATTGTTTGGAAAGATGGTTCTTCCCTCACAACACAGCAGCTACTGCTTCTTGGTCATACATTGAACTCACAACTAGAGCTCTGCAAAATTCTTGTGATTTTGTTTCAAGGGGATTCATGTGAACTTTGTCTTTGATTTTGATCAATGTGGATTTGCACCTGTAAGTCTTGCTTAAGTTCCAGATTCACCAAAGTGAAAATCAAGTGAAAGCACCGACCTTAACGTACATTTGCTTTTCCAAATGGTGAACAACTCTCATTTAAAGTCAAATCTTGTAAGCAGCACAGATGGTTTCAGAAACAATGAACCCAAATGTTCTCCATCCCAACTGTAAAGGACTTGTGGGGTAATGGATTTGGGGGATTTCTTGGGACAATTCCCAGATGTAACAGAGTCATTTTATGTAAAATGTGAAGTTAGTCTTGCTCCAAAATATCCTGTTTGTTGCCTCTCAGAGCATGGTGCAAAGTCCATCTCTTACTCAGGCTGAGACTGGCATTTGTGGGTGAAGTAGGCTACAGTTTGATTTAATTTCTGGTTGGTTATTTTCTCTCTTTGGGGAAAGAGGACATTGCTGGCTTTATGTCTTATGTCATCCAACTTTTAATTCTATTAAAAGCACTTAGAGACTGGGATTCTTTCTTATATTTAAATGAACAAATAACACTCTCTCTGGTTTTATGTTCTTGCTTGTTCCTGTCCTCAGATGCCCTTAACAAACATACCTTGCTCTACTAATTCTGTTTTAAAACACACAAATCTGTTTTGGTTTGACGTAAGGGTGCAGGAAGCATTAAATTGCATTTAATTTACCACCAGATTATCAAATTAACAATTTAATTGTGCATTCATTTTTGATTAGGTTAATGTGAGAGAGGAGAAGAGAACGATACTATAAATACTTGTGGTTTTGCTTTTCTTTTTTTACAATGCCTAGACCTGTCAGATACATACACAATAAAACAATTAATCACGTCTTGAAATGTTTCTTCAGGGGATTCCAATTGTGATCTGCAAATAGAACCTAAAGCCAGTTTAGATCCTACTTGAACTAAAAATCTGGCTGTTTAACAGATACTGTTGTACTTTGTAAAGAAAACTTCACATTACAAAATAATTATTTACATAATGAAATGTTTATTAATGATATGTCACCTTAATATATTTGGTCATAATCTATTAGCAGTTGAATCAAATATTCTGACATTGCTTATTTAGGGGATGTCAGAGGTTCACTCGAGCACCTCTCCCGGTACTCACCAGACAGCTGTGACAGGATCCAATCATTGAATCCCTGGGTGTTTTAAGCCCCAGAGTCTGAATGGAGTCCAGGCACTGTTGCTATCTTAAGGCCTTGGGGCAAATGCTCAAGGTACAGATTGATCCAGCACTCCCTCCTGAGAGCTGCAATCACTTGATCTCCTGACCAGCCCCGGAACATGTGTTGACCCCTCAGACTTCCCAGTAGCTTAAACACACCCTCTCCCAGAACTCCACCCAAAGGCATGAGCCTTCTTGTTTACCTTCTCAAGGAGGCATGTGATAGGTTTAGATGCTTAATACACACAAAGACAGACTTTGCACAATATTCTCAACCACCATTACTCCTTCTTTAATAGCATGAGAAAAATGCAGATCTATGCAGAAATACTAAACCCTACATACATTTCCCTGTCTCAATTTCCTTGCCACTCGTGAGCATTCTCTGGGCTGAGGACAGGGTCATCTGGGGCTGTCCAGTGTCTGTCTGTTCACAGTGCATGCCTTCTTCCCATTGCTCATCTCCTCTCACCTTGGCCGGTTTGTTCCCTTCCCCTCTCCTGACCAAATTTCCTGGGCATTTTCCTGAGCCTTCCCCTACAAGTTATTTTATAACTTCCTGCTCTGTCATCTGTCTCTTTGTCTGTGTGATGGGGAGTCTGCCCCATACTGGCCCATAAGAAGTAATAGAGCCCTAGGGAGGCTGTGCAGGAGGCAGCCAATTAGAGAGGGTCTGCGAGGAGCAGCCAATCAGGGCCGGGCAGGCCCATATAAGAAGGACTGCAGGGCAAAGCAGCTTCAGTTGCACCCTAGAGCTCAAGGAGGGAGGACTGGCTGCCTTGCAGGTGGACGAAAGCCAGCACCCTAGACAAAGCAGTACTGCTAGCAGGGACCAGGGGTGCTAGGGAAGAGATCCTGGCTGGTGACTGGGAGTTGCAGGCTGACGCACTGAGGCAAGGGCAAAGAAGATGCTAGGGCTGTGGGGAAGTGGCCCAGGGAAATAGACTGAGAGATTGGAAGGGACACAGCATGTGGCTGTCATCTACAGGGTCCCTGGGCCTGGAGTAGTGGGTGGGCCCAGGTCCCCCCTCCACTTGCCACTGAGGAAGGGGCTGGACTGTTGGACTGCAGTACTATCCCCTGGAAGGGGGGGAGCACAGTGTGTGGCACAGCTATAGGGCTGTGTGCTGAAGAGGACGCCACAGATCTTGGAGTGACACAAGTCCAGGAGCAGAAGTGACGGCGGGCGAGACACCACCAAGAGTCGGCGTACCAACCTGTGGAGCTGATCTGCAAGATGACCAGCAGGAGGCGCTAGCATGGTGAGTTGTACCCTGTCACAGTCCTGCTTGGGGAAATATTCACTCTCCAACCCTGACCCCAACTACCCCAGTCTCCTGTTGAGGGAAGCTGCAAAGAACTGTAGGGTGCAGTTACTCTTTTGTTCTCCCAGATAAGGCCTATTCAGGAGCCACCATTGTTTGCCACCATTGGTGGATACAGAAAGGCATTCATGATATAGCAATTTTCATAGCAACAACTGCAGAATAATGTCATAATATCAACCAGAATTTGTAAGTCATATATTAGTTCCCCAAATCATCATAGAGAGGGTCTAGAGATAGATACACCTAAATAAATGAGAATAGAAAGTCTTGAATAATTCTGAGGAAGTTAGATCAATTACTTCGGTTTAAACTAGTGTCCATAAGTTTGAAATCTGTCCCCATGTCTTGATGTGAGAATAACCCCCAATAATAGGGTGACCAGACAGCAAATGTGAAAAATCGGGACAGGGGGTGGGCGGTAATAGTAGCCTATATAAGAAAAAGACCCCAAAATCAGGACTGTCTCTATAAAATTGGGACTTCTGGTCACCCTACCCACTAATGTTCATAAGGGATATGTGTATTATAATTATTAATACAAATAAAAATCATTCATGTACAATTAATTTGCCAAGCACTTTACAAAACTGTGACGATTTGGGCGATCTGTTTGATATTGGGAAGGGAACTCTCTATGTATGTATATCTGTGTCAAACTGAAAACTCTATTTAGCATGTAGGGCTTGCTGCTTTCTCTGTTTTCATCTCCAGGTGGGACTGAAATTCCAAGGGGAGGTGACACAGAGCTAACAATGGAGGGTCATTAAACCTTGATTGTTCTCTGCTCCCATGGAAACATCTTTAGACAAAGAGTTGTGTACCCACCTAGAAGAACCAGTCTGCCTATCTGGTGAGTCTGATCAGGATCACATGACAAATGGGACTGGAGGTTGCAAGAAAGGGTCTCTCTTATCAGCTGTTTTGAGGGAGAAGAGACCAGAAGCAGAAAGCTGGCTGCAGGAGTGAAAGACTCCATGTTCTGGAGGGGAAGCCGTGTGCAGGAGGGCAGAGGGAGAGGAAGCCTCAGCTCAAAGAATGCTCAAGAGGGTTAGGAAGCAAGGCAGGGAAATGTAACATGTAAGTGTTTTATTGTTTTGTCAGGATATGTATATTTCTTGTGCCACCCAAAGTAGAGAGTAAGTGTGACCCTGGAACCTCTTGATACTGATGGACAGAGGACACAGGGGGTACATAGAGATGTACAGGGATCCCCTGGGTCAGTTATAGGCATAATAATTGACTACAGGATGGTATGCAAGGTCTTTACTGAAAACTAGTAACACAATGGTCATCATAATCACTGTGAGATATTTAATATTACAGATATTTAAACATTTATGTACTTCTATTTGAAATTATATTCCTAAAGTGTGTAAGTTAAAGCAGGTCACCAGGAGCAAAAAACATGTTTCTTTCAGAGAGGCAGGAGTCTAGTTACATGAAAATTTAGTATTGAATAATTTACAATGGATGCCTATTTGTATACTAAACCACCAGCTAATCCAGATGAAGAAATTAACAAAAGATTGCGAAATCTACAGGAAGCACAACAGCAGGAATGAGTCTAGTTTATGGGTAAAGGTCAAGGGATTGTTCTGACATGTCTGGGGTTGCTAAAGGACAGCCTGGTATCTTTCACCCAGAAGTGAGCTGATGGGGAGTTGCTTCATAAACAGAATTTCACAACCACACCTAGCTGTCGTATGCTGGAAGGATTTTGGTTTTTGCTCTTATGACATAATTGTGTCCTATTAGTTAAGTTTAGGCTCTAGTATGAGTTTTATTTTATATGTAACCCTTTGGTTCCAATATTTCTACTTGCTATCATTTGAATCTCTGTTCTTTATTAAATAAAAAGACTTGCTTTCTCTATGAACAAATCTAAGTGTTATGTGTTAAGTGTAGCTGGGAAGCTGTGGTATACTGTTCCTTTGGGAATAGAGCCTCTGGGAATTCTGTGATTGGATCAGGGCTGGGAATACCAGGGAGGCGCTTAAAGGACTCTGGGTTTAGTGTTAACCTGTAAAGAGAAAGCGGGGCCTGCAGAGGCCTGGAAGGCAGTGCTTGTGTTGCCAGAGGCTGGTGGTGGTGGGGAACTACCCACAGCAGGCACACTTCAACTTCACAAAGGGCAGGTGGTAGCGAGGTGCCTCAGACCCCTGGGTACCCTGGAAGTGTCACAGTGAGTGTTTCAGAATCCATTTTGCAAAGTCTGTATGTTATGTGCATCAACAATCAACAATGTCCCTGAAGAGGTAAACTGTAACCAGAGTGCCCCCAGGGCTGGAGCTCTGGGAAAGGCTGTGAAATGTCTGGAATGTTGGGGGGGGGGGGGGAGGGTCTGTACTAGTCCTGGGGGCCTAAGTCAATGGACTGTGAGGTTAGGGTTGCCAACTTTCTATTAGCACAAAACAGAATACCCTAGCCCCGCCTCTTCCCGAGGCCCTGTCCCCGCTCACTACATTCCCCCTCCCTCTGTGGCTCACTCTCCCCCGCCCCCACTCACTTTCACTGGGCTGGAGTAGGGGGTTGGGGTGCAAAAGGGGATGAGGGCTCTAAATGGGGGTGCGGGCTCTGGGGTGGGGCCAGAAATTAGGGTTTTGGGGTGTAGGAGGGGGTTGGGGGTGGGGTCGAGGGATTCAGAGTGCAGGAGGGGGCTGTGGGTTGAGGCATGGGTTGGTGTGCAGGAGGGGTGAGGGCTCTGGGGCAGGGTTGAGGATGAGGGGTTCAAGGTGTGGGAGGGGATTCTGGGCTGGGGCAGGGGGTTGAGTTGCAGGGGGGATGAGGGCTCTGGGCTAGGGGTGTGGGCTCTGGGGTGTAGGAGGGGGCTCAGGGTTGGGGTGCAGGAGAAGGTACAGAATCTGGGCTGTGGGTACAGGCTCTGGGCTGGGGATGAGGTTTGGGGACAGGGGGTTGGGGCTTGGGGCTCAGGCTTACCTCGAGTGGCTCCCGGTCAGTGGCGCAGCAGGGCTAAGGCAGGCTGCTTGCCGTCCTGGGGCACTGCACTATGCCCCGGAAGTGGCCAGCAGGTCTAGCTCCTTGGCGGGTCAGGCAGGAGGCTCCACGGTACACACTTCTCTCGCCCACAGGCATTGCCCCCACAGCTCCCATTGGTCAGTTCCCAGCCAATGGGAGTGCAGACCTGGTGCTTGGGGCAGGGGCAGCACCAGGGCTGGCTCCAGGGTTTTTGCTGCCCCAAGCGGGGAGGGAAGGAAAAAAAAAAAGTCGCAATCGCGAACTGCGGCAGCAATTCGGCGGAAGGTCCTTCGCTCCAAGTGGGAGTGAGGGACGGTCCGCCGAATTGCCGCCAAATAGCTGGATGTGCCGCCCCTCTCCAGAGTGGCTGCCCCAAGCACCTGCTTGGCAAGGTGGTGCCTGGAGCCGGCCCTGGGCAGCACATGGAGCCCCGTGGCCCCCCTGCCTAAGAACCGGACCTGCTGGCCACTTCTGGGGCACAGCACAGTGCCCCAGGTCACATATTTTCTAGTCTGCCTTAGCTCCGCAGCACTGCCGACCAGACCTTTAACAGCCCAGTCAGCAGTGATGACAGAGCCGCCAGGTTCTCTTTTTGACTGGGTGTTCTGGTCAAAAACCAGACACCTGGTCACCCTATGTGAGGTCCCTTTTCTGTGAAGGGGTAACAGAGTCTGTGCCCAGCAACTGTGCCAGAGAAGCCAAAGAAAGATAATGCTGGAGCCTACCCGACTTTTAAAGCTTAAAAACACACAGGCCTAGTGCTTGGGGCCCAAACAGAGCAGCCTGGTGAGTGTGCAGAAGGGGAGCTTTACCAGGGCTGTGACACAAACCAAGAGTAAGATATAGCCATGTCCCAAAAGCCAGGCATGGGACCACATTTCAACGATGGGAAGGTGTGGAGAGATCATTGTGAAAGAATGTGGTAGGAAGAATTCCTGTCAGAGTGGGGGGACCACAGAGGGGGTGCTTAGCAGGCAGGATGTGGGAGTCTGTTCTAAGAATAGGGTATATGAAGGAAGTCTCAATGTCTTGACGGTGAGAAGAAAGAAAGCAAATTTTAATAAGAAACAGGAAGCCAAGGAAGAGGTTGATGTGGTTGTCGCAGCAGGCCAGGAAGTGGTGTTTTGAAGAGACTGAGATGGGAGGCAGCCAGGAGAAGGTTGCAGTAACCTACCAAAGCATGGACAAGGGCTTAAGCCAGGGGTGGGCAAACTACGTCCACTTGCCGCTTCTGGCTCATCAGGCCTTTTAATCCAGCCTTCAAGATCCCACTGCGCAGCGAGGTCGGGGGCTTTCCGTGCGGCTCCCGGAAGCAGCGGCTCCTACGCATAGGGGAAGCCTGGGGGGGTGGGTGGGCGCACCCTACCCCCACCCCAAGCCCTGCCCCCACAGCTCCCATTGGCTGGCAAGTGTGGCCAATGGGAGCTGCAGGGGTGGCACCTGCAGACGGGGCAGTGCGCAGAGCCGCTTGGCCGCGCCTCCACATAGGAGCTGGAGGGGGGACATGCCGCTGCTTCTGGGAGCTGCTTGAGGTAAGCACCACCTTGAGCCTGCACCCCGACCTCCTCCCGCGTCCCAACCCTGATCCCCCTCTCGCCCTCTGAACCCCTCGATCCCATCCCAGTGCACCCTCCTACACCCCAAACCCCTCATCTCCAGCCCCACCCCAGAGCCTGCACCCTCAGCCAGAGCCCTCCCCATCCCCCCGGCACCAGCACGGAGCCCTCTCCCACACCCTGAACTCCTCATTTCTGGCCCCACCCCAGAGCCTGCACCTCCCGTCAGAGCCCTCACCCCCTCCCACACTCTAACCCCCAGTTTCATGAGCATTTATGGCCCGCCATACAATTTCTATACCCAGATGTGGCCCTCAGGCCAAAAAGTTTGCCCACCCCTGGTTTAAGCAGTGGGGACAATGAGGATAAGGAATGGAATCCAGTAGTATTAAAGAGGGGGGTGGGTGGGAGGGATGGACAGGAATTAGTCAGAAACTTGGCATGAATTGAGAAGGCGAGTCAGAGATGACACAAGTTGTGAGTCTGGAATACTGGACAGACAAAGTGGTCAGTGATGACAGAGAAGGAAATATACCCCTTAAGTAAGAGTAACCTGACTCCGCCATTTCCACTATTTACCCTGAGTGTAGCATTATTACTTCCAACTTATCTATTGTGGGACTTTAACTCCTTGCAAAGTGTAAAATTCTGACTATTAGACCTTTGACCAAAAACAAGTGAAGCAGCATATTTTCCAGACAGCACTCTGGATGAATTTAAATTGACAGCAGTTGTGTTTGTATGTTACTATAATGAATTCTGGTCGAAAGACTGCAAAAAACAAACAGAAATGGGGACCATTATTTCAAAATCCCTAGAAAAACAGGGGATAAGAGTTTCTTGCATCAAAACAGCTGGTAATACTCTTAGCAGTCAGGTTTTAGTTTCTCCCTATTTTGTTTTATTGCATTCAGTGTTTATTTGACTTAACACTGCCCACTTATGGTGCTAACATTAAGGACCATTCAAAATTTCCATTATATATCATTGTTGCTGCTCAACTGTGTGTATCTATACCTGTCTGTCTGACCTGAAAGTTGGAATTATAAAGGCATTTGTTTGAAAAAACTAATTGGATTTAGTTGTTTTAAAGTTCTAAAAGTGAGATGTGGTGTTGTCTGGTTAGTTATTACATAGTGTGCTGCAGCCTTTGCATACAATTTTTTAAAAAGCCAGTGGCTTTCCATGACTTATGGGGCCTGACTTAACTCCCATGGAAGTTAACTTCCATGGGAGTTAGATCAGGCCCATCATGGGCCAAATACTCCTCACGTTACTCCTGTGAGTAGCCCCAAATGTCAAGGGCAGGAGTTTCAAGTGAACAGTGAATATAGCAGCAGGTTCCTTTTAGAGGTCCAAAGTTATTTACAAAAATAAGTCTGAAAAGTAAACACCCCTATTTCTTCCCTTTCCTTGACTGGTCTCATCTCTTCACCATCTTACACCTTTTTGTGTCTTTCTACAACTCTTCCTTTTTTAACAATACTTTTCTTCTTTCTCTTTATTTTCTATTTTCTCCCTCAACACCACCTGGCCAATTTTCTCCCCCTAGTGAGGGGTGAGATCAGAAACAAATTATCCCTCAAAATATACAATGGGCCAAGTCAATGGAAACTGCAAGTATTCAGCACCTTTTCGGATTTAGCCCAATAAAAACTATATATAAAAGAAAAAGCAAGCAAACAAATTCAGAGGAAGATGCCATATGAAACAAAGAGAATGATCTACCGTGTCCCAGAAACCAATGCTTATTAGATGCTTGATCCTTCTTCCACTGAAGACAATGACAGAACTTCTTTGCTTTCAGCAGTGCAGGATCATACCCTAATTTCAGGATTATCAATAAAGATGAATTAATATATAAGGCCAAATTCATCCCAGCATGACTCCACTGATTTCTCCACTAGAGATTAATCTGGCCCATATGCTATAGAAGGTCTTGGCACCAGTGCAAGGGAACGTGTGATAAACAGAAGACTTACACAGTTTTAAATTGATTAGCCAGGTTTTTACTTCAGACTAATTATCATTCCACAATGTAATTTACTAGCAATTCCTCTTAATACTGGATTAAAAAGTTTAACACAAGCAAGCCCTGTTCAGCACCATAGGAAGTCTAAAGTAATGCTAATTAAACCCGATAATCTCATAAATCTATAGTTGTAAATAGTGCTTTTGGCTGTTAAGTGATACTTTAGCTACATACTGAAATTTCTGTAATGCAGGCTGTTTCATTTAAAAAAAATGGATATTGAGGTTTATTGGGACAAGAATAAAGTATCTGCCGCTCCCAGGAAATAACAATAAAATAATTACACTTAGTACTGTACAACTTCAAAGTGCCGTACAAACATTAACTAATTCTCACTGTATCCCTATGTGACGTTATTGACATAAACTGGGACCATATAGATCATTGTTGCAACCAAAGTCCTGTAGTGGCACCCAAATCTTGTATAAAGGGGGTCAAATGGGGTGTCTAGGACAAGGTTATGGTTTACTGGTTATGATTATGCTGTCTATATGTGTGTATCAGTTTTGTAGTCGAAGTTATGAATATTGGCTCTATACTGTCTGTATGGCAAACTTATGCTATGCTTCTGGGTGACATCCCAGACAAGCTGAGATTAGCTCGGCCTAGCCTGCTTGATGGCCCATTAAGGACCATCAGCTATACAATGGACCCATTGAGAAAAGGCAGATACGCCTTATACCTCAGCAAAGTATGCAGGGACTGGCCCATGTGACTCCAGACTCCATGTTGCTGTAATTTAAGAACAAAGAGGTGTTCTTACACCTGGAAAAGACTATATAAGGCTGATGCCTGATCTCCATCTTGTCTTCAATCCTGCTTCATACCTCTGGAGGAACTTTGCTACAAGCTGAAGCTTTGAACAAAGGACTGAGGACCCATCCCAGCGGGGGATGTATTCCAGAGACTTGATTTGAACCTGCAGTTTATTCCATCGCTGCTGCAAGCCTGGACCAAGAACGTTGCCATTACTGTATGTAATTGATTCCATTTAACCAATTCTAACTCTCATCTCTATCTTTTTCCTTTTATGAATAAACCTTTAGATTTTAGATCCTAAAGGATTGGCAACAGCGTGATTTGTGGGTAAGATCTGATTTGTATATTGACCTGGGTCTGGGGCTTGGTCCTTTGGGATCAGGAGAACCTTTTTCTTTTACTGGGGTATTGGTTTTCATAACCATTTGTCCCCATAACGAGTGGTACTGGTGGTAATACTGGGAAACTGGAGTATCTAAGGAGATTGCTTGTGAGACTTGCAGTTAGCCAGTGGGGTGAGACTGAAGTCCTCTTAGTCTGGCTGGTTTGGTTTGCCTTAGAGGTGGAAAAAACCCCAGCCTTGGGCTGTAACTGCCCTATTTGAGCAATTTGTCCTGAGTTGGCACTCTCAGTTGGGTTCCGCCAGAACCGCATTGTCACACCCTATCAATAGGAAAGGATTTTTCTCCCTGCTCCACAGATGAGGAAACTGATGAAGAGAGGACGAGGTCAACATCTTAAAAAGTGACACCTGAATTTTAGGTGTCTCAGGTTTTGGGTGTCCATCTTGAGAGAGCTTGATTTTTAGAGTGCCTGAGCACCTGAATTCTGATTGATTTCAGCTCTAGTTGTGGGTTCTCAGCCACTCTGAGAATCAGGCCCACGGCATCTCACGCCATGCACACAAACTGAGGCACTTACAATCACTGGCCATTTCTGAAAATGAAGGTGGCAACTTGTGCAAAATCACAAAGGAAATAGATTCCAGTGCTTGGATTAGGTTTCAGAGTAGAAGCCATGTTAGTCTGTATCCGCAAAAAGAACAGGAGTACTTGTGGCACCTTAGAGACTAACAAATGTATTAGAGCATAAGCTTTCGTGGACTACAGCCCAGAAGTGGGCTGTAGTCCACGAAAGCTTATGCTCTAATACATTTGTTAGTCTCTAAGGTGCCACAAGTACTCCTGTTCTTTTTAGTGCTTGGATTAGAACTCCTACACTCCTAGCTCTATTGCTGTGCTCAGACCACTAACCATCCCTTCCTTTACTTGCAAATAGCCAAGAAAATCATCTGGTCTATTGACTCCAAAAGACACATTGGTTCATTGAAATGGTGCACCTCTTTAAGGCTGCTATGCAGCTGTAATCTGAGAAGTCCCAGTTTGCAGGTAGAATCTGTCAGCATTGTACAAATGCCATTAGGGAGTGTGAGGAGCCTGATGGGCGTTGCTATTTGTCTCTGTGCAGGTGTGTATAGGGGCATTCACTCCCCACAGCTGAAGAAACTGCCTTAGAATAACAGTTGGTGTATTTATCAATGGCTTGCCTCATCAAGCCTTCCTTAGCGCGGCAGCGCTTTAACGTGGCTGTGTAGTCGTGGCACTAGCACTGGGAGAGTGCTATAAAAAAACCACTTCCACCAGAGGATTAGCTGCCAGCGCTGGTGCACTGTCTACACTGCCACTTTACAGTGCTGAAACTTGCAGTGCTCAAGAGTGTGTGTGTGTTTTTTTTTTTTTTTCACACCCCTGAGCAAGAAAGTTGCAGCGCTGTAAAGTGGCAGTGTAGACAAGGCCTTAGTGAGAAAAGCAAGAAAGGAGGAGAAGCAGGATGAGAACAGATGAAAGGGGAACCAGAAGGAGAGAGAGAAAAACAGGGCCTGAAAGAAGGAGGAAGAATGTAACCAAAGTGCTTAACTACATGCTCAAGCCTCATGCTGCTACTTGGTAACGTTTCCCTACATGGCCTGCACTCAGCTTGTGCTTACATATGCAACACTCCACTTCCGTGTCAAATGTGGCCCAAATTGCTTCCTAGACGCGTTGTGAGCATTCTCCCTAACTGTTTCTCTTCCCAGCCTACCCCAAGAAAAGAAATTCTGGCATCTATGGCAGTGGCA
The DNA here is from genome assembly GCF_011386835.1 of Chrysemys picta bellii. Lineage (NCBI taxonomy): Eukaryota > Metazoa > Chordata > Testudines > Emydidae > Chrysemys > Chrysemys picta. Next base: position 86,999,448 of record NC_088799.1, on the reverse strand, counting down.
TGTTAACCATCAGCAATGGGGTGCTTCAGGCCTTCTTTGCCAGCCAGCCAAAAAGACACTTGTTTCAAAGAAAGCAAGGAGGACAGTTTTCTGATGGCATTAATTACACTACAGGGATTGAGAAAGAGTGTCATGTCCCACTTCCCTCTACACACTCAAAACGGCAGAGTGGGCTGAAATTAAACCGCATCTGTGCTGCCACCTGCTGCAGGATTTTACATGTATTCGCTACAGCAGTTCTTAGCTTCCATTTACAAATAGTGTGTTGGAGGAAGGAGGACAAAGGGGTATATTACAGAGAAGGTGGAGCGGGGTGGATAGTATAAATTCCCTTACAGAAAACCTTTTAAGTTGGAGTTAAAGACGAAATATCTATCAATCACTTAAGGGGGAAAAGAATCTTTAAGAGAGCAATATGTCCCAAAAGCTCAGTCATGTGTGTGCATACACACAATCACAGTGATTTTTGCTTGAAATCAACCAGGTAGAAGCCTCGCTGGTAAATTTGCCTGCATAGCTCCTGTGACTGCATTTATAATGATACTAACTGTGCATTCAGAAGCCTGTAGCTATGGGTTTGTGGTTTTCTCCACAAAATAAAAAAAAGTAGCCTGAAAAGTCAAAGTAACAGTGACATTTACATTTTAGGAAATATGGGCATGCCCAGTTAAAATGACTGAAACAGCCTTTGACTGCATAGATACTGGTAGGATTTGGCTAGATATCAGTGCTGCTAAACTGTACTCATCCACTCGCCTTAGGTAAGTAAATATTATAGGCGGGTGACTGAACTGTCCATAATCCCCATAGCAAGAATGGGAGAGTAGATTTGATTCTTTGGGTAGGAAGGTTTCCTACAGTTTTGTAAGGCTGCCTAGTAGGTTTTTTTCAAGGTTGTTATGTAGTCCCACTATGAGAAAATTACTGTCTATATAGAATTTTCTAAGGTGCCTGTCACCAAGGTACAAAAGTATCTAGGGGCTAGAACAGAATATTGTGAGTCAAGAATGTTTGCAATGCTTTTTGAGACCAACTGATGACAAGCCCAATATAGGTGCAAAGTATTAATATTAATAGTATCCTGTCTCAGAGGTCGAGACAAACTGAAATAGCTACCTGCAGACAAGGCTTGATGCATGCTAGCAAGCCTGGGGCAGGCTCACCCTGCCTCTGGCCATGCTGATCCTGTTACATGGATATAAGACTTGCTCTCAAGGGCCATCACCAGCATCGCATTCACTACAAAAAGACTGTGGGTATGTCTACACTACCCGCTGGATTGGTGGGCCTCGATCGATCCAGCGGGGATTGATTTATCGCGTCTAGTCTAGACACGATAAATCGACCGCCAAGTGCTCTCCCATGGACTCTTGTACTCCAGTGCCACGAGAGGTGCAGGCAGAGTTGACGGAGGAGCAGCAGCGGTCAACTCACCGTGGTGAAGACACCACAGTAAGTCAATCTAAGTATGTCGACTTCAGCTATGTTATTCACGTAGCTGAAGTTGCATAACTTAGATCGATTTCCTCCCCCTCCCCCATCCCCAGTGTAGACCAGGAGTGTGAATTCTGTCGGGGGAGAAGGCTGGTAACACTGAAATAAATGTATTCAAGCCCTAAATAATATAGACAATGGACTTTTACGTAAGGATTGCAGGAACTTTTGGACTGTTTCATAAAATTAAAGCACAAATTACCAGATTCTATTTCCAAAGGACAGGGAATGCCCTAAGCCATATTTAAGTATTTTATATAAAGTGGAACAGCTTCACCAGGAGACATTAAGAGACCCATCCAAACATACCTTGCAGCCTGGTGTCTAGAGCATTCACCAAAGAGGTGAGAGACCTGGATTTAAGTCCCACCTCTGAAACAGGCAGAGAGGATTTTTAACCCAGGTCTCCCACTTTCTGGGTGAGTGCTCTAATCATTGTGCTATAGGATTTAACAGTGTCACCACTTCCTTGGGCTCTGATTTGTTCTGGGCCTGATCCAATAGGCATGCTCAGAGACTGCCTTCCAGATTGCCCTACAAGATAGATCTGTGACGGGTTGGATCACAGAACCCCCCCCCCACCCCACCCCCAGGAGCTGCCAACTGATGTGCCAAGACTACCCCTGCTCCTATTTTCCCTGCCAGCACAGGACTCCAGCACCCTGTCTTGCTGAGCCAGACACTCCCGTCTGCTCCAACACAGACCCAGGGTCTGAATTACTTGCCCCAAAGCTGCAGGTTTACCTGAAAACAGCTCACAGAAATGTGCTTGTCTTTAGCACTCAGATGCCCAACTCCCAGTGGGATCTAAACCCAAATGAATCCGTTTTACCCTGTATAAAGCTTATGCAGGGCAAACTCATAAACTGTTTGCCCTCTATAACACTGATAGAGAGATATGCACAGTTTGCTCCCCCAGATATTAATACATACTCTGAGTTAACTACTAAGTAAAAAGTGATTTTATTAAATACAGGAAGTAGGATTTAAGTGGTTCCAAGTAGTAACAGACAGAACAAAGTAAGTTACCAAGCAAAATAAAATAAAATGCGCAAATCTATGTCTAATCAAACTAAATACAGATAATCTCACCCTTAGATGCTTTAGAAAGTTTTTTTTTCTCAGACTGGACACCTTTCCAGGCCTGGGCACAATACTTACCCCTCGTATAGCTCTTGTTCCAGCTCAGGTGATAGCTATGGGATTCTTCATGATGGCTCCTCTCTCTCCTTGTTCTCTTCCACCCCTTTATATATCTTTTGCATAAGGCGGGAACCCTTTGTCCCTCTGGGTTTCCACTCCCTCTCCCCCACTGGAAAAGCATCAGGTTAAAGATAGATTCCAGTTCAGGTGACATGATCATATGTCACTGCAAGACTTCATTGCCCACTTGCCAGCACACACATATACAGGAAGACTAACAGGTAAACACAGCCATCTGCAGACAATGGTCCTGGTCAATGGGAGTCATCAAAATTCCAAACCACCATTAATGGCCCACACTTTGCATAATTACAATAGGCCCTCAGAGTTATATTTTATATTTCTAGTTTTAGATACAAGAGTGGTACATTTATACTAATAGGATGATCACACTCAGTAGATTATAAGCTTTGTAATGATACCTTACAAGAGACCTTTTGCATGAAGCATATTCCAGTTACATTATATTCACTTATTATCATGTTTTTATAAAACCATATAGACTGCACAACATCACAAGATCATTTGTGGATCCCAGTGGGGCTTAGGCGAGAGTTGTTAGGTGCCATGCTGCTCGGAGGTGTCAGGCCTTAGGGGGTTTTGTCCATGCCTGCTGACAGAAATTTAGGTTCCTAGGGGACTTTACTGGTGGAAACTTCGGTACCATGGGAATTCGGGCACTACAGGGTTAGGTGAAAGTTGAACAGAGGGTTTGAGGAACAAAATTTTAGACTTTGGCACCTAAAGTTGCAATTAAGAATCTAAATCCTTTTGTGGAAATAGCCCTACGTTTTGCAACATAAGAATTCTGAAAATTCTCATTGGAAAAACAAAGCTCATGCAATATCACCAGGCCTCTTTCATTCTTATAGAATAAAACAAGTTGACAGGAAAAATCAAAATGAAAGATGATCAGATTATACCAATGAAGTAAATGAGGGCTGGCATCTCTATCCATTCGAACAGCAGCAGCCTGAGATGATGATGTAAATTTTTGCAGGGTTGGGGGAAGTGGATGAAAAGAAGTAGGAACTTTGGGGATACAGCACAAAATTTCAGGAGAATGGACTGTTATTGAAAACATTCTGTCCAATTTACTAACCTGAAATTAAACTGATACTGAGCATGAAGGGCAACCCTTTGTTTCAGATATCTCAGCCCAACACCAGTGCCCAGTTCCCAGGGAGAAAGAACTGACTCTAATCAGAGACCAAACTCTTCTCCTGCTCATACACTCCCTGTTCGGGCACCACTGCCTGTGCACAGAACCTTGCATTACAAAATCTTGGACCAACACAGCATCTCTTCCCAAGACTGTACATTTGCTCCCATGCCAAGAAAAAGAACTTGCACGACTATATCCAACTGCCCCACCTTGCGACACTTGCCATAATATCAAGTATAGACATACCATGCAATCAGGCAGTAATTTCTTGTACAAAGCATTCACTCTGCTCTCATCTAAATAAGAATTTCACCTTGGACTTCAATGGGAGCAGAGCCAAGGTCCCGATCATGCCAACCTTTACACCAAAGAGTAGTCCTTCCAAGAGTAGTTCCATGGATGTTAGGGAAGACTTGTGTGACTAAAGCTTTGCAGGGACCAGGCCCAAAGCCCTTAACTAGGTGCATGCATGTGTATGAAGTATACAATAGGCAAGAGTATTAGCTGGTGTGGGACAGCTCCAATGAACTCAATGGAACTACAGCAATTTACACCAGTTAAGAATCTGACCCAGTGTTTTTAATGTTACCGCCCAGGACTCAGGAGCAAAAGGTGGCATTTTATTTGACTGCAGTTGCCTTTTACAGGCAATAATGCAGGGCAAGGCTGTATCCAGAAGAAAATAGTTATCCAGTTTCAATGATTCATGTCCAGTAATAGCAGAACTACTCTCAGTTGCAGGGACTGATCCCACTGACTTCGGTGAGACTACTTGTGTAAGTAAGCACCACTCCAGTAAGTAAAGACTGCAAGATCAGGCCTCTAATTATAACCAATGACAATGCAACTTCTTGTAGTTGATGATAGCTTAAAAGAATGGCTTAAAACTGAGATACTATAGTGGGTTGCATGCTAAAATACCTAATGCTAATATTTCATAGTTCAGTTGTGCTAGGGATTTCGCCTTAAGGTTATGCTGTGGATTATTTTATTTATTTATCAAAAATTAACAGTCAAAAGACAGAATACAATATATGTTACACTCTTAACAAGGCAGTGCACTCAGAGTGGACCAGACAGAGACTGCTAGCCCTGAAATGTGACACACCTCCTAAATCAAACCAGTGCAGGTTTCTTATTGAGACAACACTTTAATGTTTAGAGACCTCTGGGATAGACATTTCCCAGGCATATTAGCCTGACTAACTGAAATCAAAGACAGGTTCGCCATCAAGAAATCACTGTACACTTTTAAAAAAATCCTTTCACTTGCCACTGAATAAATTAAAACTATCAGCAAGCTCTTCCTGTGAAAGCATGAACAAGCAGAGGAGGCACTGACTGCAGGATTCATCCCAATTCTGAGATAGGGGAAACAGCCCCAGTCACTAAACATGCATGAGATACAGATTAAGGAGGATAGTCCCCTGTTTGTTTCACACACTTCAAACTATACAGGTGTGCCTGAGCCAAACCCTTAGATTTGCGTCCCAACTTCCTCCAGCCACTGTCCCCTTCCCCATACCAACCCCGCAAAAATCCTTTTGAGAAACTTGGACCCAAATCTAAACTTTGTCACTCAGCGCTAATCCAGGGGCAGCTGCAGTCCAAAACTGGCTTTTCCCTCCCCCATCCCACCCCAGTAAACTACCACCAAACCTGCTTCCTTCTTTTACTGCCAGCCCAGGAAAACAGGTCATTTCCTGTGCCCTCTTCCTTCCCACCCTGCTGATCTCTTCCTTCTGCCTCCTTCACTCCTTTATTCCTTCTGCTACTCGAGTCAAGGCCCCTTCATGCCTGGCTTTGCTTCAGGGATTCAATCCAGCCACTCACTCCTACTGTCCCCTATATACCCTGGGAGTAACTAGGGAAGTTATGTTAATGAGTCCATTCTGGGCCTTCCCTTCCCAGCATGGCCAGCCATAGGCAGATCATTACAGTGCTCAGATGTGAAATGGGGCTTCTCCCTGGCTCCTGCTCTGAAGGGTCTTGAGAGAATTAGCCACTCACCTGCCTACGAAATACTCTGCCTGGGCTCTTGTCCTGCCATCACACATTCCTGGCAGGGTCTGGGAGGGTTGGCGCAGTCAGTATCAACTCAGCCAGCTGCTCCAACTTGGACCTGGGGAGAACGGACAATAGACACATTTAAAAAACAAAACAAAAGACTCTTTCCAGCTCTATCAACAGTATAAACAAAAGCCTGGGGGGGCTGGGGCCCACTAGCTTCTAATGGCTACAGGGTAACCAGATGAGATGAAGGAAATATCGGGACACTGGGGGGCGCAAAAAAAAAAAGCCGAGTGCTGGCGGCGGAGCAAAATATCGGGACAAATTGTGTCCCGACCAGAGATCGGGATGTGGGACAAACAGCTAAAAATTGGGACGGTCCCGATTTTATCGGGATGTTTGGTCAGCGTAATGGCTAGCTGCACTGCTCTAAACCAACCCAAACAGTTTATTGATTCACTGCCTTTTCATGGATGGCTGGATGTTAAAGCATGATCTGAAATGGCAAAGGCCATCGACTACCCCACTGAGCCATCACCAGGCTGACTTTCAGGAGACTCTCTCTCTATTTTAGTTAGTAAAAACCGAACCACGGAGCTGAGCACCCTCCACTCCCACTGACTTCATTTTGTAGGATCAGGCCCATTTCTGGGGTTCACAGTGAAAAACTGTGTGAATCTGCATCTCCCCGCCGCCAGCACTCATCACCGTTAACTAAAAAAGAAGAGCATTCACATTTCTAAGGAATGATAACATCTCTCAGAGTTAAAGGAGCAAGAATTGTATTGCTAATTAAAAAGAAAAAAGGATTAATTTAGTAGTGAGTCAAAAACAAGACATACATATTTTAAAGGGTGAATAACCACTAGGGGGCACCTTACTCCATAGAGTCCTTTTAATGAACTAGTTGAAGTAAGAATAGATAGCGTTGTTTGAGTTGAGAAACTGAACATGCACTCTGTCCTGACTCTAATATTGATGTTGGGCCCCCAAGTATTTTATCACATGCCCAGACTTATGCGGCAAGCTAGTGAATGTCTGTATTTTCCTCAATAATTGTCCTGTCAAAAACCCTAAAGCAATGACTGTTCTGTGTAATAATATAGACTCAAAGTGGATATTGCTGTGCCTTATCTTTTACAAATCAGCATGGAAAAACAAGAGCAACACTGAAGGGGAAAGCTCACTGCCCAGAGGCATTGTACAGCACTGTAATGAGAAAGAGGGATTGATCAAGAGGAGTTTCATAGCCATTATTCTTAGCAGGTATATGATGTAGAGGAAGAGTCATTCTGTATTATACAGCACCTGGTCTCCTCACTCACCATGAAATGAATACAAAAATATCTTTAAGCAATTCTGTGGGAATTTTTGATGCTTGACTCTGTGTTTCCTCTACATTCAGATAACCGACTTTAGGATCAGATATAGCATTAGGTATTTCGTCTCTGTAAAGACCCATGTTCAATCTCTGTTATGTCAATAAATGGTAAGGGTAAGAGTTGTTACTTGCTTGAGCAAGGGTTGTGGGATTGGGGCTAATCCTGCAAACTGCTGAGTTCCCTCAACTGTAAAAGAAGTTGGAAGTACCAACTTGGCAAGCTTGGACGCAAAGTTAGTGCTTTGTTGCTTTGGCATTGAACTCTAGCTTTTCACTCTCCGATGCTATAGTTTTTTTAAAGAATAGGAAATGCTAGAAAGAAAGGAGTCTGTAAAATCCCTTTGGTTCTGAAAACTAAAAAACTCCAGTGCCTTGACAGTTTGCCGAAGTAAGCCACAGGAGAAACTGCACTTACCATAATCAGCTCATTTTCATAATTAGATGGAACTAATGTACTATGACAGGTATTAGGTAGCTGGGAAACTATTCTGCATGTTCTCCAAACAAACCTCATAAAACAAAATATCTACAAGTGTTTACTTGAATGTTGCTTCTAGCACACGCACACATTACTACACATCACCCAGCAAACACAGCTACATTCATGTCTAAATGCAAACAACTATATGGATGCAGTGTTAATGTTGCAGGAATAAGCATTCAAAAGGGAGGAAATGTGGAAGTGAATGTTCAGTGCACAAATTAAACCCTGCCTCTTTCCACGAGTGCATTACAGTATTACCAACCCCAAGCATTCAAAAATCATGGGTCAGGCCCACAAATCATGAGACTGGCTTACAAATCAAGAGATTTTAAAAAATAATAAATATGAGGCTCTTTTTATTTGCCTTCTAATTTGTGAGCCTTTAGGCTTAGCGTTTTCAAACTTTTCTCTGCCAACACTGAGGTAGAAACTTACTTTTTATGTTTTTATTTTATTTTTATCAATGAAAGCTGAGTTTCTGGTGTTTTCACATAACTCCAGGAGTTGGGGCTTTAAGAAAAATACTAAATATTACAAGACTCATGATAAAATCAGAGAACACTGCACTCTGATTCAGTAATGATGTGATCACATACTGCTTTACAAATAACATAAAATAATAGAATTTTTCAGCAACTGTAGTTAACCAGAGATCACATTGTTAAATACTTTCTCTCTCCCACCTTTTGTCTTGTCTGTTTAGATGGTAAACTCTCTGGGGCAGGGACTGTCTCTTACTATGCACAGTGCTTTGCACAATGAGCCTCTGATTTCGATTGCTGCTTCTAGATGCTATTGCAGTGTAAATAATAAAGGCAATATTAGGTTGGTGTTTTACCTTGCTCATTTCAAACACAGGGCTTGATCCTGATTGGTGTAAGCAGCAGGGACGGCTCTAGGTTTTTTGCCGCCCCAAGCAAAAAAAAATGTTGGCTGCTCCCCACCCCAGCCCTGGGCTCTTTCCCCCTCCCGCACCAGTACCCTCCCCCACCCGCACACTCTGCCGCCCCAGCCCTGGGCTCCCCACCCCCAAACGTGACCTCCTCGTTCACCACAGCAATCCCCGTTTACACTTGCAGTGGGGATCAAACTGTTTCTCCTATTTTCATTTCACTTTAGTATAAGTCTCATGCCCCACCCTGGCCCCCGCAACCCCATCTTTAGTGCTCCAAATGCACATGGAAGGCACAGGGACTAACCCTTGTACCCAGAAATGGATGGGGATCTAGTAAAGAGGGTTCAGGCAGAGGAGCGGGTGTGGGGGTGCTTGGGGAGGAGGGTGGAGGAGGAGAGGCAGAGGAGCGGGGTGTGATGTACTCACGGAGGAGGGTGGAGGAGGAGAGGGGGTATCAGGAGGGTTGCGGGAGGAGAGGTGCGGGTGAAGGGAGAGTACAAGGGGAAGGAGTTCGGCGAAGGAGCAATGCGGGGGAGGTACAAGTGAAGAGGCTGCGAGCGGGATTGGGGGTGCAAGGGCTGAGAGGGGCAGGCGCTGACAGCTGCTTCCCCAGCCCCGTGCAGGCAGAGCCGAGAGGACAGACACTGATCCCCAGGTGTCCGAGCCGTGGGGGTTTTCCAGCGGGCCAGTATCCCGCGCTCTGAGCCAGGCTCTGCCTCTCCCCGCCCCTGGCGCTGTGGGGGCCTGAGGCAAGCAACGCGGGGCTGAAGTGGGGGAGGTGTGCAGCAGGCTGGGTCCGGGGGCAGGAGGGGGCAGCTCCCTGGCACCTCAGGCTGCCCAGCCACTCACCCCATCAGCGCGCGAGCCGGGATCCGCACCCCCTGCACAGCCCGGCAGCGCCCTGCACAGCCCACTCGGGCGGGGAAACGCTGCGCCGCCCTGGGGAGACTCAGAACAGCAGCGGTGGCGGCAGCGGTAGCAGGACCCCTCCTCCCTCCCTGCATCCCGGGCCCCGCTTCCCTCCCTCCCTCCCTGGCTCCTCACACACTCTGCGATCCCCTCTCACGCTGCAGCCCGGGCTCCAGGGGACGATGCTCTGGCTCTCCAGCGGCAGGGCTCCAGCCAGGGCCGGCTCCTGGCTTTTTGCCGCCCTAAGCAAAAAAAAAAAAAGGGGGGGGGGGTCAGAGTGCCACCCCTTGGAAAGTGCTGCCCCAAGCACATGCTTGGAGCGCTGGTGCCTAGAGCTGGCCCTGGTAAGCAGCCACAACTCAGCACTGAAGCTAATGGGAGTTGCAGGTGCTCAGCAAGTCTCAGGATGAGAGCCCCAAAATTTACCTGTAATCTTTCAATTTTTAAAATTTTCCCAGTGAGCTCAGTCTTGAGGTTCAGATTTAAGAATCTTGGGCCAGATCCTCAGCTGGTGTAAATCAGTGTAGCTCTAGTGACTTCAGGGACACTACACACCAATTCATGCCAGCTGAAGATCTGAGTGTCCCCTTCTCTCACACTGCTTTCATCCTGGGCAAGCAGTTTGCGTTGCTGCTGTCTCCATCCTCGCAAATGAATTTCAAGCTCTACAAAAGTGTTATTTCCCATTTCCTGTTAGTCTCTGATTGTCCAAGTAACATCCATCCTCATCCTTCATTGTCATCTGCCCCAGGTAGGGTGACCATATGTCCCGTTTTTAAAGGGACAGTCCCGTTTTTGGGGGCTTTTTCTTATATAAGTGCCTATTACCCCCTTCCCCCATCCCATTTTTTCACAGTTGCTATCTGGTAACCCTAGCCCCAGGATACCTGCATATTGCTACATTTCTCGGTGACTCACGGGTTTATTACTCAGGCACTTACCACCCACCACTTCTCATCCATAGCAATTTGAATTACCACTGAAATGACAAAAACCAATACAAACACTCATTATCTGATTTAATTTGATAATGTGTGTTCACCTAACACATTATCTCTCCTCGTCATATTGAAAAGGCAGGTACTTGGCCTTACAATTTTTGTAACACATCCTCCTCATGCAATAAATACATCAAGTTTAGGGCCAACTTCTTGTATAACCTCGATTAATTACACGGTCCAACTCAGTGCATTAAGAATACTGACGCACAAACCATAATTCCAGAACCTTTCATAAAATATTATCCAACCTGAAAGCAGCCATGAAGTCAATCAGAAAAAAATAATAATTTTGATCCAAACTGAGGGACCCATCCTATCTGATCTGCCTAGCAAATTCCAAGCAAAGGTCAGAAATAGACAAAAGAAACAAGTTCTGTCTAAACTTATTTTCCACTGGTGTTTATAAAATGTCTTTATTGTAATCTCTCTGGGGCAGGGACTGTGGTTTTCTTCTGTGCTTGTACACTGCTTAGGACAATGGGGTCTGGTCCATAACTAGGGCTCCTAGATGCTGGTGTAATAGAAATAATAATAACCATTTATTTGTGAAACATACTCAGTACAGAGTCATATGGAATTGATACAATATTGACACACGTGGAGCTGAATTCTCTGCTGGTGTAAATGAATGGAACTTCATTGAAGCCGGTAGAACTGTGCCCATTTATAGCAGCATAGAGCTTAGCTCCTAATGTAGTCTATTGAGTCCAACCAACATATCTGGTTATTCTAGCATTTATGCACTCTTGCTTTTGTTTCTATGATTTATTTGGCCAAATTAATCCCTAATGTGAATTCACTGATTTCAGTGGCAGTGCATTGGGGATAACTGTGGCGCTCTCTTTAACATAACTTTAAATAACACAGAACTAGTGGGTTTCCTTTAAGTTTTCCAGGTCAAAGTAGACCTAGCTGAAGTATTGCCAACTCTCTGGAGAGAGACAGGATTTTGACTCTGGCTGGAGACTGGAGCCCAGCCTGGCAGTGATGTGACAAGCTCCAGCCCTGCCTAGCAAATTTGAACCCTTGGATTGGCTGTCTGCCCCATTTGCCCATCTCAGGGCCTGGGGCAGAATAGCAGTCAGATCTGCTGCAGGCAGAGCTCCCTCCCCATAGAAACCTGAAGCCATTCTCAGAGGAGGGGGGAGCTGAAGAGCCCAGCAGCTCAAGGAGATGCCTCCCCTCCTGTGAGCAAAGTAGAGAGGACAGTTCCTCCCCCTGCAGCGCCTGGCCTTGGAGGGGGTGAAGACATCCTGGAGCTGCCCCCCCAGTCTGGAAGTGAGGAGAGGACCCTGCTCCAGCCCCCTCCACCGAGGCATAGGAGGGGGAAAGACCCGCAGGAGGAGCGGAGGTGAGGGTGGTGGGTGTGGCTGGTGGGCAGACCTGATGCGGGGCAGAATTAATTGCTGGGCAGGGGATGGGCAGACGTGAGGGTGAGAGCTCCTTCAGTTGAGGTGACTGGTGAGACACCTTACCCAATACATTTTGGAGTGTGGCCTACCCTAATTTTCTCTTTTTCTCACACCCTGTGGAGATGGGCCAGGAGAGTTCAAAAATTAAAAGACAAATCAAAAGCCCCTAACATTATAGTCTCTTTAAAAAACTCATGATTTTTTGGATCTGACTCATGATTTTTTATTTCTAGAGTTTGGTTATATTTAACATACACTTTTCCCATATATTTTTCTCATCATGTCTTAAGGTGCTTACTTCCAGGGTCAGAATAAATTCCTTGCCCAGAAGCTGTGGAGTAAGGGCCTTTAATCTAATTCCCATTAAAGTTAATGGAAAAACTTCCTTTAACTTCAGTGGGTAGTGGATCAGCCTCTAAACTAGTATATCTACTCCCCAACTCCCCATCTATGCATAACCAAAAGCAAGAATACAGAATTGCATAACCATTTTTACATTTCTCATACACAGAAGCTATTTTGTTTTGGAATTTGTGCATTTAATATAGTGACTAATAACTAATGCCTGAGGACAAGGCATTTTTGAGTCTGTTTATGTTTGCTATTATGGAAATAAGCATGTGCTTAAATTTACTTTGAAATCAATGGGACTACTCACAGTAGTAAAGTTAAGCATGAGCTCACTGAAAAGTTAAAACAAATATTTTCACAAGGACAACAATTGAAATTCTAAGTTGCTCGCATTTCGCAGGGCTCAAAACAAGCCCTTTTTTTCAATATTTTTGCCACATTTTTTATTTTTATTGAAAACATCAAAATTGTTATTTAAATGGCAAACAATATAAAAATGTAGATAATGATTGAGATAATGCGTTTGATAAGTTTCAATAACAACTTCAATAATGTGAAAAATTTAGCCAAAAAAACCCCAAATCCCAGTTTTGTTGTGAATGTTTGTTTTTGAAAAAAAAACAACCCATTTTTGAAAAAATGATCTTTCAAAAATAGAGGTGGAAGAAACTGTCATTGGCTGACCAGACCCTGAAAACAATGAGCCATTTCCAAATAACTATTCCATGTGTGCCATATATCCCCCTACTTTCATGTGAACTAGGGAAATAGCCCAGGGTGAAGAGTTATTTCCTCCTAGTCAACAAGGAGTTAAACATTTCTCTCATCCTTGCCCCTGGCACATTAACAAATATTTTATAGAACTGCAGGGGGAGATCCCAACCAAGATTTAGTATGTCTATAAATGTATTTTGTCTCTTTTGAAAGTATTAAAATAGCCAAGTGTCTCCCTCTGTCCTTCACTGAGGCCTTGGCTACACTGGCGCTGTACAGCGCTGCAACTTGCTGTGCTCAGGGGTGTGAAAACGCCCCCCCCCCCGAGCGCAGCGAGTGCAGCGCTGTAAAGCGCCAGTGTAATCAGAGCCTGCAGCGCTGCACACTCACTCGCAGTGCTGCAAGCTATTCCCCTCGGAGAGGTGGAGTACATACAGCGCTGTGAGAGAGCTCTCGCAGTGCTGGCGGCACGACTACATTCGCACTTCACAGCGCTGCCGTGGCAGTGCTGTGAATTCTCAAGTGTAGCCAACGCCTGAGTCTAGAGAAATACACTGTGAAAATATCCTTATCTATTTGGGATGGTTGCCTTGCCATGTTATAAGGGTTATCACCATTCTGGAACACATTCTTTATCTTATTAATTATCAATGGCTGTATGGTCCAGATCTGTGAATGGACTGGTAAGTGGAGTCCTTGATCAATTAGTTAGTCATCCATTTTCCTTGCTTTGTCTGAACAGTACCTCATTGTTCTTTAGATGATAAATGTTGAGTCCTTTGTCAGAAGTTTAACAAGTCATACTCGAGAGATCTTTTAATGGTTAGTTCCCTCCCCCTTTTTTTTGTGTAAATAATTTCAATATCTTCATCCCTGCTCTATTCGAAATGTGTTCAAGTATCCTGAATTCTTTGTGATAAAGAGCCCAATCCTGTTCCCATTGAAGTAAATGAAGTCTTACCATTGATTTCAATGGAAGCAGGATCTGTCTCAAAGCCACAACAGGACTGATGATAGAAAGCACTTATCCTGATCCCCTGCAAGAATAAATGTTTCCAAGAGTTCTGTTATTGACATTACAGGGGTTATAAGAGCACTTCCACCCACTTCCTACAGCTTGAACCCAGGAGACCCCTCAAATGTCTGTGTTTGATACAATCTGTAACAGCCCTTGGGCTGAAGAGCCTTGAGCTAAGCCAGCCCTGATTACAAGATGAACCCCATCTGAGGGGAATCGGGTGATCTAATATAAAAGGTAGCAGGAAGCTGGGGATGGGTCGCTTCAAGAGGAGCAGACAAACAGAGCTCTGGATGTAGTGGAGGAACTAGAATGAAGTGGATTATGATTTTGTGTTGAGGACTCATTGAGGATTGTTTGGATTATTTTGTGATTAAGGACTCTGAGGTCTGTGTGGAACTTCATTTGATGTTAAACCAGCCCCAGAAAGGGGTGCTGTGAGCCACAGCAGAAGCTAAAGGGCTCCCCAGATGAAGCTACTGGGGGTAGGGTGCCTGCAAAGCAACCCCTGGTCAGATGCTCGGGAAGTGGCTACACCTCTGTATAGTCAAATATCTCCTTGCTCTTTATCACTGCTACCTGTCTTTTGAGCTGTAAGCTGTTCAAGGCAGAGTTTGGGTTTTCCTATATATCTGTATAGTGCCTAGTGTGCTTTGGTTCCAATGTCCTACAATTATGGTAATTGGTTTAGCTGTATCTGGAGTACAATAGCAACTGTTTTACAGAAGTGCTTAATGAGTTTCCATGAGTCGGAAAGCTGGTGTGACCAGTTCAGACTGGCTTCATAGAACTCTCCCAGCAGTGTCAGCAAAATCCACTTAATGAAACACAAGATAGCTAATTGTCAGAATAAATTCTCATTGACTGATCAGCAGTCTCCAGGGTCACTCTTGCTTAGCAACTTGGAAGAGATAATTTTAGGCTCATCATGTGAAGCACAATCCATTGTATGTCTACTGTATAAATCCCAAGTAGTTACTAACAAAAGAATGCCACTTATGATCAGATTTTTGGGGTGTGTTTTTAAAGTCACTTTGGGATGAATAAGTGATACTAAGTAACCTTAAATGGCTTGAGAAGATGATGTCTCTGCTGGCAGAAAGCTGGCCTCCTAGACCAGCCACTGCCCCTTCCTCCGCAGGGTAAGGGTAGGGGGTGCCATTCTGGAGATGATGTGCAGCAGAATTCTGCCCAGTTCTCATCTAGCCCAAGTTACAGCTGCTCCTGTGCAGGGCTAGTCAGAGCCAGTTTACAGCTTCCCTCATCCCCAGTCATCAGCTTCCTACAGCATCCCCCACTGCGCTGGAGCATTGGTTAAAGCTAGGGCAGGATGGCAAATCTGCCACTTATGCTCATTCCTCTTTCATAGTAGGATGGGCATATATGAAGCACAGTTAACTGGTTCCTTTTGTGGATTGCTCACAAAGATGCATCACTAGCTGTATCTTGTATCTGTGTCCCTTCAATAAGCAAATTAGTCAGGTGCAGTTATAAAGTAATTCTTTAGTAGACTATACAACTAAATAGGCTAGGCCAATTTACAGGGGTCCCATCTTCTTTCAATTTACTCAGAGGCTCTTTGTCCAGTATGTTTCCCTTCTTCCTCAATAAAAGCTGGAAAAAACATTGTCAAAATATTCCTCCATGTTATCTTAATCTAGGAAGGAAAAAGACACTTGCCCATTACAAGAATTAGCAGTGGGTTGCATTGCTGTAAACACTGGAAAGAATGGGATCATGGCAAAATGGTCACCATCTAAACTACTTGCAAAGGCATTTAAGTTAGCAAGGAATTTCCTAGGGACTCCTTGAACCAGGAGTAGAGAGTTGCACAAATGTATTATTGACTTCCAAAGGCAAAACAAAAAGACTTTATGGCAGATGAGATACATGCCAATAAAGTTACACTGGTTTCCATTAGTCACCATCAGCTTTCTATTTGTTTTTGCGAAGTGTTGACTTTGATCTCTAAAGTCCTGTATGGTTTGGACCCTTGCTTCTTTAAGATCACATCTCTCTGTCCAGCATAATAATAGTTGAGAGCAGCTAGTATGGTCCCTAGGTATTAATGTCTGGGGTTTGTAACAGTGTTCAGAGAGGGAAACCCACTATGCCATAGAAATAAATTCACCCTTGTTCCCGTTTGACTTTCAGGACACAGTCTAAAGTCAGTCTCTTCACTCAGGCTTTCCTGTGAGGTCAGGTGGCTGGAAAGACTCAGTGACTTTGCTCAATTTCTTATGTTGATTATAGTTTTTGCTGTGCATGTGCTGGCAGGCCCAAAGATGGGTGAATTTTATAAAGCTATAAATAAATAAACCTAGGGAAATCATTCACGTTTGACCTTCATTCTGAATGAATCTACCATCCATGTCTTTAAAGTTTCAATTCTCTATTATTTGCTATCCATGTAGTAATTCTTATAATCTGAGTGAGGAGAAATCTTCCATTTAATTGTCTGTTAATCTACTTTTATGGAAAACTCAGTCTTTTGTATAAATATCATATTAGATTTTTTGATCCTTAAAATCCATCTACAATTTTTCTTTAACATTTAGCTTTTTCCTTTAGCATTTCATGACAAACCCCTGAAGCCACAGCTAAATGTCACAACAAAAAAACATTGGTGGTTGAGCTCTTCAGAAAAAGGAAATGAAGGAGAAAAACCCTTCCTTATGCTCATCACTGATATTATTCATTCTCCTCCTCTGATAGGCAAGTTTCATTGCCACTCTGTTTAAAAACAATGATCTTCAATAAGGTCTCACTGAAAACAGTGAGCCCAGTAAGCAAATAATAAAACAGAGCAAGAATTTCAAACTAAGTCAGATGCTGTTGTTGTTTTTCCCTCCCCATGTAGTCATTGCATCACATACTAGGGGAAATCAGGGATGAATTTGATCTGTTGTGACCTATGTATAGCTGTTTCCAAAAGACAGCCTCTCGCTGTGCACCATGCAGTAACAGCTCTATTCAGTGCAGACACAGCAACAAACGGAGGAGCTTCAGGATGGACTTGAGAGGTGATTGTTCTAAGGGAAGGCCTTTTGCCTTAAAATGCACTGCTTCTGGAGTGAGGCTTGTCCACCAATGGAAAGATGCAAAACTTGCCTTTTTAATAAGGGCAAAGATACATAGCAATTCCTACAGTGGATCAGAACCATAGTCCATCTAGTTCAGTATCTTGTCTCTGACAATGGCTAGTATCAGATGTTTCAAAGGAACAAACCTCCCAACAGCCAAGACTCTGATCCTGCAAAACACACATGCTGAAGCGTATGAGTAGTCCAACTGAGGTCAATGGAACTATTCAAGCTAAAAGTTAAGCATGTTTACAGGATTGAGGCTCAAGTACAGTAAATGGTTCTAATCCTAGTATGTGAGAGGAGCATAGAATCTTAATCTTCTTATCATGGTTTTTGAAGCACTAAAATTCATGTAATGGCAGCTACATACTGTTGTGATGAGCACTTTAAAAACTGTAATTTTTAAAGGAAGCATTTTTTGTTCTCTTTTAACAGATTCAGTTCTCCATACTCATTTGAACTATAGTATTTTCCTGATATGCTCAAAGGATATTTAGTACAGCCCCTGAATCCTTTATCACATGGACCTACAAAGAAATGTTCTCAGAAGTGTCCTGGGGGTTGCATCAGTGTCATCGAGAAAACAATTTTGCCTATTTGCTCTAATATGGGCAGAATGGCTAGGCTCCAGAGGAAATATTAACCAAGTTTTTCTGTGTCTGTTGCACATAAGATGTTTGTTTCCTTTCTCTTTTGCAGTCAATGTTTTTTGTTCCTATCAATGCTATTGTGTTTTTGTAGGGAGGAAAACTAATTTAACCTCAGGAAACAAATGACATAAATGTTCCCCTGAAAGCTGGTTCATACATTGTGATCTAAACAGATTCACTTGCTGCTTTATAACTAAACCTTCAGCTCACCGATTTAAAAACATGAGACTTCGACATGCTTTTTAAGCATCTATTTTGGATGCTTTGTGTTACATTTAATTATTTTGATACTCCCTGGCATGTGTTCTTGCTACATTATCTGACAGAAATATGGATAAATGGAGCAGCCTACTAAATTTTATCTTCCTAGAAGATGCATGCTAATGAGTCCACACTAGAGGAAATCAGCAAGTATGCTACTTTCTGGGCTTTTCAGTTCAGTAAACAATCCTTTCTTTCAATTAATTAAACAAATGTACTTTCTCAACGACTTAATGTGCATAACATCAGAATGATTAATGACAGAATCACTATGGAACTGGATTTATGATGGCCTGAGGAAGGTTAGACTGGGCTCGCCCATTATGGCTTAGCCAGAAGGAATAGGGGATGACCTTTAGGTTGTTCTGGTTGCAAAGGTAACCTTCCAAATGTGAACCAGACTTACAACAATGCAGCAATATTTGCCTGACTCTGCGGAAAGCTTGACACAATTGATCGGTGTAAGTAGTCCCAGTTTCTCAGATAAGTGTTTACGCTGGAGACTGTCCCAAGTCCAGGATTAACTGGACCTCTCTGGTCTCCCTAAGGGCACCCCCTTAGGTCTCAGGCTGTCCTCTCTCTGTGCATGAACCTGCACTCCTCTCTCTCCAGACCAGAGTTCTAGGCTTGTAGTACCCCTTATCACTCGCTGTGCTTATCCTAGCAGATCTGACCTTAATCTAGTGCCTGTAGTTCCCCTGGCTTCTAAAGGCTAGGACAGTTTTTACCAGTGACCAGCCAACCTTCACAAAGCCCTGTACATCTATTTGAGACAAAAGCAGTAGAGAAGAAAACTTATTAAACAGTCTTCACTCATGCTAAGCTTACCACATGTTTCCCATCTTCCACATGCAGACCCTGGTAGGTTCCCAAATTCCTTCAAAACCTGCCAGCAGAGTGTTGTGCTCTTGATGAAAGCTGAAGATCCTTGGATCAAGTGAGGGCTGTCAGATCAGACTGATACAGGTTTGGGTCCTTTGTTTCAGTAGGCCTCCTCAAACAGGTAAAACTAGTCAAGGACTGTAACCCTAGGGGCTGAAGCTTCAAAGGATGGGTGTCTGCATAACTGGTATTGGGACTTTGCATTAATCATTCCCCAGTGATTCCAGCTTCCACAGGAAACCCACCCAGCAAACCAGGACCACAAAGACATAACACTCATTGATAGAAATGTCTGCCTATTCCATGTGCTCATAGCATCTGGCACATCTCAATATAATAGTCTTTAAAGTCTTCCATGCTTCCAAAGTCTCATATCTGTCACATTAACACCACTATGAACACTAACACTATTGACTATTTCATTGCTGATCATAGCATGTAAGAATGAAGAAGCATATTAAGATCTTTACAATCTGTTGAGAGTAGCATGTCATTTTGGTACCACAAGTGGGTGGTACTTGTATGGGCAAAGCTAGGGAATGAACCACCACTAATTTTTTCCCCAATGTGAGCCTGGCCCTGATAAGAAGATGGCTACCTAAGGACTGGAAGGCTGAAGAAACTTAGCCTTAGATATGCACTTTAAGCCCAATATTTTGTTTGTGTCAAGAAATTTTTTTGTAAAAATTAACATTGGAATGCCGATTGGCGGTGGCAGTTCAGCGGCAGGTCCTTCGCTCCTACAGGGAGTGAGGGACCTGCCGCCCCCGAATTGCTGCAGGTGCCGCCCCTCTCCCTTGGCCGCCCCAAGCACCTGCTTGTTAAGCTGGTGCCTGGAGCCAGCCCTGTTTGCCTTACCCTCAATAAGTAAAATGCAAAGAGTAAACAATCAGTATAAATCATGGGTGCACAGTCTGCAGGCTGCCTGCAACCCATATGGCATTGTCTGCAGCCCCATTGCATTTGGATAGTCTCATGCCTTTGGAAAATCCCAGGATTTTCCAGATAATATAAGTGCTATTGCTTTTAGGAAGGACTACCAGTTTTCTATAGATGAATGTATTCAACTTGTGTGCATGTTCTGTAATGGCAGCCAAAATCTCAGCATTGTAACTGTTTACAGGCACACTGCAGCCTGTGACACTATGCTAAGTACCACCCTTCAGAACAGAAACAATGAGCTAAAGGGATGCCTCAACCTAGCTTCCATTTGTGCAAGTTTGTACATGTGGTCACTTGTACATACAAGTGACCACATTTTACATGTGCTACATTGGCTTGTGTGTTTAACAGAGGTTCTCACGTGTAAACAGTATCATTTGATAGTGCATTAATTTTTATGCTTTTAGGATTTGATGCAAAGGTCACTGAAGTCAGTGGGAGTCTAGCTAGATCGGGGTGGGCAAACTTTTTTGCCCGAGGGCCACATTGGGGTAGCAAAACTGTATGGAGGGCCGGGTAGGAAAGGCTGTGCCTCCCCAAACAGCCTGGCCCCCACCCCCTATCTGCCCCCTCCCATATCCCACTCCCTGACTGCCTCCCTCAGAATCCCCAACCCATCCAACCCCCCTCCGCTCCTTGTCCCCTGACTGCCCCCTCCTGGGACCCCCCACCCCTAACCGCCCCCTGGGACTCCACCCCCATCAACTCCCCCCCCCCCTCCGCTCCCTGACTGCCCTGACCCCTATCCACACCTCTGTCCCTGGACATGCCCCCCGGGACTTCCAACCCCCCACCCAGAACCTCCGCCCCATCCAATCCAATCCCCTTGTCCCCTGACTGCCCCCCAGGATCCCCTGCCCCTTATCCAATCCCATGGCCCCGGCCCCCTTACCATGCAGCTCAGAGCAGCATGTCTGGCAGCTGCGCTGCCCCGGCCAGAGCCGGACATGCTGCAGAGCACTGCCCGCGGGGCTGGGGGCTAGCCTCCCTGGTTGGGAGATCAAGGGCTGGGCAGGACTGGCCCCCGGGCCGTAGTTTGCCCACCTCTGATCTAGATCATGCCTTTAGTTTTTAACACAAATTCTCCCCATCCCTGCTGTTCTTCTCAGTTCAGCTCTTCCCCTAGCTAGCCACCAATTTCCCTCCTCCAACCACAGCTGCCACCTGTCCACATCAGTGAGAGGCCCACTCCCCCCTGTTGTTAGTTGAGGCATACAAGAAACATAAGGTACCACTTGTAGTTTTGAAGGCTGTTCCTTTAAGAACTGAGTTTTCCAGGCAGAATCTGGGCAGGGAACTGGGAAACTTTTTGTTGTTATGCACAGCCAGGGCCGGCTCTAGGTTTTTTGCTGCCCCAAGCAAAAAAAATTTTGGCTGTCACCCCTCCCCCCCCCCCATTGCACCCTCCTGCCGTCCCAGCCCTGGGTCACTGGTAACTCGCTCCCAGGGCGGGTCATTCAGCAGGAATTTTGGATGTGCACAGAACACAGACAGGATTGGTTCCCATATGGTTACAGAACTGCAGTAAAGTGGAACAATTGTGTGATTGAAGGCTATCTGGATGCATATTATAAGACTGTCCTACATAAATAAGGAAAAGTTGAGGTGCCTTTATTATTCTTTTGTTCCATTCTTTGTTTCTATGGGGAATTTGCCAATGCAATATCACTGTCTTCCTTTTAAACAAATAAAACTAAAACTTAATAATAATAATAATAATAATAATTAATAATAAAAAAAGCAATGTCTGTTGAAAATAGCAATTCCAGTCCTAATAACCACTGGGAAGCATTTCTTGCTCAATTTATTCTACTTTTTCCTATAGCAAGTTACAGTGGATCAGTATATTTGATTTGGGAGAAATGAAGTAACAGCTGCCCAAATTGAGCTTGAGCACTCCTGAATTTTGAGGAGAAAGCCGCCTGACTGCCGTGCTTGGGGTGGCAAAATACATAGAGCCGCCCCTGCTTGAGGGAGAACTTTGTCTCATGCATGGTCAACCTTCAAGCCATGCATCCTTCAAGAGATGTGGAATGGAGGTGGGAGAAGACTGGAGAGAAAGAGATAGGGAAAAGGAGAGGAAAACAAAAGGTAGGAACACTATGGAGAAGGATGGTCTGTGGTTAAGGCACTGGGCTGAATTCAGCTCCTGGCTCTGCTATAGTCTTTGTGCGACCTTGGGCAAGTCAATAAATCTATCTGTACCTCAACTCACATCTGTAAAATGGGGATAACCATACTACCTTCCCCTCCCATCTTTGGGGGATGGCTCAGCTTCAATATGGTGGGGTAGGCCTATCTCCAATTATTTTTTAAATTAACAGTGCCCCTGTAACTAAATGGCTTAGAAAGCTTTACATTCAGAATCATAATAGAATAGACTTGTATTTATTTTTAAAAAGCTATTTTTTACATATGGGATGAGACATTAAAATTATTATGTATTTTGGCTTTCCCTCAGCTAAGGGATTCTACTAAACTGTTAATCACTAAACTTTATTTTATTGCTTTGTGTATAAACTTGTACACAATAGGCCAGGAGGTAGACATACTTGGTTGCTTTGTGTCAAGGCAGGATAGCATATATTTTATTTATATATATATATATATATATATATATATATATATATATATATATATATATATATATAAAAAAAAACTCTTGGTGTAATTCCACTGTCAATAGTTACCCATTAGGCCAAATTCATCCATGGTGTAAGTTTCATTCAGTTTCCCAAGAAACTGAACTTTTCTATAATTTACTGCTTAAAAATATTGCTAAAATTTTTTGGAAAAAATTTATACAAGACACAGGTACAGCTTATTGTGAATTAAAGTGAAATGGAGTATCGATTGGGTTTAGCTAGATAGGGAGGTGTAGAGTAGTGATCTTAAAGGACAAAGTAAAATTGTGCCTCATCTAGGCCCTGACAGTGCAAAGCATTTAAGAATGTGATTAACTTCAGTGGGACTTAAGCAGATGCATAAAGTTAATCATGTCCTTAAATACTTTGCTGAATACGCATGGATTTAGGCATGTGCTCAAATGCTTTGCTGAATTGGGATGCTAAAGAAGAGTTCCCTCAGTTTCCTGATTTTTGTGTTTGAAGATCCCTGGTCAAATCCTGACAGTGTTCGTTGTATTTATTGTGTGGCAACGTGTTCCAGATGTCAGTCTTTGCCTCTGTTCCCATGGAGTCAATGGGAGACTTACAACTGACTTATTAGGAGCAGATAGGAACCTTCTTTATTTTTGGGAGGGAAGACATTTATATAAATTATCCTTTTAAATTCCTATATTTTGCATTTCCTCACAGATGAAGTTTAGATCTCATTATGGTAGGTGTCTGAGAAATACAATAAACTGAGCCACAGACAGGCAAGCAATCCCATGCCAGATATAGGAAGCACAAGCCTCAGCCACTGGGCAAACATCCCAGACATAGCAATTTATTGCCTTTAAGTGATCAATTCAACAATTGACATATGAGAGGTCTGTTTACAATGGCTCTCAGGAAAGTGATAAGCTACCCAGTGAAAGGCAGAGAAGAAACAGCAAACAGGAAAGGCTTATCATTTTGCCAGTAAGAGGCTTGTATTTGCATTAGACTGTAAACTCCACAGGGCAGGAACCATGTGTTCTGATTTATTAGCAGAGCATCATGCACATCAGCAGTATGGGCCTGATTCAAATTCCACTGAAGTCGGTGAGAGTTCGATAGAATGAGCCTGCTCTTTAGGAGCAGTGTTCTTGTTTTAAAATGTTCTTGTGCTTTCCAAGGTAGGTCATGTTTTATTAATCAGTGGCCCTACTGCATTACAGGAGTACTTAGGTAAGCTGGGAGCCCTCACTGCTAACTATAGGATTCATTTGAAGTCTGATTGGTCACTGTGTGTTCAGGTAGAAGTAGTTTGCAGATGTGAGGATACAGTGGCAAACTCTTCTTGGAGCAGTACATTCCATCTTGAAAAATAACAATTTTTGCTGAAATCTTCTTTGGTTAACATAAGAAGTCTGTAATCCATTTCATCTTGAGAATGTGTAAGATGAGCCCTTAATAAATCCTGAGATTTATTCACCTAACTAACTTCATCTGTTACAAAGATTCTCTTTGCTCATACCAATAAAAGTGAGGACTTTGTCTGCTGCTACTGATTCCACTTGTTCAATTTAAAAAGGGGGCTGTTATGGTCATCTTCATGTAGGGTGACCAGATGTCCCGATTTTATAGGGACAGTCCTGATATTTGGGGCTTTTTCTTATATAGGCTCCTATTACCCCCCACCCTCTGTCCCGATTTTTCACACTTGCTGTCTGGTCACCCTATCTTCATGATACGTCTGTTAGCAGCCTTGCTTTCCCATTCTAATGGGCTTCTAATTAATTTAATACTAAGATTAAGATCTAAGCTATTCTATAAGGACTTTCCCTGAGACTTATGCCCTGCTATAATACTGACTTTACCTAAAAGGACAGGCTAATCAATCTGGAAAAGCAAGATTTAAGTGGATCAGTTTCAAACATGTGTGTGTGTTTCCTCTGGTTATGTACTGTAATTCTCCCTGCTTTCACTTCTTCATCTTGTGCCTTTGGCTACAAATTTAATTCTTCATATCTCTCTCCAAAGAAGGTTCCCTATAACACATGATTCTATTTTTAAAAATAAACCAGAACTCCTCACACAAGAAGCTCAATGCTAACACCACTGGCTGGCAGTTTTCTTCTCTACTCACTTTTCTCAAAGCAATAAGACCATAGTTTATGAACACTAGCACAGAGTATTCTGTCTGATGAGGACCGCCTATAGGGTGTTTGTTTGTTGTTGTTTGTTTGTTTTTCCCCTGCCCTGAACAACTTGAAATCCATCCCCTTCCACTGCCTCAGCCATGTACAATAAAACCATCACTATTGCCACAAACAACACCCAGATCTGCTTTATGGCACAGACAGCAGCCCAATTCCTTGTTAGTATGTTTCTTCCAGTTTTCTCATCTTTTGTAGTGTCTATCTCAGGGACTTCTTTCCTAAATTCTTCTTTTGTGAAGAGAAACTGAGTGACTAAACTTATTAATACACTATTTTAAACTCACCTATGTAGCATTTATCTTACAATACATATAAATATGGAGCTGGAGGTGACCTTAAGAGGTCACCAAGTCTATCCCCCTGTGCTGGGGCGGGACCAAGGTGTTTGTCCAACCTGTTCTTAAAAGCCTCTAATAATGGGGATTCCACAACTTCTCTTGGAAGCTGTAGTGGGGTGGCTGCCCCTCTCCAGTAGGCATAGGTTAAAAGCAGCCCTGGAGAGGGCTGCGGCTGGGAAAAGCAGTGAGGGCAGCTGAGTGAGTAGCTGACCTCAGGTGTGGCAAGCTCAATCAGGGCCCAGCTGGCCCTGATAAGAGGGCTGTGGAGCAGGAGCTGTGAGGAAGTCTCACTCTGGCCCTGGAGTAAGGTACCTGAAGCGGAGCAGTGCTGGCGAAGGGCAAAGGGAGCTGGGGAGCACCAGCCTGGTAAACCCCCAGGCTGCAGGCCTTGTTTAAGGCCAAAAGGTACTGGGGCTTCAGAGGGGTAGCCTGGGGATAGGCAAAGGCCGCAGGTCTAACTCCCTTGCCAGTGATGAGTGGCCATTACAGACTGCAGTTTGCCCCAGGGAAAGGAGGCTAGATAATGACTGGCAGTAGCCACTGAGACAAGTTGGTCTTAGAGGGTTGGGGGTTCCCCTGGGAGGGGAGACCCAGAGTATGAGGGTAGTGCTGGGGCAGAACCCTGAGGTAAAGGGGTACTGGCGTCTGGGAGGGACATGGTGCCTGAGGCAGGTGAGCCACCGGCCAGCAGGAGGTGCTTTGAGGCTGGAAAGAGCTAATTCCCAGATGATCAGCAGGAGGTGCCGCACCCGTGAGTCAGCAGCCTGCTACAGAAGCCTATTCCAGAATGTAACTGCCCTTGTAGTTAGAAAGCTTTTTCTAAAATCTAACCTAAATCTCCCTTGCTGCAGATTTAAGCCCATTATTTCTTACCCTATGGTCAGTGGACATGAAGAATAATTGATCACCATCGTCTTCATAACAGCCCTTCCCATATCTGAAGCCTGGGAGAAGTAGGACAGTTTGCTTTTAAATGGAGGAGGAGAACTAGTTTAAAAAAAACAAACACTTGATGATAAAGAATTAGAAAACCTCTCAAACATAACCACTTTTTAAGCATTGTAAGAATAAATGAAAGCATCTCTTTGGTTTCACAAACAGACACAGAAATGTTCATCTTAGCATTTCAAGGAACATAGATGGCATACTATCCCCCACCCTTTTTATGCTGCTAAATGACGCAGTGCACCCAGTATTTCCAAAAGCATTCCATAAGTAAGGAAACCAAGAAAATAAATAGCACTAAAACATTCTCTCTACTCAAAGAATATTCATTGCAATAAAAACATATTTGCCTTTTATTAAAGATAGAATTTGTTTTGCAACATTGTTTAAAACAAATCTTCAAACTTTCATACATTATAGTATAATTGTAGCAATAATTCACACTACACTGCCACTTCACAATTCAATAACGTATTAACTGTACAGAAAAGGTCCATATTTTTCAGACTTTGTATTATAACTAAGAATAAATACTGCCCCACAAATTAAGTGTTTACATCTGTGACCTATTCTAATATAATCTGTAAAAATCTTAATGGCAGAGAGGTTCAAGTTTCTATAACTTTGTAACACGCTGGATGGCAAAGCATCCTGATTTTGAAGAAGAATTCTCTATCTGAGGATTGGTACAATAGTCTACCACAATGATTAAACTTGTAAAAAGACAGATGGTTCCTTGACATATCCTTAAATACTTAAATTTAAACTAATGTTGCTTTTAGAATGATTGTTTTACAAAAGTCACTCTTTGAAATATCAGATTTTTACAAACAGATAGTAACAGTACTTACATATTTTTCTAAACGCTAGGTGTGCCAAGTCTCTAGATCAGGGGCGGAAATGGCAAACTGCAGCCACTGGGAGCTGCGGGCAATCGTGCAAATGTAAATAAATGGTCTGGCGGCCTGCCAGCGGATTACTATGACGGGCCATGTGTGGCCGCACGTTGGCCACCACTGCTCTAGATCTTAACACAATTTTCCTGTTCTGCAACACAAGTTAAGAATATTAAAGACAGGATACTAAGGGGATATATAGAAAACACCCACATCATTAATAAACTTTACTCACCTAAATTCCTCTGCCTTTTTTTGACCTTGCCTCAGCTCAAATCCCTATTCATGCCTCAGTGCTTAATAATACTCAGCACCTTATAAGTTCAGGCCCTCTGGTACTGCCATCTTTTATGGATTTACTTAAGTCCCATGCTAGTCAGACTACTCTCTAGAATTATAGGATGTGGGCTTTTTCTGCCCAACCGACTTCCTATCCACCTTGACATTCAATTCAAAATCACTCCTGGTTTTCAAATGTACAGATTTACACAATTCTGTCTATATAACAATTCAGCATTTCTATACCACTTAACCAGTTCATCACCTGCACCCCCATAGAGAGAACCTCTTTATTTACTGATGGGAAAGTTCAGATAGAGATAGCTGGGGCAGGAGTTTCTGCCCCCCAGTCCCATGCTGAGATCACTGGACAAAACTGGTCTGGTAATGTTAATATCTGCCTATTTCCCCACCTTCTCATTCCACAACTCCAACCCTGAGAGAGAGGTTTTTGGAAAGTCTGGGTGGGAGTGAGTAGGTAAGGAAGCACAGAAAGTATGTTCCATTCACTACTGTTACCTCATCCTATCTACAGCTCTATATCCTACACAGGGCCAGCTCCAGGCACCAGCGCAGCAAGCAGGTGCTTGCGGCGGCCAAGGGGAAGGGGCAGCACGTCCAGCTCTTTGGCTACAATTCTGGGGCGGGTCCCTCGGTCCCTCTCGGAGGGAAGGACCTGCTGCTGAAGTGCCGCCAAAGAAGAAAGCGGTGCGGTGGAGTTACTGCCGAAGTGCTGTGGCTTTCCCCTGCTGCTTGGGGCGGCAAAAACCCTGGAGCCGGCCCTGATCCTACAGCCATACATTATGCTGGTGGCTTCCTGGCTCCATGTGTCCTTCCCACCACTACATCTACATCATGTATTCAAGAAGGTGTGAGCGAAAAAGGAAAACAAGTCTGGTGCTGCTATTTCACGCAATGTGCAGTTTATTTATAGAGCAACAGGAAAAAGTGTGTTAATAAACAGAAAAAAAACAACAACATACCTTATTTTGTTTTTTAGGTTGGATGTGGCATCCATATCTTTAAATTCTCTTGCAATTTGCACAGTTCCATAGCCCCCACCTGCAAAGGCCAACTGTTTTTGAGGAATCTTTTTGACAAACAGAAATACAATATACTAAGCATAGGTTGCTAAATAACATAAGATAATCCTTTGTACAAAATTCTCATATTTGTTCTCTCTCATTTTTTGTTCACAGTTGACAAACAAACTCATATAGTGTAGTTTTCAACCCATAGTTGCATGTGGTTTAGGCAAATAACTTCCTCCCTATTTTAATGGAGGGAGGGGGGCGACTGAGGCAAAGAGAGAGAGAGAGTAAATAACTTGCCCAGGGTAGCACTGGAGTCCATGGCAGAGCTGACAGGAGGTCTTGCATAACTACAGTGAAAGTGGTCTTATTTACAAGTCCTTATCTGTACTAGTTTGCCTTTGTAGTTATTTTGAAAACGGAATGTAGCTGATGCTGATAATTAAAAAGATGATGGAGGGGGGGGGCCCTTAACACTTACACTAGAATACAGAACTGGCACACAGATGCTATAATGAGACAGACAGTACAAGTTTGTTTGCAGTACAATATGCCTTAAGTAGTGACAGTGTTATTATTTTTAAGTTGAGATTGGCAACAAGAATTGGTTCAGATCACCATACACCCTGGGTGGAATCTCTGAGAAAAGTTCTATCACATGAGACAGTTGTCTAGTTATGTTCACTTAAAGTCCTACCAAGTTTGACAGCATCCCCTTAATCCCACAATTCTACTTTAATACTTATCTCTCCTATGGCAGCAAATTATATATACACATTTTATAAGTACACTACACAGGGACGAGTCAGACATAGTTGGCTCTTGCCAGTTCTTAGGAGAAGGAGGTGAGTGGGGGAGAGGGAGAGGAGAGGAACTGGCAAAGGAGGGTGCAGGAGGTGAGTGAAGGAAGGTGCAGAGGTGAAGGCGGGCGCCGGGGGATGAGTGCAGGAGGAGGAAGGAGGGCACGGGGGGGGTGTGAGGGCTGAAGGAGGCAGCAGGGCTGAACGGGGTGAGGGGAGCAGGAGGAAGGCGGGCGCAGGGAGTGGGTAGAGAAGGGGGAGGAGACAACAGCAGGAGGGCGGAGGAAGCGGCGGGAGGAGGGAGCCGCCGGAGCGGGGGGCGGAGCGGGCGGCCCGGCGCAGCCAATCGGGGCCGGCTCATCCATGTTTCGGTGTGAGTCAGGCACGTCGGTGGGGTGATGTTGCTGCGCCGGGCAGGGGCCGGGAGAGCCGCCCGCGCCACAACCGGGACGCGGCAGGGGCGGGCGCCCCCTGCTGCCTGGGCAGCTGCTGCTGCCTGCACCCGGCGCTGGCCCCGTAGTCAGGGGCGCTGGGCCTGCCCGCTCCCGGCCCGCTGAGGTAGCGGATCCCCCCGCCTGCGGGGCCCGGGGCGGCGGCAGGGGGCGCGCGGAGCGGGGGCGCGGGAGTGGACACCGACGGGAGGAAGGGGGCTGGGCCCGGGGGCGGGGCTGCCGGGTCCCCTCCCGCGCTGAGTGGTTCCCTCTCTCCGCAGACTCGCCGCTGCTGGCGGTTCCCAGCCGCCGGGGGAGCAGGGCTCGGGGCTGCCCGGCTGGGTGCGGCTAGCTCCTGCCGGGGGGGGGGTCCCCGCTTTTCATGCTCCGCCAGACAGCCAGCATCCTGGCTTGGGTCCCGCCCTGGTCCGACCTGCTCCGGGACAGCGAGGGCGAGCAGGAGAGGCAGCACCGCGCCATGGCCCGCTACAGCCTCGGCAACCTCCTGGACTGGCTCTACGGCGGGGTGGACCCCAGCTTCGCGGGCAACGGGGGGCCCGAGTGCGCCGCCTTCCTCACCCCGCAGCAGCGCCTGCTGGAAAGCCTGGTCTTCCTCACCGTGGGCGTCCTGGAGATCCTGGTGTCCCTGCGGAAAATCAGGCGGCAGCTGCACTCCAGGGAGGAGGGAAACCATCCGGTCCAGCAATCCCAGGCCAAGCAGGAGAGCCTGGGCAAGAACCTGCTGCTGGTGGCCCTCTGCCTCACCTTTGGCCTGGAGGTGGGGTTCAAGTTTGCCACCAGGACGGTCATCTATCTGCTGAACCCCTGCCACGTGGTCACTATGTTGCAGGTAAGAATTGTGTGTCACCGGTGTCCAGGCTGGGAAGTTGGAGTCAGCCCCCTTTTCAGCTCACTCACCTTATGCTTGAAGGAAGAGAAGCCAGCAAGAGATGCCTTGCCAAAACCCACCTGTTAGGATGTGAACAGGTGGGGTGTCACGTGGGAGTCTGATAGGCTGCTGCAGCCAAATCACATGTTTAAAAATCTCTCACTATGTCCTTAGAAACATCTTGAATAGATTAGGTATTAATTGAAAGTTTGAAATACTCTGATCAACTTTTCACTCTTGTATTGTCTTTGGCCCTGATGGAGCAAAGATTTAACCTGCCGACTTAACAGTATACACTCAGAGCAGTTGTGTTGGCTTCAATGGGGTTCTTTAAACCCATATTTAACTTTATATATTGCAAGTTATTGTAGGAGCAGAGCCCTTGTTTGCTTCTTGTATTTGTTCATGATGAGAAAATGAAAAGAAACTAGTCAATTTGATTTCCTGGTTCTGATACACCCTTCCAGGGCTGTAGCGTTAGGGTTGCAAACACAGCAGGGGAGTGTGTGTGTGAACTATTTTCACTGGATTTTTTTTCAGTATCATGCAGATATTTCCTTTGGTTTTAGGCTTTATATATGTTTATTCATCAATTTTTTTCACCACCCAATACAAGATAAAATGATACAAATATCAGGCATTCAAGAGCTCTAATATTTAACCAGCAGTTATATCAGGGGAGGGCAAACTAGATCCCACAGGCCCGATCTGGCCCATTAGGTCTTTTGATCTGGCCCGCCTGATTGCCAGCCCCATGGCGCAGTGGGGCTAATGCAGGCTCCCTGCCTGCCCTGGCCCTGCGCCGTTCCCGGAAGTGGCCAGCACCACGTCCCTGCGGCCCCTGGGGGCGGGGGCAGAGGGCTCTGTGTACTGCCCTCACCTGCAGGCACTGCCGCCCACAGCTCCCATTGGCCGGGGAATGGGCAACCGCGGCCAATGGGACCTTCGGAGGTGATACCCGCAGGCGAGGGCAGTGCGCGGCAGAGCTGTCTGCCCCACCCCACCCCCAGGAGCCACTATCGGACATGCTGGCAACTTCCGGGAGCGGCGTGGGGCCAGGGCAGACAGGGATCCTGCCTTAGCTGCGTTGCATGCTGCTGCGACCCCAGAGCTGCTCGAGGTAAGCTGCGCCGGAGCCCGCACCCTGCATCCCTCCTGTACCCCGCACCCCGGCCCTGAGCCCCTTCCCTGCACCCCAACCCTTTGCCCTGAGCCCCTTCCTGCACAACGCACTCCCTCCTGCACCCTAACCCACTGCCCCAGCCCTACATTCATGGCCCTGCATACAATTGTCCCACCCAAATGTGCAGGTTAACAACTCCAGGCTCTGACAGACCAAGCAAATTCCAGGTAACATCAAGAGGACTCAAGCATCTGTTCTTATTACAGTAATTGCTAGGGGAGAGAGTCAGTCTTTTAAGAGGTGGGACTGAACTGTTTCCAGCTTTGTAGACTAATACCAATACCGTGAATTCTGCCCGAAAACTAATTGGTAGCCAGTGAAGATCCCATAACACAGATGTAACATGTGAGCTGTGGGTGTCACCATTTAATAACTTCTGCACTAGCTTCCCATAAGATGGTAATGATTCTTGGTGGAAGAGAGCAACAGTTGCATAATCCATCAGTCAACCCTGTTAATGTAATGAAAAGTGGAAATTCTGCAAGGGCTTCATAAATATTTAAGCAATGAAATAATATTGCCACACTTCTCAGTGCATTGAGTATGTTGCAAAGTAAAATCTTTTACTGGAGGAAAGCTTTCTCCTAGTTTCTCCATAGCTTCTATCTAATATCATTATGTCTTGAAGTATCTATTTCATGCCCTTGGTGGGAATGGCATTTTGCAATAATACAGTATTTCTATATGTATTTAGAAAAGATTGGCACCTAACAGTTCCTTAATTTAGCCAATGCCTTTTTTTTATGAATGGTCTTTTTTTTCCTTAATGAAAACAAAACATCCAACAGTTTTTTTTTTCTCAGTCGGGTGCAAGTTCTTTTTAAAACAATTTTTTTTCCAAACCTTGGTTTCTGACCAATTATCAGGCCTTTTGTAAGTGATGAATAAGATCATGCTGGGTCACCCACAGTTGGAGTTCAAGTGGGACTCCTGTAATTTCAGCCTGTCACATTTTAAGGGCATGGGGTTCCCATCTCAATATATGAAAACTCATAGAAGGAAAAAAATCAGGTATAGTTAATATATATATGGTGCCAAAAGTGCTTGAGGCACTTCACAGAATGTAGGAATGATTTAGGTCTCTGTCCTTTAATTTATGTGTGCTTTTGAAGTAGACCTTCTGTATTTAGAGGGTTCCATTTAGATCAGAACCTTTCTTGGTCCATGTTTCTGTAATAATCTTTTATGCTCTTAGAGAGAGATCTAATGGATCCTTATAGAGAACAGTAAGTATTACTGCATCCCTAAGATATTTTTAGTCCAGGCCTCCCAGATGGCTGACAGAATGAAAACAATGAGCTTGGAACAAAAATTGGCTGGTGTATTTTATTTTCAACTGGTCATTTTCCTTTTTGTTTCCCAGCTTGCTTAACCTTTCCTTTCCTTATATTCCTTTCTAGTCTCTCTTGGTCTCTGCTTTCTTGTTCCTTTTCCCAAGTTTCTGGCTCTGTCATTGGTACAATCACTTTTCCAGGTGAGATCAGGAAATGAAGATTTTTCTATTGTCTAATTCTACAGTGAAAGCAAAAGGAAGTCTTCCTGGCTCCTCATAACTCCCATTTGCTGGAGTTGTCGTCTTACTTGCTGGCTCAAGTCTTTCAGGGGTTACCTCATCCACAGCTTCAACCCCAAGATGGCTATCTTGCACTACAACAGATCTTGCATTATATCCATGGCTAATGAACTGGTTAATGGAGAGATTGTTTCTACATAATCTCAATTGGTTCCCAATACCTTCCCTGCTATTTCAACCCCCCCACCCCACCCCCGACTCCACCCTGGGGTTAAGAAGGAAAATTTAGACTCTCTTATTGCTTTCATACAAGTAAACCAGACTGCTTTTTTATGAGTTCCAGTTAACTGAAACTCCAGGCTAGCCAAGGGATTGTTATGTTCCTGGGGGCTACAGTAAATGAAGTCCCATAAGAGCTTACCTTCACATCTGTTGATCTTTTAACTGTCACAATGCTGAAGCTGACCTGCAGAACTCCTCTGCAGACACCCGTCTTTGAGATCGACTCTCTGTGGAGTACTAACCCCTTCTTGATTTTTCCTAAGATTTCTGATGATCTTTTGCAGAGAGCTTCATAAAACTAGGATTAAATTAAAACTGATTAAATTAATCTTGATAGCAATCATGGGCAAGAGGTGACGACAAGAGGATTACATACTTTCAACGTATCAGAGGGGTAGCCGTGTTAGTCTGAATCTGTAAAAAGCAACAGAGGGTCCTGTGGCACCTTTAAGACTAACAAAAGTATTGGGAGCATAAGCTTTCGTGGGTAAGAACCTCACTTCTTCAGATGCAAGAGAAGAATCTTGCATCTGAAGAAGTGAGGTTCTTACCCACGAAAGCTTATGCTCCCAATACTTCTGTTAGGCCTGGACCACACTAACCCCCCACTTCGGACTCAGGTACGCAAATTCAGCTGGAGTACCGGCGTCGACGGCAAGCACTTCCGGGATCGATTTATCTAGACAAGATGCGATAAATCGATCCCAGAAGATCGATCGCTTACATCCGGACCAGGAAGTAAGTATAGACGTACCCTTAGTCTTAAAGGTGCCACAGGACCCTCTGTTGCTTTATACTTTCAAAGGTCACAGAAGGATCTGAGAGAGACAAGGTGAGTGTGGTAATATATTTTACTGCACCAGCTTCTGTTGGTGAGAGAGACGAACAGAAGTTGGTCCAGTAAAAGATATTACCTCACCCACTTTGTGTCTCTAATATCTTGGGACTGACATGGCTACAATAACACTGCATACAACAACTGAAAGACCTGGACCTTTCTGTTGTAATAACCTTGGATTCATTCTCTTGCCTGCTCCATTCCAAATATTGTTAACTGTCTCTTATGTGGGGGTGATTTTTTTTTTTTTGGCGGGGGGTAGGCGGGAATGAATACTTATTCTGAAATTATATTTAAATGGTCTGGTCTCTGCCATTCAGAGCTCTGGATTAATGCTGTAGTGTTCTTACCGCCTGCACTCTCTTCCCACCTGCCTCTGACAAAGTCCACTCCAGTTGCCTTTACTTCCACATTTTCCCCATTAAAATCATTGCTTCATATTATTGACTCCGTAGTAACTAGGTGATAGTGCATCTTAAGAAGCAAGCACTCTGTTGTTATCTAAACACTTGAAGGGTGCAGGTTCAGCTGTTAAGAAATATGTGATCTGTTTTAAAATGCCCTGAAATGTTTGCACAAAGAAGGAAGCACTTCATAATGAGAGATTATGTCAGAAGCTCTCAGTGAGACTCATTTCATTTCTCTATGACTGTTGCCTTTTTTAGTGAGGATGGCTTTTTTTTAAGGCTATGCCAATCATGTTTCAGCTTCTATTTCAGCGTTGCTGTTTCGCCTTTTAAAATGGTTAGAGGAGAGAGTGAATCTCTGCCTTGCAGACCTTTTTCCCCCATTTCCATCACAGAGACAGTTATTAGAACTGTGACAGAATTTATGCCCAGGGTATCCACTAACTTTCCATATCAATCAGGAAATTATACTGCTGGATTTCAGTCCTGATTCTACCTCAAGAAAGTGAGAGAGAAACTGGTGCTATCTAGGTTTCAGAAGATTACTTCCATTTAAATACTGCATGTTGAGACTAGCATCAGACTACATAGCCTTTCATTGCCTGTCAGACGAGGGCATGCTGGACACATCTGAGCTGTGGCACAAGCAGGTGTTGTTCCCTGTTGTATGGTTAGCCGTAGGATGTCAGGATGTCCCTGTCCACCACAGGCAGAGTGGGATAAAGGACACAGAGACAGACTTTTCTGACACCCAGATCAGTTCCCCAATTAATGTAAATCCCAGGGTCAAATCCTGACTCCAATGAAGTCTCTGGGAATGTTGCCATTGACTTCAATGGGCCAGGATTTTACCTCAGGAATTTTAGTATGAGTAGTTAACATCTAAAGGTATCCAAGCAGGTGGGCCCCCTCCCTACCTGTATTCCCAACAGGTTTTACGTTCCAGGCTCATTTGCAGTCCAGTAGAGATCACTTTCCCCTCCTGAGGGAGAAAAGCCAAACTGCTTCCCTTTCTGATATGCTTTGCCAAATGAAGAAGGACAGCCAAAGCTTCCCTTTCCCACTGTGTTAGCCAAATGGCTTAGTCAGGCTTGCATAGCTTACTTCTGTCAGTGTACTGTAGCCAGAGTTTGTATTGTATCATGCACGAAGTTCAACCTTCAAGTAAGAGTAGAAAACTTTCCAGAGCCTGCTTTCTTGCCTTTTTCCCCTCCCAGGAGCCTACTCTCACCGCTCATCTGTCAGACCCCCCAGTGTTGCAGACCTAACAAAGCCAAAATGGGGAGGACAAGTTTAGCTTGTTAAGCATTGACTTGATTTCCCCCCTAAACGGTTCCTTAATCCCCAGTGGTAGCTTGCCATGTTCCATTCCCATTGCTGATAATAGGCATTTGTCCTGTGTACAGCAAAGTTGAACTTGGCCTAGTGTGTCTCACTTGCTTGTTATTAGGTAGATTAGGTCACATTTGTCTGGAGATCTCCCACTTCCCTTTCTTTTAGATTGAGGGTAAAATTTTCAAAATAATGTAGGCTCCTAAGTCATCTAGGTGCTATTTTCAAAAGTTACTTAGGTTCCTATACCCCTGTGACTTTCAGTAGACAAAAGTCAGATGGGACTTAAGTGCTTTTTAAATTTTACCCCTAACTGTTAAACTAGGGTTGCTGATTCAAGCTGTGATCTGTTTACTGTATGACAATAAACCCATATCAGTCTTCCTGGGAGCTTCTCTGTGCCTGCTACCTTCTTACTCACTTCTTACTCCCTCACCAAAGGTTCTTAAGCAAAGTAAGCTGTCATGGGATAAGAGGGAAGATCCTCTCATGGATTGGTAACTGGTTAAAAGATAGGAAATGAAGGGTAGGAATAAATGGTCAGTTTTCAGAATAGAGAGGGGTAAATAGTAGTGTCCCCCAGGGGTCTGTCCTGGGACCAGTCCTATTCAACATACTCATAAATACTCTGGAAAAAGGGGTAAACAGTGAGGTGGCAAAATTTGCAGATGATACAAAACAATTCAAGATAGTTAAGTCCCAAGCAGACTGCGAAGAGCTACAAAAGGATCTCACAAAACTGGGTGACTGGGCATCAAAATGGCAGATGAAATTCAGTGTTGATAAATGCAAAGCAGTGCACATCGGAAAACCTAATTCCAACTATACATAAAAAAATTATGGGGTCTAAATTATCTGTTACCACTCAAGAAAGAGATCTTGGCGTCATTATGGATAGTTCTCTAAAAACATCCACTCAATGTGCAATGACAGTCAAAAAAGCAAGCAGAATGTTGGGAATCATTAAGAAAGGGATAGAAAATAAGAACGGAAATATCGTATTGCCTCTATATAAATCCATGGTAGGCCCACATCTTGAATACTGTGTGCAGATGTGGTCACCCCATCTCAAAAAAGATACACCGATATAACATGTATTCGGATATAACGCGGTAAAGCAGTGCTCTGGGGGAGCGGGGCTGCACACTCCAGCGGATCAAAGCAAGTTCGATATAATGCGGTTTCACCTATAACGCGGTAAGATTTTTTGGCTCCCGAGGACAGCGTTATATAGGGGTAGAGTTGTATATTGGAATTGGAAAAGGTTCAGAAAAGAGTAACAAAAATTAATAGGGGTATGGAATGGCTTCCGAATGAGGAGAGATTAATAAGACTGGGACTTTTCAGCTTGCAAAAGAGATGATTGGGGGGATATAAGGTGGATAGAAAGCTGGCTAGATCGTCGGGCTCAATGGGTAGTGATCAATGGCTTCATGTCTAGTTGGCAGCTGGTATCAAGCGGAGTGCCCCAAGGGTCGGTCCTGGAGCCGATTATGTTCAATATCCTCATTAATGATCTGGAGGATGGCATGGACTGCACCCTCAGCAAGCTTGCAGATGACACTAAACTGGGAGGAATGGTAGATATACTGGAGGGTAGGGATAGGATACAGAGGGACCTAGACAAATTAGAGGATTGGGCCAAAAGAAATCTGATGAGGTTCAACAAGGACAAGTGCAGAGTCCTGCACTTAGGACGGAAGAATCCCATGCACTGCTACAGACTAGGGACTGAATGGCTATGCAGTAGTTCTGCAGAAAAGGACCTAGGGGTTACAGTGGACGAAAAACTGAATATGAGTCAACAGTGTGCCCTTGTTGCCAAGAAGGCTAACGGCATTTTGGGCTGTACAAGTAGGGGCATTGCCAGCACATCGAGGGATGTGATCATTTCCCTCTATTCGACATTGGTGAGGCCTCATCTGGAGTACTGTATCCAGTTTTGGGCCCCACACTACAAGAAGGATGTGGAAAAATTGGAAAGAGTCCAGCGGAGGACAACAAAAATGATTAGGGGACTGGAGCACATGACTTATGAGGAGAGGCTGAGGGAATTGGGATTGTTTAGTCTGCAGAAGAGAAGAATGAGGGGGGATTTGATAGCTGCGTTCAACTACCTGAAAGGGGGTTCCAAAGAGGATGGATCTAGACTGTTCTCAGTGGTACCAGATGACCGAACAAGGAGTAATGGTCTCAAGTTGCAGTGGGGGAGGTTTAGGTTGGATATTACGAAAAACTTTTTCACTAGGCGGGTGGCGAAGCACTGGAATGGTTTACCTAGGGAGGTGGTGGAATCTCCTTCCTTAGAGGTTTCAAGGTCAGGCTTGACAAAGGCCTGGCTGGGATGAGTTAGTTGGGGATTGATCCTGGTTTGAGCAGGGGGTTGGACTAGATGACCTCGTGAGGTCCCTTCCAACCCTGATATTCTATGACAGGGGTTGGTAACCTTTCAGAAGTGGTGTGCTGAGTCTTCATTTATTCACTCTAATTTAAGGTTTCGCGTGCCAGTAATACATTTTAACGTTTTCAGAAGGTCTCTTTGTATAAGTCTATAATATATAACTAAACTATTGTTGTATGTAAAGTAAATAAGGGTTTTAAAATGTTTAAGAAGCTTCACTTAAAGTTAAATTAAAATGCAGAGTCCCCTGGACCAGTGGTCAGGACCCAGGCAGTGTGAGTGCCACTGAAAATCGGCTCGTGTGCTGCCTTTGGAACGCATGCCATAGGTTGCCTACCCCTGTTCTATGATATGATAGAGGTATAAAATCATGACTAGTGTGGAGAAAGTAAATAAGGAAGCATTCTTTATTCTTTATCATAACACAAGAATTAGGGGTCAGCAAATGAAATTAACAAGCAGCAGGTTTAAAACAAACAAAATGAAGTATTTTTTTCACACAATGCACAGTCAACCTGTGGAACTCCTTGCCAGAGGATGTTGTGAAGGCCAAGACTATACCAGGGTTCAAAAAAGAACTAGATAAGTTTGTGGAGAATAGGTCCATCAATGGCTGTTAGCCAGGATGGGCAGGGCTTTGGAGCTGTGCTCCGGCTCCTCTCCAGCTCCAGGCAAAAACCTGCTGCTCCGCGCTCCAGCTCCGGCCTCTGCTCCAAAGCCCTGCAGGGATGGTGTCCCTAGCCTTTGTTTGCCAGAAGCTGGGAAAGGCCGACGTCGGATGGATCACTTGATGATTACCTGTTCGTTCATTCCCTCTGGGGCACCTGGCATTGGCCACTGTCAGAAGACAGGATATTGGGCTAGATGGACCTTTGGTCTGGCCCATTATGGCCATTCTTATGTTCTAATGACTGTTTTATCACTAGGTTCCATTTGACTTTTCCACATAGCATATTCTTCTGGCAGTGTTTGGTCTTTGGGAATGATCTATGTTGTGTTGGCAGGGAGTGGTAACAGAGGAACAGATTTATATTGCTCAAAAAGTAGGAAGCACCTTACTTCACTCATGGCTGCCCAGAGGAATTGCCAAAAGGAAGTTGCTCATTGGACTGGTTCCTGCTTTTTTTTTTAGGAAACAGCAAGCGGGAGAGACCTTGTTAGTGTCTGTGGCTTCATTAAAGAAACTGGTGTGTATCTGTGACTATGAAATCAACTAGCCCAGGGGTTGGCAACCTTTCAAAGAAAAAGAGCCATTTTTTGTTTTGTTTTTTGTCTTTGACCAAAATATTTCGAGAGCCGCATCACACGCAAAGCTACTTGTAGAATTAGAATTTATCAACTAATAATAATTTAACATATTAAAGTTATTATTACTCACCAGTACTTTTAATGCTACTAGAATCTAGGTGCTTCAGCGAGGGCTGTACCAGACCACCCACAGCCTGGGTATTTAGCCGTGGTGTTAAACCATGCTGGGTCCATGCCGCTGCATCTTCATTGATATCTTTAGCCACGCTTCTGATTGCAATGTAGGCACACTCCCTATGTTTGTACAGCACCTAGCACAATGGGGACCTGTTCTCAGTTGGGGCCTACTGATGTTACTGACATACAAATAAGTTTGGACCCATCTCTCCTGCAAATACTTGCATTCAGATTTGGGTTTGTTAAAATGCATTTGCTACAGGGCCTGCAGTGACATGACAGTCCCTCAAGTGAGGCTCTGAATAAAGCCAGTATTCTGGCAGGAGGTTACAATAATGCAATGTCGCTGAACAATATGTGTGCTCCCTGGTGGCTGAGTGGTCTCTGCCCTTCTAAATCACAGGGTGTCAGGAGCATTGCGTACCCGAGATGACACAATAACTACACCTGTGCTGCGGTGGATTATGTACTTATGAGAACCTCACCCTGGCTTTGTATCAGATTCTGAATCCCCTGCATGCAAACCTCCCACCTCTTCTGTTGGGTGTGCGGGGTCTGAGAGGGAGTTTGGGTGCAGGAGGGGGTTCTGACCTGGGGTAGGGGGTTGGGGTGCGGGAGACGGTGTGAGGTGCAGGCTCTGGCCGGGAGGCGCTTTCCACAGGCAGCTCCCGTCTGGCGGCGCAGCAGGGCTCAGCAGGCTGCCTGCCTGCCCTGGCCCCACGCCGCTCCCAGAAGCAGCTGGCTGCTGGTATGTCTCGGCCAATGGGAGCTGTGGGGGTGGTGCTTGCAGGGAGGGGCAGCTCACAGAGACCCGCTGTCCCCCTCTCCCCAAGGGGCATGCAGAGATGTGCCAACAGCCAGTCGTTTCCAGGAGCGGTGTGGGGCCAGGGCAGGCAGGCAGGCAGCCTGCTGAGCCCTGCTGCACCACCAGCCG
This sequence comes from Chrysemys picta bellii, assembly GCF_011386835.1. NCBI lineage: Eukaryota > Metazoa > Chordata > Testudines > Emydidae > Chrysemys > Chrysemys picta. Next base: position 86,958,859 of record NC_088799.1, on the reverse strand, counting down.
GGACCCGCCTGTGGTAAGTGCCTCCTGGCCAGAGCCTCCACCTCGCACCCCCTCAAAAAACAGCTGCCCACAAGGGGGCAGCCAAAGAGCCACATGTGGCTCCGGAGCCGCAGGTTGCTGACCCCTGACCTAGCCAGAACAACTGACTGATCAGTTAGTGTTGGGGATACCTGGCCAGAAATCTGTGTAGCAGACTTTTAAAATGATCTGTGTCAATGAACTCTCCTAGGAAATCATGTTATAGGCCTGATGTATATTTCGGTTTTCTGTTTTTTGTGATTTATGAATTTAATATTTCAGTGCTTATTTTTTTTAATAAATCTTGAGTTTTATGTAGATGTCCAAAATTAGTAGGTTTTTTTGGGAGCTTTTTTTTTTGTATCCACTATAGGTATATTATCTACATTACTCATTGCAGTAGTATATGTTGTAATGAGCAATATTTTTGTATGGTCCCTAGTGTGCTTTAATAAAGTTTCATACAGAACTAGGTTAAAGTAAAATAGGGAACTTTTAGTGTGCACCAGCAGGATCTACATGGACCAATTAATGCACAGCACATTAATGCAATTCAGAAATCACACCTGCATAGTCCTTACTACTGCTTCAAATAGACAAACCCTTAGATACAAGTAACCATTTTTGGTGTTTTTCCAGTGTCTAATGGATAAACACAGATTCCATTTTTTAAATATGAGGATGTTTTATTGGTGATTCAGGTAAAACTGAGAATCAGAAGCCCTACATATGTTCCACACAGCTCAAAAGGGTCTGGTGCTCCTGTGATCATGCTTAACAAGCATTCTCACAATATACAGAAGTCGTGGCTGTTTATCTTCAGCCAGAGATAGGAACAGGAAAGGGGATGGGCTCGGTGTAGTACGCAGAAATGGCTACAAAACAACAGCCAAACAGTTGGAATCGCAATACTGCCAGTGTCGTTCCGTGGCAGAAAAATAACATTCGGTAGTTTGAAATCTCGTGTGGTAGCTCTCTCTTCCTGTGCTGAGGGCAACAGGTGTTGGCAAGATGTATGTAAATGTTACTTTAGCCCTTTTCTCTGTTCTTATAATAGATTGCACATAATCCTACTGCTGGGCCTAAATATTAGGAGACAAGATAAAGCAAAAAAATAAATAAATCTGCTGCAACAATTTAGATCACTCCAAGGGGAAATCAACAATAGCTGTTTACAAAGGTCTCTTCCTCATGCAAATATTTTGTTTTTGTTTTTTTTTCCGATGAGCATTTCACTTCAGAACAGCAAAGGCCTTGGGCTGTGAGCCAAAAATACTTTCTGGAGGTGAAGTTTCTCTTCAGATGGTCTGTGCATAAGAACACAGATATTGTGTTTTGCAAAGACAGTGAAACTCCTTAATCACAATTGTAATAGTGCTGTCTGATAATGAAGTGACATACCTTATTGGATGCTGAGTGCTGCAAATTAAAGTTTCTTTTGATCAGAAGTGCTGATGTCTGCATCTTTTTAAGCTAAGTTGTGTTCAGATCAAACCCACATTGGCTTTTCATACTCATGTGTTTCACAGAAAGGGCAAGGTTGTGGTGAAGTTGAGGGGTATTAAGCTACAATTGACCTGATCGCAAATATGAACCAGGGGAGCTTTTATTAGAGATTCAGAGAAGTTAGTCATCCTGGATAGTTGAGTGACCTATCAGTGGTGTCTTGGATGCCAGATCTGTGCCTAGATCCTGGTGGCTTGTTTTCTAGCCTGGCAGCCTGATTAGTTCTTGGAAGAGGAAGGGGGAGCCTCACATTACTCAACTGTGACTCCTCTGACAAAGTGGCAACCGTGTTTGTATCAGTAGTCCAATTAATTCTTTCCTTAGCCAGAATGGCAACTGTTGTGTGGGCTCTCCAGTCTTAGCCACCTATCACCATAGTATGAAGTGCTGAGACAAGGAGTCTGTGCAGCTGAGGAATTAATTGGGAGTGGGGAGGAGGCAGAGGAAGGCTGTTTCTGTGGATAGGGAGGATTACCTGATTTTTGAATTTTCCTTTACATAAAAAAATGGGTTTACCCCAGCTGTTTCAACCCCCTCCTAGGACTGTACCTCTCAAAAAGAAGACAGCATTCTCCTGGTTGCCCCCCTCCCCCAAAATCAGCATATAACTGCCTATATGCTTTAAAACATGGAATGAACCAGTTCACTATGGAGGAACCATTGTAATGTCTCTACAGCTAGTAGTGTGTTGTAATTCTTTTTACCCTTGCCTGGTTGGAAAGGGCTATTTTTAGCCTTGGCATGTTTAGGAGAACAAATGCTATGTTCTTAAATGTTTATGAATATGTTAGCACCTACAAATTTGATGAAAAGCAGCTGACAAAAAAGCAGATTCCTCAGAGAAAGAGACAGGGGTGTGTGTGTGTGTGTGTGTGTGTATGTAAACAAACGTGGACAAGGGTGATCCAGTGGATACCATGTATTTGGATTTTCAGAAAGCCTTTGAGAACGTCCCTTAGCACAGTGGTCTCCAGAGTGGGGTACTGAAGAGGATCCGTGGGCGTGCGCGGCAGGAGGAGCGGCTTTTTTTTTTTTTTTTTTTTTTTTTGTTGCTTTGGCGAAAATGGTAGAGCCGGCACGGCGGGGGTGCGTGCTCAAAATTTTTTTACTGATGGGGTGCCCGATCAAAAAAGTTTGGAGACCACTACCTTAGCAAAGGCTCTTAAGCAAAGTAAGCAGCCATGGGTTAAGAGGGAAGGTTATCTTGTGGATCAGTAACTAGTTGGTTAAAAGACGTGAAAGAAACGCCTGGTCTACAGTCGGGGTGGGGAATTGATCTAAGTTACGCAACTTCAGCTACGTGAATACACTGCTGCCGCTCCCCCATCGACTCCACCTGCACCTCTTGAGGCGGTGGAGTACAGGAGTTGATGGGAGAGCGATCGGGGATCGATTTATCGTGTCTAGACTAGACACGATAAACCAACCCCCCACTGGATCGATCGCTGCCCGCCGATCTGACGGGTAGAGTAGACATACCCAAAGGGTTGGACTAAATGGCCAGATTTCAGAATGGAGAGAGGTAAATAGCAGGGTCACCCGTGGATCTGTGTTTGGAGCAGGGCTGTTCAACCTATTCATAAATGATCTGGGAAAAAAAGGGGTGAACAGTGAGGTGGCAAAGTTTGCAGATGATACAAAATCATTGAAGATAGTTAAATCCAAAGTAGACTGCAAAGAGTTACAAAGGGATCTCACAAAACTGGGTGACTGGGCAACAAAATTTTGGATGAAATTCAGTATTGATAAATGCAAAATAATGCACAGTGGAGAACCTAATCCCAACTATACATACAAAATGATGAGGTCTAAATTAGCTGTTTCCATAATCTCTTTCTTGAGTGGTTAGTTCTCTGAAAACATCCGATAAATGTGCAGTAGCAGTCAAAAAAGCAAAGAGAATGTTAGTAACCATTAGGAAATGGATAGAAAATAAGATGGTAAATAGCATAACACTACCATATAAATCCACCCACACACTACACCCACACCTTTAATACTGTGTGCAGTTCTGGTTGCTCCATCTCAAAAAAAGATATTGGAATTGGAAAAGGTGCTGAGAAGGGCAACAGAAATGATTATGGATATAGAACATCTTTCATATAAGGAGAGATTAAAAAGACTGGGACTTTTCAGCTTGGAGAAAAGATGAGTAAAGGGGGATCTGATAGAGGTCTATAAAATCATGAATGGTATGGAGAAGGTGAATAAGGAAGTGCTCTTTACCCCTTCATGTAACACAAGAACTTGGGGTCTGTCACAGGTACCCCCTGGGGTGCCACCTGTAACTGGGGTACAGCTAAGCCCCCTGTTTTACCAATCTCGGTTTCCTCTCGCATTGTGATGTAACAAGCTGCAAAGCCCTCCAAGCTTGCACTCACACCAACATCCACAGGCAGGGACCACACCCAACTGTGTTCATGAATGCTCTGACCAGCCACTCATGAACTAACAATAGAGACTACAGCCAAAATACCCCCGAACTCCCTAGCATAGGACCCTGGAGTTGTACCTTCCTGCCCTGGTTAAAAGCCTGATCAGAAAACATTATTACAATTACCCAGGCCACCCCTCCCTCGATGTGGAGAGGAATATGCACAAAACCTTTGTTAACTGACCTGAGATTTTCCCCCAAACACTTCACTCAAACCGCACTGTTTTTAGGTAAAAAAATATATATATATATATATATATAATAAAACAGATTTACTAACTATAGAAAGATAAATTTTAAGTGATAGCAAACAGATCAAAGAAGATTACTTAAGAAATAAACAAAAATGCAATCTGTTTTATACACAGGATTTGAATCAAACAGTGTCTTATCCTGTTAGATAGTACAAGCAGTTTGTAGATGATTTATACACAGGTAGGAATCCTCTATTCCAGTCAGGGACCAGCACTTCCCCAGTTTAAAGTCTTTGTTCTTCCAGAGGTATTTCCATGTGTTGAGTTGTGGGGAAAGTGAGGTCCCTTGGTGATATCACTTTTCCCTTTTATAGCTTATTCAATATGGTGGGACCCCTTTGTTCCAAGCCAAGTTCCTAGCCCAGTTTGTGGAAAAATACAGATACCAAAATGGAGTTCAGTATCATGTGATTTAGTCACAAGACTTTGCATGCTCCGATGAGTCATGGCAGCCATTATCCATAGGCTGATTGGAGCATCCACAGGTGAGGACAAGCTCTTACATGGACCATTGTTTTTGTTGATAGGCAATTCAACTTGAATAGGCCATTCATAATGTGCGGTCTAGACTATATGTAAAGCTTTGTGGGTGTTACCCAAAGCAAGCACGTTTGAAATACAGCTTCATAGTCAATATTCATAACTCCAGATACAAAAATGATACGTGCATACAAATAGAATAATCATATTCTGCAAATCATAACTTTTCCATTGGCACCTTACATGACACATTTTGTACAAGGTATATCATAATTATGTCATAATCATACCACTATAGTGAATATAGGGTGCAGAGTGTCACAGGGTCATCTAATGAAATTAATAGATAGCAGGTTTAAAACAAACAAAAGGAAGTACTTCACACAGCATACAACATGTGGAACTTGTTGCAATGGGATGTTGTGAGGGCCAAAACTATAACTGGGTTAAAAAAAGAACTAGATAAGTTCATGGAGGCTAGTTCCATCACTGGCTGTTAGCCAAGAGGGTTGGGATGCAACCCCATGCTCTGGGTTCCTTAAGTCTCTGACTGCCAGATGCTGGGACTGAACAACAGGGAAGGGATCACTCGATAATTGCCCTGTTTTGTTCATTCCCTCTGAAGCATCTGGCATTGGCCATTGTTGGAAGACAAGGTAATGGACGAGATGGACCATTAGTCCGACCCAGTATGGCCATTCTTATGTTCTTAGATGCTGCTTCACCCAGTAAATAATACTGCAGAACTGAGTGAAGTGAAAGGAAAACAGCAATTTCAACACCTTGGAAGGTGAAAGCCAGTTTATTTAGCCTTGTTTGTCCTTTCCATATAGTTTAGACATTTTTAGCATAATGACCTAAATAACCATTTATATCCATATAGAAATTCTTCAGTCCAAATTTAAAGGGAGAGTTTGTAGAAGAAATCCTCACTGTGTTCCTAATGGCAATTTGTAATCTCTATACACACCTTCCTTTGTAAAGCTGTATTCTGAATCACCGCAGCTAACCTAGAACCCTCAAGTATGTAAATCTTTAGCTCCTCTTGGACAAGAATTTACTGACACACTCCTCTGCTGGGAAGTCTACAAAAAACTTGACACAGATTAGGCTGACCAATATTGTCTCATTGTTTCTGTATGCTCCTCCATTGGTCTGTCAGTATCCATCTTGTCTTAGAATGTAAGCCCTTTGGGGGCTGGGACTGTCTTTTTGTTTTGTGTTTGTACAACGCTAAGAACAAAGGGGTTCTGGTCCATCACTGGGACTTTGAGCGATGATAATACAAATAATAAATCCTAAGAAAATTAGATTTGGTGTACACAAATGCAACAATACACAGGAAGCAAAATAATCAAAAGCAGATATTGGGAAGGAGAAATTGGAAAGCAGGAATATAAGAGACCAGGGCGTAATAGTGGAAAGTAAATTGGATGAGAGTTTGCAGTGAAAGATGAAGGAATGAAGTGTGGGGAGACAGCAGGGAGCTAATGTAAACTTTGGGCACAGAAGATTTATTACTTGGATCCTGGAGCCGACTGTCCCTTTCAGTTCGGCTTTGTGGTATTTCCCCTGGATTACTGTGTTTACCTCTGGATACCAGAAAGATGTAGATACAATTTGAGGACATTGAGAAACATGATAGCTTTGAGATCTTGTTAAAAGGAAAGTGGCGGGAGCTGCATTACACAAAGACCTTTAAAAACAGATGGCACTAGGCACAGTGGGGCAGTTCCTCTGTTGGTGTAAATTGTCACAGCTCCCTTTACTTCAGTTTAGAAAGGCAGTCAAATTGCATTCTTCTCACCTCTGAGTTCTAATACTAGGCTTTAGCATAACACTGGCTCTCTCTGACCACAGGGCTATGTACATGAGTGTTTCCTACATGATATTTGCCTAGGGTGAGCAGATACAAATTGTCAGAGCTCTTTGATGGATCTGCCCCTAGAAAGTGTCCCTTAGGAAACACTCATGCGTGGGCAAATGATTCCACTTCTAACTTCCATAATTCTAAAAGGAGAGAACTGCAGGAGAGGGGTCTGCCCGAGTCCTTCATTAAAAACAAACAAATAACCAGTCCTGTGATTTGGGAAAATCTGTCTCTTCCTATAGTCTAATATTAGAGCTCATCTCTGAGATGAGTGATTTGATTGCATATCTAGATCGATGCTAACTGCAACTGATGTGCCTTAGTGGTGTTGGTCACTGTGGAATATTCTGTCCCAATTAAGAATCTTGGTAAGACAGTGGAGTCCCTAGAAGTGTCTCTGAGGGTTAATTGAAATCCTGATTGTCTTGTGAAGTTTTTCTCTGAGGCTTTTAACATTGTAGAGTCATTTTCTGCAAGTCATTTTGTTCTTCCTAGTTATTCCTGATCACAACAGTTTATTTTTGAATAACGGGACTTTGCTATTGAGTTTAAAGGGACATCCTCAACTAGAGGATCGCTTTTCTGTCTGAAAATATTATGAGTTATGAGTAAAACAGTTACTGAGTGGAAAGAAATTTCTTTTCTTGGTGCACTTATATATAAAATTTTGCTAGTCAGTGTCACTATTTTGCCTATTTTGTCAGATTCACCTCGGCTGAAAAAAACCCAATAAACAGAAGCAGGAGAGTGGAGAAATGTTTAGGTTTTTTTTTTTTTTAATTTCAGGATTACTGTTTCAACAGTGTTCTAATAGAAATCAATTTTATTTTTTTTTATTTTTTTTTAAGTACATCAGAAGCAGGAAGTCTGCTAAACAACCAGTGGGGCCCCTGGACGATCGAGATACAAAAGGAGCACTTAAAGACGATAAAGTCATTGTGGAGAAACTAAATGAATTCTTTGCTTCAGTCTTCACGGCTGAGGATGTTAGGAAGATTCCCAAACCTGAGCCGTCCTTTGTAGGTGACAGATCTGAGGAATTGTCACAGATTGAAGTGTCACTAGAGGAGGTTTTGGAATTAATTGATAAACAAGTCACCAGGACCAGATGGCATTCACCCAAGAGTTCTAAAAGAACTCAAATGTGAAAATTGCAGAACTATTAACTATGGTTTGTCCTTTAAATTGACTTCTGTATCCAATGACTGGAAGATAGCTAATATAACACCAATATTTAAAAAGGGCTCTAGAGGTGATCCCGGCAATTACAGACTGGTAAGTCTAATGTCAGTACTGGGAAAATTAGTTGAAACAGTGGTAAAGAATAAAATTGTCAGACACATAGAAGAACATAACTTGTTGGGCAAAAGTAAACATGGCTTCTCTAAAGGGAAATCATGTCTTACTAATCTATTAGAGTTCTTTGAAGGGGTCAACAAACACGTGGACAAGGGGGATCTGGTGGACATAGTGTACTTAGATTTCCAGAAAGCCTTTGACAAGGTCCCTCACCAAAGGCTCTTGCGTAAATTAAGTTGTCATGGGATAAGAGGGAAGATCCTTTCATGGATTGAGAACTGGTTAAACGACAGGGAACAAAGGGTAGGAATAAATGGTACATTTTCAGAGCGGAGAGGGGTAACTAGTGCTGTTCCCCAAGGGTCAGTCCTAGGACCAATCCTATTCAACTTATTCATAAATGATCTGGAGACAAGAGTAAACAGTGAGGTGGCAAAGTTTGCAGATGATACTAAACTGCTCAAGATAGTTAAGACCAAAGCAGACTGTGAAGAACTTCAAAAAGATCTCACAAAACTAAGTGATTGGGCAACAAAATGGCAAATGAAATTTCATGTGGATAAATGTAAAGTAATGCACATTGGAAAAAATAACCCCAACTATACATACAATATGATGGGGGCTAATTTAGCTACAACTAATCAGGAAAGAGATCTTGGAGTCTTTGTGGATAGTTCTCTGAAGACATCCACGCAGTGTGCAGTGGCAGTCAAAAAAGCAAACAGGATGTTAGGAATCATCAAAAAAGGGATAGAGAATAAGACGGAGAATATCTTATTGCCCTTATATAAATCCATGGTACGCCCACTTCTTGAATACTGCGTACAGATGTGGTCTCATCTCAAAAAAGATATACTGACATTAGAAAGAGTTCAGAAAAGGGCAACTAAAATGATTAGGGGTTTGGAACGAGTCCCATATGAGGAGAGATTAAAGAGGCTAGGACTTTTCAGCTTGGAAAAGAGGAGTCTAAGGGGGAATATGATAGATGTATATAAAATCATGAGTGGTGTGGAGAAAGTGAATAAGGAAAAGTTATTTACTTGTTCCCATAATATAAGAACGAGAGGCCACCAAATGAAATTAATGGGCAGCAGGTTTAAAACAAATAAAAGGAAGTTCTTTTTCACACAGCCCACAGTCAACCTGTGGAACTCCTTGCTTGAGGAGGTTGTGAAGGCTAGGACTATAACGGGGTTTAAAAGAGAACTAGATAAATTCATGGAGGTTAAGTCCATTAATGGCTATTAGCCAGGATGGGTAAGGAATGGTGTCCCTAGCCTCTGTTTGTCAGAGGGTGGAGATGGATGGCAGGAGAGAGATCGCTTGATCATTGCCTGTTAGGTTCACTCTCTCTGGGGCACCTGGCATTGGCCACTGTCGGTAGACAGGATACTGGGCTGGATGGATCTTTGGTCTGACCCAGTATGGTCATTCTTATGTTCAGGTATTCTAAAAGCAAAAAGTTGAGTGTCCCTTTAAAGCTGTGAATTGTAGAGTGAATGTAGTTTTTATATCTTCTGAGAGACTTCCACTCAAACTACATTAACTTCAAAGACTTGTCTCAGCAGATGTGTGTCAGACTGAAAATGTGCCTGTAGCATAGTTTCAGCCAAGAGATTTAGGATCCCAGACTTTTCATGGGTAGCATGACATGCATATGAGGAATTTGGGTTTGAAACTCTAACTTGGCCTTTCATTCTCGGCTCTTAGGGCTTAGGAATGACTCACTACAGCAGGGGTGGGCAAACTTTTTGGCCTGAGGGCCGCATCTGGGTATTAAAATTGTATGGCGGGCTATGAATGCCTGGGGGGGGCGAGGGGGAGAACTCTATGGGGTGTAGCATGGGGGGGCTCTATAAGGGATGTTACTGAGGTGGGGAGAGGGGGGACTCCTAGGGTGTGGCACAGGGTGGGGGGCTCTATGGGGCGGAACCAATGACTCCTTCGGACCCTGCTGGCAGTGACACCAAAGCAGCTGTACCAGGCACTGCCATGGGCGGAGGCACCCTAGCGGGGATGGGTGCCGCCCCTGGGGGGTTTCGAGGCTCTCAAGGGTGGGGCCATAGGAGACCAGGAGAGGATTGGGCGTGCAGCCGTGTGTGTGTGTGCGCACGCGTGCGCAGGTATTCCGATCCTGGAAACAGCGTGGTGAAGTCGCACCTGCGCAGTGTGGCTCTGCATGTTGGAAGATGGTGCTCATCAAGGAATTGTGAGTCGGGGGCTGGGGAGTGCCGGGCAGGTGGAATGGGGCAAGCCCTTGGCCCCACTCCCTGGCTGGAGCGCCAGAGAGTGGCAATCCCATAAGCTTTGCACATCTGTAACTTTGTCCATGCAGTTATTTTAGCAGCTGCACAGCAACTAGCAGGACTTTTCTTATATTGTGTTTCAAGTTAGGGGTAGCGTGTATGTGCTGTAATGAACAAGTCTGCTAGTGGAGATGAAAGTTTTCTTCTGAGAGAACACACTTGCATTCCAACCTCATTCAGTACCTCTCTTATAAGGGATGACTCCAATAGTATGTATGTGAATCTCTCCTGATGATACTGCTTTTGGGAGAATAACTGGGCTGAATTCTTAGGGTCTAAAATATATGCCCTGTGTAAAACTTATAGCCTGTTCTCTACATGCAGCTTTACTGATACTTTCTCTGAAAAGTTTTACTGTTATTACTAAGATGTACTCATCATAAACAAATATCCGAATGTGCTGAGCATTTACCTTATCTAATTACCATTATTTGCCCAGTATTAAATTGGTATCTGTTGCAGTTGATGGCACACATATAACCAAGAAGTTTATTCACCTTTTTTTCTCTCCTGTTTGCTCCTGGCTATCTCTTTCTCCCCATCTTTACTGGAAAGACACACATTTGTATATAATGCTGTTGGAGTGGGTTTATTAATGGTGTTTCTCAGAATGCCTGCCTTTTAAAATTCCCCAAGACTTTGTTTGCATTCTGGTGAGTCTGTAGTCCCCAACAAACTTTTGGGGAAATTGGGACAGTGAAATGAGTAGATTAAAAATAAAATGTGATTGAATAATGTGTATATTTTTTGAGTAACTTGACAGTGGAAATTAAAACAGTTGAATAAATTATTTCCCTAATACAACTTGGCTGAATAATGCAAAAAGTGATTTAGTTGAATAATTTAAGTGACTGGAAAAAATGTCCAAATCATAGAAATGTAGGCCTGGAAGGGACCTTGATAGGTCAGCTAGTCCAGTCCCCTGCACTGAGGCAGGACTATTATTTAGATCGGTAGTGCCCAATCTTATTACACAGGAGGGCCATATAAACCTAAACACAACCTTGTTTTAACATATTTTAATAAGATTTAAAGTCACCTGTATTGATTTATATTTTAAGTTCAGTTTGTTTTGTATGTATTTAGATAAGTTGTTTCTATGTACAGTATTGTCTATTTAAAAACAAATAAAGAAATCAGTGTATAAAAAGTATATCAGAATTATAGAAAACGGGGAAAAAAACAGTAAAGAACACACTACCCAGGGGTGATGGGGGATTGGTGAGGAGGCAGTGGGGGCCAGGGTGCTTTTCCCTAAGGCCGGCCCTGGAATTGGCCATTAGTATATAGCGTTTGAAGCAGGCTGCGGGCCTTATGAAATGCTCTGGTGGGCTGTGTACGGCCCTTGGGCCGGAGAGTGCGCACCCCTGACTAGACCATCACTGACAGCTGTTTGTCTAACTTGTTCTTAAAAACCCTCAATGATGGAGATTTCATAACCTGCCTACGTAATTGGTTGCAGTGCCTAACTACCCTTGTAATTAACCCTTAAACAGCCATTGCTTTTTTTTAATCTTTCCCTCCTCACTGAAGAATGGGCCTACCTTGCCCTTGATTTTCCTCTTGCTTTTAATATATTTGTAAAATATGATGTTAAGCTATCTAGGGACATAAAGGGTAATCTTGTTTTATGCCTTGGCCTTTCTAATTTTGTCCCTACAGTTTTGTTTTAGTTTTGTTTTTTTTAATGTTTATCTTTTGTAATTTAACCTTGTTTCCACTTTTTATATGACTTTTTTAAGTTTCAGGTTGTTGAAGATCTCGAGGTTAAGCCAGGGTGGTCTCTTACCATACTTCCTGTCTTCCCTATGCACTAGGATAGTTTGCTCTTGTGCCTGTACTAATGTCTCCTTAAAAATCTGCCAGCTTTTCTGAACTCTCTTTTCCCTTAGTCTTGCTTCCCACAGCATCTTACCTACCAATTCTTAGTTTGCTAAAGTCAACTGTCTTTGGAATCATGAACGTGATCACTTTCACCCAAGTTGCTTTCCACCTTTAAATTCTCAGCCAGTTCCTCTCTATTTGTCAGAATCAAATTTAGACCAGCCTCTCCCCTAGTTGCTTTCTCCACCTTCTGCAATAAAAATGAAATTGAATGAACTGTTCTAATAATATTTGACCAAATTTATTTAAATAAATGGAGGTCTGAGACTCTGGCCTTGGCTACATTTGCGAGTTACAGCGCTGTAAAGCCGCCCACAGCACTGTAACTCAGTGACTGGCTACACTGGCAAGGCACGTACAGCGCTGTATCTCCCTGGGCACACCGCTGCAGTTACTCCATCTCCCCGAGAAGCATAAGAGATACAGCGGAGTGGCTACGACTCTCCCCTGTGAGTGTGTATCAGGAATCAACCTGCAGCGCTGTACTGATCACCTTGTCAAGTGGCCAATCCTCTCCATTGTTGTGACCGGCTGCAGGAATGCGGAAGTGCCGGTTTCAAAGCTAGTACCACAGAGAAAAAGCAAACAGTTTGCTGTTTGCTTTGAGTGAGTGAATGAATGAGCAGGGGGCCAGGAGTTTGGAACTTGCAAAATAGAGTGCTGACACACTCCAAAAAGCACACTCTCTTCCCCCACACTCGCTATCACACTCCACACCTCCACCCCCGTTTTGAAAAGCACGTTGCAGCCACATGAATGCTGGGATAGCTGCCCATAATGCACCGCTCCCAACACAGCTGCAAATGTTGCACGTGTGGCCACGCCACTGCGTTGGCAGCTGTCAGTGTGGACAGACTGCAGCACTTTCCCTACTCAGCTGTACGAAGACAGGTTTACCTCTCAGCGCTGTACAGCTGCAAGTGTAGCCAAGGCCTCAGTTGAGAATCCGGAACAAAAAACCAAAGCTTAAACTCAACGTAAACTAAAGAATGCCCTTCTAAAAGTGTTTCATGCTGTATTTGCATATTTTTGCCAGTGTTTATTAAGAAGGTTGGGGATTCCCACTAGGGTCCAAATCCACAAAGGTATTTAAATTCTTAACTCTCACTGAAGTCAGTAATATAGTTCTGAGATTCTGGGCCTGGACACTACAGTGGTTTAGGCCAGGAAAGAGATGATAAAATTTAAGAGAACCAGACCTAGAAATAAAAGTCAATGGTATTGAAAGCAAAACTCCAAGCCACAAATACATTCTGAAATACATTTTTTCCCCTTCTGAGGATGGATTAAATAAATAATCATGTCAGTGTAGTGTTAGTAGTCACCAGTGATGGCGAGAGAAATAAGTAAGGGCTAGATCTTCAGATGGCATTAATTGGTGTAATTCCATTGACATCAGTGAAGCTATGCCAGTGTACGCCAGCTGAGGATCTGGCCTTGGGTCTCTTTCCTCTCTAATTGCTGTAACCATAAGCCCATGTTTTATGACTGAAGCAGCAGTTAGATTAGTATCTGTTCTGTCAGGATGTTGCTACAAGAGAGGAAGAAACTAAAAACATTGCATTATAAATGGGGCCGGTAGCACAACCATTTAAAGTTGGCCAACACATCCTGTTATAAGATCCCGTTTTCAATTGCTTCTAGCTTTGCCAAACCATTTGGGCTGAATTCTTCCATGCCAGGTACATGCTTCAGGTTGAATTTTGGAACATTTCAGATGTTTTTGAAAATGAGGCTAGGGAAAAATGTTGTTTTGCCAATGTTTTAAAAAAAAAAAAAAAAATCTGGTGACCTTTCTGTGAAAACCTGTAGTGCCCCCATGCTTTGGAGCAGGAAGTTGAAATTTGGCAGGTAGTTGGACTTTGTTTCAGAGATGTGCATTTTGCTAACCCTGTGAGAATCGGTCCACATTTGACCAAGTTATAAGCCTCTGAAAAAATGCACTTTTCACATGCTTTTTAGACTTAGATTTTAGCAGCTAAATTTTCTGAAGATTCCTTCCACATTGAGCATGTGCCAGCCTGGGGCTGAACAAGACTTTCCCTGCAAATGCAGCTTGAGGGTGCTGTGCTGGGTCCTGGCACCTGAGCTGAGAGCAGAGCGCTTCTGTGACCCTCCTACTGGGCCCAGGCAGCATGGAGGGAGGAGGAAGCTGTCTGATTTGAATGAAGAGTGGACAAGAGCTGGACTTGCAGGGGGAGTAACTTAGGACAAGGAGCCTGGGAAGGGAGGGGCTGTGTGGAGACTGGGCCTTGAGGCTGGTTGGAAGGGGGAGAGGGAAACTGAGACAGGCAGCTGTGAAATAGTCGAGGACTGGGAGCTAGTATGTGGTGGTGGGAATTGCTGAGCTTGGAAGAGGAGTTGGGGGGATTGGAACTGATAGGGAAAGGAGGCAGGGAGTGAGCCTTAATGGGAAGAAAGAAGAGGCAGATCTTCCCCATCTCCTCATCAGAACTGGCACTAGCTGGGGAAAGATCCTGGGACAAGCAGCCTGGGCTGGAAGGATGGAGACACTGAAATTGAGACTGGGAGCCAGTGTTGATGGGAAACATGAGTGGAGGGGTGTCAACTGGGGGCCAGGATAGGTTAGAAAGATCGGGTGAGAAGCAGGGAATGGAGGAACTGTGACTGGCTGGGCAATGAGACTGGGAGTTGAGGGGAGAGGATACTGCCATTGGGATGAAAAGCCTGAGAAGTGGATAATGAGACTGGGTTGAGGAGCCAGAGGTGGGCTGGGACAAGGACATATTCTGCAATTAATAAAGAACTATATTTTTGAACTCAGTTTTGTGATCTGAATAGATTATAGGACTGAGAACAACTTATTACATGTAATTCATTCACACACAGCCCTCCCATACATTTCATGTGCATAGAGTAAACTAGAGTAAGAAGAAGCTAAGACACATTTTCTACTCCATTTGAATTGCAGTAAGTGATTCAGTGTTTGAGATACAGGTGTTCTGTTCTAAGCTGTCCTGTAGAATCATGCCTTACAGGCAACTTCTCTGAGATGGGCACTAGAGGCCTGCATACTGCTGTCTGTGAAGCATGCAATATATAACTAGGTTGGGGAGGCCAAAGTACTCACCAGAAAATAAAGAGCAATTGTTTTCACTTCTACTGCTGAACTGAGCTACTGTAAATCTTAAGAGCAATGTTAGAAATCTAAAGAGAGATGGGTTAGGAGCAGTCGTAATAGAAAAGTGCTATTGAAATTGGCACAAGAACCACTGAGAATAAAGAACTGGGAAGCCAACACAGTGAATGAAGAGTTGGGTAAGAACAGCAGCAAATATTATGCAGACCCTTAATTTCACATTGCTGGGCTTTATCTGGGCTGTTCAGACTCTGAAAGTCTCACATTATTTATTCAGTGATATTCGGTTACTATATATTAGTTCAGGGGTAGGCAGCCTTTCAGAAGTGGTGTGCTGAGTCTTCATTTATTCACTGTAATTTAAGGTTTCGTGTGCCGGTAATACATGTTAACGTTTTTTAGAAGGTCTCTCTGTATAAGTCTATATTATATAACTAAACTATTGTTGTATGTAAAGTAAACAAGGTTTTCAAAATGTTTAAGAAGCTTCATTTAAAATTACATTAAAATGCTGATCTTACGCCGCCTGCCTGCTCAGCCCGCTTCCAGCCTGGGGTTCTGTTCACCTAGGCCTGCAGCGGGCTGAGCGGGGCAACTCGAGGTCAGGGCAGAGGGCTGGGGTGTGTGTGGAGGTGCAGGGCAGAAGGCTGGGTGTTGGGGGGGGGGGTTCAGGGCAGAGGGCTGGGGTGTGTGTGGAGGTGCAGGGCAGAAGGCTGGGTGTTGGGGTGGGACTCGAGGTCAGGGCAGAGGGCTGGGATGTGTGTGTGGAAGTGCAGGGCAGAAGGTTGGGTGTTGGGGGCGACTAGAGGTCAGGGCAGAAGGCTGGGTGTGTGGGGGGATTCAGGGCAGAGGGCTGGGGGTGTGTGGAGGTGCAGGGCAGAAGGCTGGGTGTTGGGGGGGGTTCAGGGCAGAGGGCTGGGGTGTGTGTCGAAGCGCAGGGCAGAAGGCTGGGTGTGTGCTGGGGTGGGGGGGTGCAGAGCAGAGGGATGGGGGGTTCAGGGCAGAGGGGTGGGGTGCTCCCAGCCCCCTGCCCTGAGCGGCTCATGGCAGGGGGCTGGGAGGGATATGCCCTGTTCCACCCTCTTCCCCCAGGCCCGTCCCTACCTCTCTCTGCCTGCTCTACGGAGCTGCGTGCACGCTGCCGCTCTTCCTCCTCTCCTCGCAAGGGCCATCGCGGGCAGGGAGAGGGAGAAGGAGGGGCAGAGGGGCCGGAATGCACCACATTGTGGGAAGAAACGGGGGAGAGGGGAGCTTGGCTGCCGCAGGACCAAGCTTCTGCCTCCTGTCCCCGCAGGGGAGAGTGGTGGGTGGGGGGTCTGAGTGGGGCGGGGGGCCGGGACCCCCCCACCGCTCTCCCCTGCCAGGGCAGGAGGCAGAAGCTTGGTCCTGTGGCAGCCAAGCTTTTCCCCTCCCCCGCTTCTTCCCCCAGCGTAGCGCTTTCCGGCCCCTCCGCCCCTCCTCCTCCTCCTCTCACCGGGCAGGCAGCGTGCCACTCAAAATCGGCTCGCGTGCTGTGGGTTGCCAACCCCTGTATTAGTTCAACTCTTAAAAATCCATACTCATGGATATTTCCATTGATGCCTGTAGCTCCCATTAACATTAATAGGACCTGGACAGTTTTCTGCCAACTGCAATAGTTTTGCCTCCCTTCTCTAAGTGCAAGATAGTCACTAAAGTATCTTCATTCTTGGCTGTGTCATAGTTTAAATATCTTGTTTGAATGATGTTTAGAAACAGAGATTTCAGAAAAGCCAGAACTGTTTTACTTCAGGAGGAAAACACCAACCTCTCTGAATAATTTTCTTATTCCAATTTATTGAAAGTCAATGGGACTTCAGGTAATTTTCAAAAGTGCCTGAGTTCATATATAGGCACCTACATAAGTGGTGTGTTTGTTGTCAGAAATTAAATGACTGCTGAACTCTATTTATTTTTTTTTTGGAACATAAGGCACTTCTGTAAATGCCTAACTGGGGATTTAGGGTAACATTTTCAAAAGTGCCTAGGACCCACTGACTTTCAGTGAGACCTAGGTTACGAATTCATGTAAGCACTTTTGAAAAAATTATCTTTAGGCTCCTAAGTTTAAACACACACTTCTGTAAATCTTGGCCTTGTCTTTATGTTCTGTTGGATACTAGACATAAGGCCTAAACACAAATACTGCATCCAAACATTCTCAAACTGTGGCCAGTTCTGTTCTCTCTCAGTGCGTACTTTCTCACTAGAGACTTTTTTGAGGTTATACTGAGATTGACCCTAATTCAAATAGTCCATTAGTCACAGGAGAGAATTACCTGATTGATTTTAGCTGTAGTAAATTAATAGGTGATATGTTTCATGAATGGGGTGTGCATTATCCACCATTGTTTGCAGATGATGCAGTTTAGTCCATGAGTAAGGCTAAAGCTTTTGTCATGGGTATTTTTAGTAAAAGTCATGGAGAGGTCACAAGCAATAAACAAAAATTCACAGAAGCCTGCGACCTGTCCCTGACTTTTACTGAAAATATCCTGGGGAGGACAAACAGAATGCATCCTTGCCCTGCTGCTGCTCCAGCCCCAGGGAGCTGACCCAATCCAGCCGCTGTGGCCCCGGGGCTGGGCACTGGTCAACTGTTCCGACGGCCCTGGTGCTGGCAGCTGCTCCAGCCCTGCCCCAGAAGTCACGGAGGTCCCAAAAAGTCACGGAATCCGTGACCTCTGTGACAGAATCGTAGCCTTATTCATGATCAAGTAAACCTTACTCTCCTATGAGACAGCTCACATACGATTAATCAGCCACATGCAACATGATGGATCTACCACTCCCCCAAATGGGTACTATGAGTATTAGTTAATGATGTAATGGGATGTGCAAGTGGCATTAAAAAAACAAAATAATGCTTAATGTAGCTCTGGTTTGACTCATTAAGAGTGACTAAAATGCATGCTGGTTTTGCAGAGAAGAAAAACAGGAGAGTTGAACACGTGCAAGTGTTTCCCCAAATGTAGCTTGGAGGTTAAGTTTAGTGGAGAAATGCACTCTTGTGCCTGTGGATCAATTTGCTATCCTTGCAGCTCACGCTCCATAAGGAGGTAGAGTAGCTTGGTATGGCTTGGGTAATCTTTATTTTATTTTGAGCAAAGAGGTGAACAAGTGGCTTTTTAAACTATTGGAGAAAGTCTCCCAGCACTTTTCCAGTGGATAGTTACTCTTCTATAATCTCTTGCATTATTAATGTTTATCTAGTCAATGATTGATCTAGCACTGGAGAACTACATGTCTTTTATTGATACCATATACGTATGTTAACTTCAACTCCATTAAGCATTTGTTTCAGTACCAGCAGTGTGCTTGCACTTTTTATGGCATGAATAAAGACACCATCTCTTGCTCCAGAGAGCTTGCATCCTGAAACAAAACCTGACAAGAAAGCATTGGGAAACCCCTAAATTGGGGAGAGGGTTGGATGATATCAATAGGAGTTAGTGGATCTTGCAGAAGAAATGTTTGCAAGAGGGGTCTAAACAAAGAGAGAGTGGGGGACTCATGTACTGGCAAAGGGTGTTGTAGGAAGGCAACCTGTGAGAAGCAAAGTAAAGGAGCAGTGATGCTGATGTCATTACAGAGTGAAAGGGCTACTAGTGGCTGGAATATGAGGAAGTACAGTTTTTCTCTCTCTGATGTCGTTGTTCCTCCTTCCATTTCCTCTTCCCCAAAGTGGTCCATAGGCCTATTTTTTCTAAATGTTAATGTAAGCAACCTACAGTACTGTCAAACTGATGACTGTCAAAATACAACCTGTATTCTTTTAAACTGGCTGATCTAGTCGGTTACATAAGACAAGCGTTATAAACTCTAAATTGCTACCTGTCTACGTGTCAAGCTGGTTAGCCTTTAATTTTGTTTGTCTCAAAATATGAACTAAAAAAAACCCAATTTGAAAGATAAAGGGGACATTGCTGAATCTGAGCATGAATTTTAACCTCCCTCCTGGGCTTTCTCTCTTCTAGCAGTTAGGAGAGTGGGGATTCCTTTCCCTCCTTTGTGGCTCGTGCAGGGGATATATGAGTAGGACTGTACCCCATTCCCTCCTCCTTTTAATTATATCAGAGTTAAAAGGACATACTAGTTACTTAAATGGTTTGGTTTATTAGTGCAGTTCTAGAAGTGTGAAAATAGTCTTATCAATTTTTGTTCTACATTTGACAAACCTGTGTTTCTAGTGAAGCTGAAGTTAAAAAGCATTTCTCTGTTTATACATTTGTCAGTGATAATAGAATGTTAACTGCTGTAAAAATGGAATAGAGGACTCAGTAACTTATATTTTTATGGGTCATACTGAAATAATGTTTTTTTTTTAAAAAACTAAGCATTTGGTGTGTGTTTTAATTAAAACTTCATTGGAAAATACAAGTGTTTCTGTTGTTTGAGTGCAGACTTAATTTTTTGATGATCTTCCTGTCATCTTTTTTGAGTTTTCTGTTTGATCTTTATTTAAACTATTCCTTTGTTGACTAAATTAGAATTGGCATTGGAGATTAAATACTAAGAAAAATTAATGATCACTTTAATTATTGAATGAATGTAATACCTAACTATAAAATCCTTCCAAACCAAGCTAAGTTTTTAAATTACTTTTCCCCTAGTGTGGTTATAAGTCAGTTTTATTAAACAGAAGTGTCATGTTGATAAAAGTACTCCATGGAATATTCTTGTTGACTCTCGCTCTAAGTTATGGGATATTCTCTGCAAAAATCTCCCACCTCCCAGAATGCCCATGACTGAGAGTCCTTCAGGTGTGGATAAATCTTGTGGAAAATGAGTGTACGAGCAGGTTGGAGTTGGATTTGAAGTGAGATTTCTATTACTTGAGGGGAATGGACTAAATGGCCAAAGAGTTCCTTTCTGTGTCTTACTCATAAAATAAATTCTATAGCTGATTTATTCAGTAACTGTCAAAACCTGGAACGATTCAATGATGTGTCAAGAGGGTCCAGTTTTTCTTGTTTCAGGCAAGGCTGCTTTTTAGGTCTGATTATGCATCCAACAAACATGACGAGTTTTGAGAATGACTCTTTGTTTGGAGCAAGATCAAGCTATTGTACTGTATTATATTGTATTGTAACCTCAATAAAAGATCAGGGTCCCGTTGGGCTGGGTGTCATATGGACAGGTAGCCAAGAAGACACGGTTGGGAGACATGGAAAGAGGAGGTAGCAAAACAAACTGTTTAATGGAAAAATAGTCACGTGTCTAGTGGAGATCACTAACCAGTGCCAGATGAGAGTGACTTGCAGGCATTGTAGCTGAGGTTGGTTTTAAGGGGGGATTTAATTGAGGATAAGGGGGCATCAATTTGGGGTTAAAATTTGAATGAACTGCCCCTACAACGGGAGTACTTGTGGCACCTTAGAGACTAACAATTTTATTTGAGCATAAGCTTTAGTGGGCTACAGCCCACTTCATCGGATGCATATAATGGAACATATAGTGAGGAGAGATATATACATACAGAGAGCATGAAAAGGTGGGAGTTCCCCTACCAACTCTAAGAGGCTAATTAATTAAGATGAGCTATTGTCAGCAGGAGGGGAAAAAAACATTTGTAGTGATAATCAAAATAGCCCATTTAAGACAGTTTGACCAGAAGGTGTGAGGATACTTACCATGGGGAAATAGATTCAATGTGTGTAATGGCTCACACATTGAGGGCTGCGACTCTGAAACCTGCCCCTAGAATGATTCTCTCTCTGCTATCATGGTGTGTGTAGAACATGCATTATCAAGTCAGTCTCTCTCTCTCATTTATTATAATATTATATTTTATAATAAAATAAAATAATCCTTCCACTCGTAACATGGGTAAAAAAAAAAAAGCAACAAACCTCAACATTTTCATTTCATACCATTCCACCAAGATTGTAACTTGCCTTATGTGACTGCAGCGGCGTATGGAGGTATCAGATGCCTTCCCCTATTTCCCTACATGGCTTACATGGACTGCTGCTCTGTGTGCAGGTTTGGGGGAAGGAGAGCAGGCTCGCAGGACCATTTGCCACTGCTGCTGTACACATGTATTTGGAGAGGAGAAGTGGGCAGTTTTAGTCCCACCTTCCCCAAAACATTAGTCAGCAAAGCTTACCTAATACTGGGGAAGAAGTAACCTACTAGTGACGGAGAGCATGTGCAGATTTTCACCTTGGAGCAAGGGAATGTAATGTGACTCTTAAATGACAATTCCTTCCCTGGACTGTTCCTGAGGTGCCAGAGCTACATGCTGCCCTGACATAGGAGGAGACTTGTAGATCTTTATGATTAATGTCATTACAGGAATGATCAAGGAAATGAGTCTCTCCCTTAGGGCTAGATGAGGGAGAGGTGGTAAGACAGGTTACTTTAGTAAAAGCCGGTACAAGAGAAGATGACACTGGAATGTCCCCAAAAGCATGTTTTTATTCTCAACACCTTAGGTTTTCCTGCACAATTAGAGGATAGACGTTGTCAGCCTTGCCACAGCTCTCCCTGTCCCTAGAGCCTGCGAATCTGTGGATATCCACTTTGTATCTGCGAATGCGAATATCCACAGACCATTTTTGCAAATCACGGATCGGATGCCGATATAAATTTTATATCCACGCAGGGCTCTCCCTATCGCCAAGTACAAGCTTGATGAGTTATGTCACACTTTCCAACCTCACTCTTGCAGAGTCCACATTTATGTACCACAAGAACTACTTTTTTGTTGAAACGTTTTATTAAGGCAAAACTGTAATATGCTACATCATACATTACTTATTCAGGATCAGGTTTAAAGATTCTGGCTTGCTGGCTGGGGAGCCCTCCTCCTCTGAGTACATTATATCCTCTTTTTGGTACTTTTATATATATAATGGAGATATCCTATCTCCTAGAACTGGAAGGGACCTTGAAAGGTCATCAAGTCCAGCCCCCTGCCTTCACTAGCAGGACCAAGTACTGATTTTGCCCCAGATGGCCCCCTCAAGGATTGAACTCACAACCCTGGGTTTAGCAGGCCAATGCTCAAACCACTGAGCTATCCCTCCCCCCCCAAAAAATATCTCCTAGAGCTGGAAGGTCATCAAGTCCAGCCCCCTGCCTTCACTAGCAGGACCAAGTACTGATTTTGCCCCAGATCCCTAAGTGGCCCCCTCAAGGATTGAACTCACAACCCTGGGTTTAGCAGGCCAATGCTCAAACCACTGAGCTATCTCTCCCCCAATAAATTAATGGAGATATCCCATCTCCTAGAACTGGAAGGGACCTTGAAAGGTCATTGAGTCCAGCCCCCTGCCTTCACTAGCAGGACCAAGTACTGATTTTGCCCCAGATCCCCAAGTGACCCCCTCAAGGATTGAACTCACAACCCTGGGTTTAGTAGGCCAATGCTCAAACCCACTGAGCTATCCCTCCCCCCCTCTTGTGTACTTGGTGTGAAAGCTTTTCATTATGAGGACAGTTCATATTTTACTATACCACAATTCACATATTTCCAGTTATGTGCAATACGAAGTCTGGCTGCTAACAATAACAGAAATTAATGTGTTGTTTTTAAAATTTAGATCCTTTACAGGAGCATTAGTAAGCAAGTCTGGGGATCTTCAATCTTATGATAAAATGCTGGCTTCCTAATCTCTTTAATTTCTTTCATAAACCATCTAATTTCTGGACACAACTACCACATGTGCAAGTATATGTCCGTTTTCCTGGAACCCTTCCATCAGATCACTTCCTTAGTAGCAAACATATGGATCTTAACTGGAGTCAAATAACTTGTATAAATGGCTTCTTTGAGCTACGCAAACTGAAGATGTAGATCTCCTTTCCCATATAAAGACTTATTCGTATAAGTCACTTTTTGTCTAAATCCCTCTCCCATCTTTTCATTTGGGTTGATTTCTTGTCAACATCTTTTTTTCAATCAAAACTGTGTACATCTTAGAAATTAAATCTTTTGTTCCATCTTACCTCCTGGGTCAACTCATCAAATGTGGTTTAAGGTCTAGATAGAGCTGCCTCATATCCAGATTTCATAATAAAATGTTTGACTTATAAATATTGAAAATACGGGATTTTAATGTTTACGTTTATTGCATATCTCTTGGTATGATTTTAGAGACCAGGAACATAACGGGAACAGCTGTTCAAATTGAGTAATCTCAGCCCTTACCCACAATGAATAGTTATTTTCATATTTTTAGGGATACATTTCAGATTAACAGGAACTACTCTTTACTGTTTAGTTTTGTGTAATGCTGTGCCAGTGGCATTGGGTGTGGAACCATGAAAACTCTGATGCACCATAGGCGCCAACTTTCTCCGGTGCCGGTGGGTGTCCGCACCCCACCGCCCCTTTCCCCGTTCCTGGCCCCATCCCCGCCTCTGGCCCCGCCCCCATTCCGGCCCCGCCCCCAAAGTCCCCGCGCTAACTCCGCCCCCTCCCTGCCCCTATTGGATCCGTTCCCTAAATCCCGGCCCCGCCTCTTCCCCCAGTGCGCCGCGTTCCCCCTTTCCCCGCGAATCAGCTGTTTCGCAGCGCAAGTGCTGGGAGGGAGGAGAAGCAGGACGTGGTGGCACGCTCGCGGAGGAGGCGGAGGTGAGCTGGAGCAGGGAGGCGGGGCCACGGGGAGCTGCCGGTGGGTGCTCACCACCCACCAATTTTTATCCGTGGGTGCTCCAGCACTGGAGCCTATGTGATGCACGGTTAATTTCTCCTGTGAAATAGTTAGTTATTCCCTGAATTTACCTGACACCTGTCACAAGATATCTGTTTCTGATAATGAGCTGCTAACTGTGTTGCCACTGATAGGTAGTGAAGTTGTAATGCCTCTTCCTTTCTAAAGTATTTCCTGCCACGCCAATGTTATGGACTTCTAGAAGAGCCTTCTGAAAGGGAGCCGAACAGCCAGGTTACATAATGTGGCTGTTCTGTGCTGACCCGATAGGCATAAGGTCCCTAAAATAGAAATGTTGACAGGGTTTGTACCTATCTAGACACTGAATCTAATCTGCATACTGGAGTTAGTAAAGCACATTTTTTTACAACATTTATTTAGGAAGCAATAACAGGAACTCCTTGCCATGTAAATATCAGAAACAAAACGATAATCATAAATCAGTTTTTGCTTAAAAAGACATGGTACAGGAATACAGTGATCAGACCTCTCTATTTAACAGGGTGCCGCTATACTACCGAGTGAGCATCATTACAACACATATGATGTCATTTCTAGTGCGTTTATTAAATTGAGTGGAATCTCTGATTACGCATTTAACAGACCAGATGTCTTTCAAATATTAATATTAAAAAAAAAATTGGACAGATGTTCATTTTCCCCCCCCCAGTGAATGTACTGTGAGTATTTGAGTAAAAGGTAACCAAATATCTGTTTGCTCCCTGTCTGTTTTGCTGGGTTTGTAAGTGGCGTATTAAGTGTTCCATAACAACCGCCCATATTTTTTTATGAACCATTCCTCTGTGGTTAGACTATATTTGAACAGAATCATGAACAGAATAGGTAATCATCAAGTGATCCATCCCCATCTTCTGGCAAACAGAGGCTAGGGACACCATCCCTGCCCATCCTGGCTAACAGTCATTGATGGACCTATCCTCCATGAACTTATCTAGTTCTTTTTTGAACCGTGTTATAGTCTTGACCTTCACGACGTCCTCTGGCAAGGAGTTCCACAGGTTGACTGTGCATTGTATGAAAAAATACTTCCTTTTGTTTGTTTTAAACTGGCTGCTTATTAATTTCATTTGGTGACCCCTAGTTCTTGTGTTATGAGAAGGAGTAAATAACACTTCCTTATTTACTTTCTCCACACCAGTCATGATTCTATAGACCTCTATCATATCCCCCCCTTAGTCGTCTCTTT
The DNA here is from genome assembly GCF_011386835.1 of Chrysemys picta bellii. Lineage (NCBI taxonomy): Eukaryota > Metazoa > Chordata > Testudines > Emydidae > Chrysemys > Chrysemys picta. Next base: position 86,933,820 of record NC_088799.1, on the reverse strand, counting down.
TCCAAGCTGGAAAGTCCCAGTCTTATTAATCTCTCCTCATACGGAAGCTGATAATTTTTGTTGCCCTTTTCCGAAACTTTTCCAATTCCAATATATCTTTTTTGAGATGGGGAGACCACATCTGCACACAGTATATTAAAGTCCTTCCTTCAGCAGTCTTCCCATTCACTGTCTCAGGGGCCACTCCTTCAGTGGCTGGTAGGGGAACCCGGCCCTGCCTTCTACTCCAGATTCCAGTCCAGGGACCCTCAACCCAGCAGTTCTGGGCTTTCCTTTTCCAGCCCTAACTGTTTCTTCCCTGGACTGCTTCCTACAATTCCTGATTCCCCTCCTTACTCTGGGTATACCAGCTCCAAACCCTCCTCCCTCTTCCCAGGGAGTGGCTGCAGCAAACACATCCCTGCAGCAGGGGTGCTGGAACAATTTGTATAGTGGGGGTGCTGAGAGCCATTGAACCAAACTGTAAACACTATATAATGGAGACCACTTCAAGCCAGGGGGTGAGGCAGCACCCCTAGTTCCAGCATCTATGCCTTGAAGCTTCCATCACTCCTCCCTCTTCCCAGGGAGTGACTGCCCTTTCCCAGCAACAGCCCCTGTCTATTGCCAGCTTTATAGGCCCTGCTGCTTCCTTCCCAGTTTAGCCTGCTTGCAATCAATCCCTGCTCCCTGGCTCTTCCTCCAGGTGCAGCCTGTGAAGAAAATAGGCCTACCTGGCCACTTTAACCTCTTCCAGTCCTGTGTGGAGTGGACACCCCATCACACTGACATAGCTTAAAAAGCAAATTCCTTTAGTTTATTTAGTGCCTCCTTGTTCCAAGGCATCAGCATCATTGACATCAGTTGAAGTTCTGAGTGTCAACTGTCTCTGAAAATCAGTCCCATGATGTGTCAAGTTGGGCAACCAAAATCAGTGGCCCCTCTTCAAAATTTGGTCGCTACCCAGTTGCTGTTTTCGTAAGGTGTCCTATGATATTTGCAAACTAGCGAGTGTCCTTAAAGGTGTGTAAGCATCAGACCGACATTTCTAATATGAGAAGGCAATGGCAGATGGCTATTAAAGCAAACAAACCAAAAAACTCCTCCAAAGGCCTGTTGAACTGACTGTTCTTTATTCTGTTCCAGAGGGTACTTAGATATGGCTCATTTGGGCTAATTGAAATATAATTATATCTTGTATGATTCTGTTACATGGTATATCTGTCACATTAATGGCATATTAATAAGCGTGAAAAGCCTGATAGATTTAAACTTGTATATGCTGTATGTGTTGAAGCTTGAAAGCTTGTCCCTTTCACCAGTAGAAGTTGGTCCATTACAAGTTGAGAGAGGTAATATCTTGTGTGTAAGTAAATATACCATAATTTTAGTAAATTTTATCCTCATTGGGAAATTTTTACTTTGATGTTTTTCTTGCTATGTGATCTTGGCCTAAGCTCCTTTATAGTATACTTGCCTCAGTTTGCCCATCTGTAATATGGTTGAAACAATATTAATCTGACCAAGATGTTGTGGGAATTGATGGGTGATCACAAAACACTTTGAGGCTCTCAAAAGAGGCAAATTATTAGTCAAGTCACTTTGCTTTATATTCTTTTTGTTCTCTTATGACTCCTGGGTTTTCATACCTTCATCTGCACTCACAATATTCAAAACGCAACAGAGGGTCCTGTGGCACCTTTGAGACTAACAGAAGTACTGGGAGCATAAGCTTTCGTGGGTAAGAACCTCACTTCTTCAGATGCATCTGAAGAAGTGAGGTTCTTACCCACGAAAGCTTATGCTCCCAGTACTTCTGTTAGTCTCAAAGGTGCCACAGGACCCTCTGTTGCTTTTTACAGATTCAGACTAACACGGCTACCCCTCTGATAATATTCAAAACAAAATTTTAAACTCAAAGTCTCAGCAGATGTGTTTAACAATTAAAACACTCTGTTTAAAATCACATACTTCATAATCATCTCGGTTTATAACCTGGTCATGTACATGTGCATACAGATGGCTTACATGCAGGCTGCTGTCCCATTTAGGATCATTAAACTTTCTTTTCTGTAGTTTACCTGTGTGAAATGTAACAACTTGCCTGTAGTTTGCTCAGCAAACTCTTCTTCTAGAGGCACCTTGTGCTGCAGTGCTATAAATATTCCCATCTATGCTCTGTGTGCCAATTGTTAGACATTGAATTCTGAATGTAGCTAAAGCTGTGTGGATTACCTCTCTTCCATTCTTTTTTCGCCTTTTCGTATACTTTTTTTACTTGTTTTCTTTACCTTTCTTTTTTTAGTTTGTTTTTGATCACACAGTGTCTTTTATTTGTATTATGCATGTTGTTTTGGTTATCACTGTGGTGTTTCACTCCATATTCTTTATGAAAATATGCTTGATATGAATGACATAACTGAGATTTACTTTATGCAAGATGGGTCTTGTAAGATATCATTAGAAAGGTTATGATTTACTGAATGTGATTATCCAATTTGTATGCCTGTATCATTTCTGTATCTGAAGTTAGGAATATTGACTGTCTGTATTTCAACTATGCTACTTTGGGTGACGCCCACTGCTAACACTTCAGGTACAACAATAGAAAAGCCAGATAGGGCTGATGACCCATCAGCGAGGACAATGGACTGTGAAAAGGCTTGGCCTTCCTGTGGACTTTCCATACTGTGACACTACAGAGTCAGGTGGTCTTGTCACCTGATACTAAACATTACTTGGGACTTCTTGTAACTTTCCACTGGAAGGGAAGGGGGGGGCGGGGCTCAAGATTGGGAAACAAAGGATTCCTGCCTTATGTAAATCCTATTTAAGGGTGGGGAGGAAGACAAATGGGACGACTCCTCTCCATGGCCTGTCTGTCCAAGCAGAAAAACTGCTAAAGCCACAGCAAGGGAGGAGTTCAGACTGAGACAGGGGTCCAGTGTGAAAATGAATACAACTGGAACCCTGAACCACAGAAAATTTGCAACCTGCCTAAAATAACATTTATGGTGAGAATTTACATTTTGTAATCTGTTTCTTAAGTAAATTGAGCTTATCTTGCGTATTTTGCTTTCTTTGGTCAGTAATCTGCTTTGTTCTGTCTGTCATCTCTTAGGTGAATATAAGTCTCCTTTTGTAGTTAAACTTATTTCTTGTTTATAATATAACCCAATTTATGTAATTTCTAACTTGGGGGGGGGGGGCAAGAAGTTGTGCATATCTCCCTCCACATTGAGGGACGGGGGGAATTTCATAAAACCTGTGGGTTTGTTCCTCTTAAAGGGCGTGGGCACCAGGTTATTGGGGTAAGCCCCTAAGCCTGAGTCTTTCCAGAGTGGATCTCTGTCTCTTTGTGCAGCTGGGTGTGGCCATGCCTGTGTGCTTCACTGGAAGAGGCTTGTGAGCCCAGCCCAGCAAGGCCAGGTAAAGGGGACCCAGGCTGGCAGAATAGGCTGACTCAGAGGCATCACAGCACATCAGGTGACACCCCAAAGGGCCCAAACCCATCACAGCCACCCTCTCAGCCTCAGCCGTTGAGAAAGGAAAGTGTGCATAAGTGAGGTTTTGATTGACATCTGAAGCCTGCCTGCCTGCTGATAGATAGGAAAGGGAGTGTAATCTAGTACTGTAGTTAAGAGTAGAGGAGTGAGAGTCAGGACTTCTGGGTTGTACTCTTATTCTGCCATTCACTCACTGTGACTTCACCATGTCACTTAACCTCTCTCACTGAATTTAACCACCTGTAAAATGGCGATAATAAGAATCTTAGTCTTAGGAGAGCTGTGAAGCTTTTTTTGGTTCTTGGAAGAAAAATATCCTGAAAACTAAATTAAGTGCCGAAATGTGAAACTACTTATAACTGGCAGTTCAGCCAAATAATACAAAAAAAAAAAAAAAAAAAAAATCACTGGATTTCCCCCATCTATATATTAGAGAGTATAAATACTCTCTAATAGATGTGGTAACATTATTAATAGACAGATGGAATCCAGGTCTAAATGTATGAAAAAAGGCAACTGGCAAAAATTACCTTTAATTTAGATGTAGTAATACCGTTGTACTCTTTTGGTGTATATATATTTCAGAAGAAGCTTTGCATCCCTTTGGAGAATAGCAACAGGGAGCTTCAGAACCTTGAGTTGCTGGAGGATTTTTGAAATGGAGAACAGTCAGGACGAGGTTGAAGAGAGATCGGAGCTGAAAAAATATAGATCCGTCAAATCTCAGAGGAACTAGGAAAACCCAGCCAAGAACTCTAAGGCTACGTCTTCACTACCCGCCTGAATCAGTGGGTAGAAATCGATCTCTCGGGGATCGAATTATCGTGTCTCGTTGGGACGCGACAATCGATCCCCGAATCGACGCTTGTACTCCACCAGCGCAAGTAGGAGTAAGCGCCGTCGACGGGGGAGCCGCGGAGGTTGATTTGCCGCCATCCTCACAGCGGGGTAAGTCGGCTCGGATACGTCAAATTCAGCTACGCTATTTGCGTAGCTGAATTTGCTTATCTTAAATCAACCGCCCCCTTCCTCTCCCCCCCCGTAGTGAGGACGTAGCCTAAGTCTTATATATTGGGCTCTTGTATTTAAGTGGAAGCCAATGGAGAAACTTTTTGAGCTGCTCTTTTTAGAAATTCTCTTGCACCAACATTGTCACCAGAGTAGGGCTGTCAAGCAATTAAAAAAATTAATCATGATTAATGGCGTGATTAATTGCACTGTTAAATGATAATAGAATACCATTTATTTAAATATTTTTGGATGTTTTCTACATTTTCAAATATATTGATTTCAATTACAACACAGAATACAAAGTGTACTTTATTTATTTTTGATTACAAATATTTGCTCTGTAAAAACCAAAAGAAATAGTATATTTCAATTCACCTAATACAAATACTGTAGTGTAATCTCTTTATAATGAAAGTTGAACTTACAAATGTAGAATTGTTTTAGCAGTTGGCTGAAGAAGAAGTAGGACTGAGTGGACTTGTAGGCTCTAAAGTTTTATATTGTTTTGTTTGAGTGCAGTTATGTAACAAAAAAATAAAAATTTACATCCAAAATATTTAATAAATTTCAATTGGTTTTCTATTGTTTAATGGTGCAATTAATCACGATGAATTTTTTTAATCACAGTTAATTTTTTTGAATTAATCGCGTGATTTAACTGTGATTAATGGACAGCGCCACACTAGAATTTTTCATGACCTGTAACATAGATAGAAGGCTTAGTCAGCTAGATCAGAGTTGTCTTAGTCCAGGCTCCAGCACATTCCCCAGCCTCTTGCTATCTACATTCAGCAGCATAGTTTTAAATCTAGCAACACTCCTAAAATAGACAATTGGAAAACTTAAGTAATAGCCTGGTAATAAGTTGGAGACAAGTTTCCAAATGCAATGCCTCATGCAGTTGCTCCTCTAAATTCCCCGTATGTGGAGGTTATAATAGTGCCACTTTAGTAAAAAGGCCAGTTTACATAGTAAACTTGGCCTCCTTCTCCCCAACAAAAAATACCTGTAAAATGTGGAAACAAAATGCATTAAAGAGGCACTGTTAGGTTTAAAAATGTTTTCCTACTACCTTAAATATGACATTAAATGTTAGATTTCAATTTCCCCCCCCATTTAATTGACTGTTCAGTGCTCTGTTTACCTTTTCCATCTCTCAGCCTGGTTAATGAGAGTAGATTAGTCAGTTTCACTTTTGCAGCGACAGCAGATCAAGGAGCTGTGCACAAGCTTTGCACCAATTTTCTCAGCCACTCCAGGACGGACCGAACGGGCATACCACTCCATTGACACAGGTAATGCTCACCCAATTATTGTTTAAAAGTCTTTAGTCAACTTCATTTTTAAGATCTTGTGCTACTGGCCCATTGCTGCAATGCTTTATTTGCAAACACTGCAGGAGACACTTATTTAAATAACTGTTTCTGTTTGGACTGGAGAAACAAATAATGGAAACGTTTCTGTTTTCCTAAATTTGACCTGACAGTCAAAGCACAAAGTGCTGTAAAGAGCAGACAGTGAGAAAATGGTGTAAAGGGGCTACTCGAATCTCAGAAAGACAAGGAAATCAGCAAATACTAAAAGGCTGGGCGGTTAGCAGAAGAGGTAGATGAATACTGCAATCATTTTCCTATTATATATTATTTCAAACCAATGAATAAATTTACTTTTACTACATTTGCTTTTGGCAAGTATTCTAGCAATCAAACTTTACTGGTGTGAACAAATATGAAGGGCAAATTTGTAAAATCAGAATTTTACATTCTGATATGCAATTTGCAATTCATGTTCTTAGGATGTATGTAATTAACCGCCAGAAAACAGAGGCAGCATCACATGACTTATGACTACCAGCATGACATTTGAATATCCTTAACAAACTTTTTATAAACCAAGAAGAATTTGCTGAAATTTTTTCTGATTAATTCTGAATAACAAATCTGAGAATGTTTGGCTCTCTGTGACTAATGAAACAGGGTGAGGGAACAAAGATTCACTGAGTAAATTTATGATCTGTTCACCCAGCTGTTTCTTTGCCGTTATTCATGGTTTCAAAACCAAACCAAACCGAGAGTATCTATTTCAGAAGAGAGTGGTATTTAAGGGGGGTGAGTAAGGCTAGATGGTAGACTGAATGCTGCATTTTCTTGCTTTGGATGACCTTTTTTGGTTTGTGTCTCGACTTTGTTAACAGAGTTCTGTGCCATTTAATAAAATAATTTCTCCTTGTTGCTCAGGCCTCCCACCCTCCACTGGATTTTTTTCTTCTTTCTGTGCTGGCTTTGCCTCCCACCCCAGCTTAGTTTGGAGACTTGTATAGCCTGCGTCCAGGTTTTTACCACTGTTAAAGCTGATGCATCTGACAGCAAAGAATATGTTTGCTGCTGAAGGCCACCCTCTGACTGTCTGTTTCCCTATACAAAGCTTGTACATACAACATCTAAATAGCTGTTGACAAAGTCACTGGATTTTATCTAAATAAGTTTGTTGTCCTGTCAAGGAGTACGTTAGGTTCTCTTTCCTTCTTCCCATTTCTTGAACACTTGAATTTTCAGAGTTTACAAAAATAATCTTTCCATCTATCCATCCATCCATCCAGCCTTCCAGTTCCTAATTAATCATAATATTTCCTTTGAGCTGAATAACTAGGTAGCTGTGATTTTTAAAAAGGAAGGGAACCGGCAGGGGATTCTTTAAATAACAAATGCAACATTTTGTGACATCCATCTCTCCCTACCCAGTCACTCCTACCCAGGTAAACACAAACAGCCAAAGTATGTTTTGAAAGAGGCTGCTCTTCCAGTACTGGCAAATGGATGGTTGACATTTTGACAATATCATTGCAGCCATGAAATGTGCCTCCTGCCATGTGTTAATGGAGAATAGTGAATCCAAAGTTGCCTCCTTTGCCTGCCTTGCTTGGGAGGGAAGGAGAATTGACATGGAATGGAGATGCGCCTCTTGGGCTGATTAATGAGTGTAATAATAGGGGCCAGATACTGATCTCTGTTACAGTGGTGTAAATCCAAACTGAATTTGATCCTATTTGTTCACTTCCTGTAGAACACGGTGCATCTGTCTTCAAATGGAAGGATCCTTTGCTGTGATTTAAATTACCTTGGATCTGGGAAAAGGATGCATGGCAGACCAGATTAAGGGCTTGTCGACATTGGCAAGTTTCTGCGCAGTAAAGCAGCCTTTTGCGCTCAAACTGCAGACGCGGACAGACTGCCACACCAGTTTGTAGAAGTGTCTTGAAGTGCAAGAAGGTGTGCTATAAACTCACAAGGTTGTACCATCCGATCGGTCAGAGAATCTGTCCTTGGCCAGTAGTTTTTGACAAAATGTTCTTTAGAGGATTCTTAGCTTCTGTCATTTGGGAAGTTGTCCCATGGGTCAAAACATCAATTCACTATCCCCATTAGATGAGACCTGCATGTAAATTAAATGTCTTTTTTATTTAACAGGCTTCTTATAAGGCTGGAGAAAGACCATTCCCTATAAGGTGATGAGTACCCTCAGTTCTCACTGAAGTCAGCAATATTGCCAACCCCCAGCATTAAAAAGATCATATTCGCATTTCACCTGTGAGTTGATACCTTTGAAGAAATGTCACTTTTTAAACACGTATGAGTTAGTGTGAGAATAAGCAAAACATACATCCTATAATATTGGAAATAACTGTTATCTGCATACCAAACACAGTGTGTAATCTAATACTAGTAGTTTGATTAGCTGGAAATTTAGCAAGTGAAGGAAAAAATACCCACACTGGTAAAAATGTAAGGATCATCCATCCATTCATATTAGGATATAAGGATCATGCATAGAATATTCAAGTATGTCCTTTGGCTATCTTTGCATTATACCTTGCATAACTGATCCTTGCATCATCCCTGCCTGATTCTGGCATATTGATAGTATGTATGGGATTGAACTACCTTATTTCAGTGGCTGCCCCCACTCTGTCTCCCTGGCGCTGGAGCTTTTTGAAGATTTGCCTGATGTAGGTCAGATTTGCTCTCAGTTCTTTGTGGTGGTGATAGTGGCGGTGTCTGTCTTTCTCACCTGCAGAAGGGGAAGGCACTAACTGGGTGCTGAGGTAACACGTTGGCTTGGCAAACTCTGAATATTTTTTCAAGTTGGCAGATTTTCAGACTAGAGCCTTTTATTTCTCTGAGGCATTTTCTTGGTTTTGAAAGGGGCACATTCTTACAAGGTGCAAAGTGGTTAGCTGCTCAAGAGGGATTGAGATTAAATCCATCCTCCAATCCCCCTACTACAAATCCAACTCCTTGGCAGGTGCTCAGGCTCTAATCTAGTGCCTTTGCCATTTTCCACCGTATTGATTTTAATATGCTCGAGAGATATGTTAGAAAATGGCTGCTGCATAATTTAATAGCTTATTTTTGTATTCTAACAAGTTTGAACTAAATGGAAGAACCTTAACTGTATATTTATTTCAATGCTGGGGAAAAGTCCCAGGGCAGGTCTAGATACGGTACGGGTGCATCTAACACACCATTTGTGGAGTGGTCACAGCAAGCTCCTCTTCTCCACTGTCTCATCAAAGTCCCACTGCTAGGGTGCAGGTAATATAGTCTAGTAGTTTCTATGGCCAATTCATTTTGTGGCCTTTGCTGAACTACCGAAGTCTCATTCCTGGCTGAGAATGCCAACAAAGCTGTTATAGTGCCTAGATATTCTTTGAAAACAATGCATGATAGAGCCCACTTAAATTAAATGAATTTCTTTGTTTAAAAAGAGGAAAGTTTGTTACACAGAGGCTTAAATGTTACATTAAAAGAAGGCTCCTATTGCAGTATGAAAAAATCAAGCCTTCCCCCCAAAGCCTTTGGGTCCAGGGGACCCACCACCCTTTTGGTTTTGAGCTCTTCTCTAATCATATTCAAAGTGCAAGATTCAGATTTGGATCCAGACTTTAAACACCCCAAAGTTTCTGTGTAATGCACTGGTTTTGTATGTGTATAATGTTGCTCCCTAGTGTGTGTGGTCAACAGAGAGACAGGATAAAAGACCTACAACTGCTGTCTGCTGAGTGAGTGCTCCTTTAGCTCAAGTGATAGAGGTCTTTGCTTTTGGTGCTGAAACCCCAGAGTTCTAGCCTCAGCCGATCCCAGGTATAATATGCCAGGATTGTCACTCTGTCAGTGTTGCTTTGAAACCTAGAATGTCTGAGTCAGTGTGAAGCAATGGAAATAGCCGCAAGCATGGTTGAGAGCTCTTTTTGTTTAGAGTATCACCAGGTTCAGTCATCACATTCGAGGTGTGTTACTGTCCAGTTTTTAAGTTCTCAGCTATTCTGACTTTATGAATTACACCTGTTCAGAATGATTGACCAAGTTACCACACTTGTGCAACAGCATGGCTTTTAGCTACTACAGTAAAAGCTGTGTTATCCGGCACTTTACCATCCAGAAAGCTCTATAAACCGGCATTTCTGATCTTCATTGAAAGTCTGGTTTATAGCCCGATTGGTGCGGGGCTGGCAGGCTCCCTACGTGACTCTGCGTGGCTCCCCAGAAGCAGTGACACGTCCTAGCTGCTCCTAGGCGGAGGCACGGCAGCTCTCCACACTGCCCCTCCCCCACCCCGAGCGCTGGCTCTTTAAGGTTTTTGGGGTTTTTTTTTTTTTTAGTGTCTTGGGATAGTTTTAAAATGTGTCTGACTGCTCTGCTCAAGAACTCTCTTCTGTCTGTGTCACTTGGTATAACATGTCAAGATTGCTGGCGTAAAATACGATAAAAGGCCACGGAGCTAGTTTAGTATTTTAATATTTCCCTTGTGCAACCTGAGTATCTTTGCAGTACAGACAATAGGTTAATGCGGCCACTAAAAACCCATTTTGAAAAGCTTAATTCAAAGCAGAATCTGCCTAACCCTGGTGTGTGTGTGTGTGTGTGTGTGTGTGTGTGTGTGTGTGTGTGAGAGAGTGTCCCACAGGGGCTATATGCTATGCAACTGTTATGCGGGAATATATCTAAGAAGTATGCTCCTTTTTTTGCCTCTGCACGCAAAGCATCAGTTATTGGACTGTTCTTATGCAGCCGTTGGATTAACTTGCTCATTAAACTAATGGAGTGAAATGATTTGCTTTTTGAATGCAAGAAATTCTGATTTGCTTTTGAGGTCTCTTGGTAAGTAAATGTCTTGAGGCTCTTTCAGTTAAATTTAATTGATACCTTTTTTGTACTTTGAAACCACAAACATTTTGTCTGCTGACTAGGATGAGATTTTTAATGCTTCAAACAGTAACTGAGACTATTTCACTTGATTGAATGAATGAAGCAAATAACTTGGCTGAGTGAATAATCCAGTGTATGTTACCCTGTTAAAAACCTGCATTGGAATCCAAATATTCACTGTACCAATAGCTGTCTGGTTAAAGGTTCACTTTCAGACTCTAATGCCACAGTTCACAATATTGTGTTATTTAACCTTCCCACTGTTGCTGTAGCTTGGACATGATCTGGTAGTAATTAAATTGAACATCTGCCAGGTGCATATACCAGGCATGTCCTGCAGCACTGGAGAGAGGTATGTGTGCTGAATATACCTGATATTTCACTTTGGAGAAAGAGTTCTTGCATAGAGTAATCTTATATTTGGAGTACTGGCCTGGCAACGAAATAATTAATTGGATCCTCCTTTTAACCAAATATAAGATATTTTCCACTGATGCTCTCTATTCATGAGGGCAAAGTAATGAAGCTGAATTGTTTTTCAGTCCAAATTATATTTAGATCTTTCTTGGCTAGTTTGGTGATTGTGTGTGTTGCACCAGAAGGCAATAGGTGATAAAATGTGATTCTTCTTTCCACTAGTGGTATAATCACTTTGTATCCTGGTTAAGATTTGCTGATGCAAAATATTTGATCAACTGGATTTGAATTCCAGCACCAGGGGATGATGACTTTAGAACTAGTAGATGTCATCCTCTCATACCTAGTTTTTATTCATAGATTGGAACAGAGAAAACAAGCTTTCCTGCTTTTTTCAACTCCCAGTTGTTTTATTAATTGACTGAACTGAATTAATTGACAGAATAAACAGAGATGAAAATATTGTTACTACACCTGCAGAATAGGCAACTTCTGTCAAAAGCTGGTTAAGAGACTCCGGTCCTAGGTGACTTGTCAGTGACTTCTGTTGTCAGATGTCACTGGTATGGTGCTCTGCTCTGTTCAATGTTGATAAGCTGTATGCATGTGTGTATTCTCCCTGTGTGCTGTCCCAGCTCTGTGCAGATAGCTGGCACAGCAGATCTCGAGCAAACCGCCCAATGACCACAGATTCCGATAAGGTACAAAGGCACCCGGCCAGGTTTATTGCCAAATGAAACAGTCTCTAGCTCCCTGGATCAGATGTCTACAGTTCTGCTAGTACATATGTGCTCCCTGACAATGGACCAGCTCAGCCAGTGGCAGGATTCTCCACTGCCCCCTAGGCCAGACAAAGACATCCACTCAGGGATGCATTCTTATACATGGGTACAAACAAGTTACACATCACTCCTGACATATCGAGGTACAACCTCTCTGAGTGTTGGAGTGCTGCCTCTCTCCTACTACATCTTGGTTCGAACAAACAAGTCTATCCATCATATTATCCTTCTGACCCTGTCTTTTAGGATGGGTTAGCCTGTTCCTCATTATTTCTGTGGAATGTGTTTGTACCGGACAGTTCTGGTGCCATCCTGGTCCATGTTTATCCTATTAGTGCTTGATACCCTTTAGATATGTGTATACATCCAATTAGCAGCCGCCTTCTTACCAACTTTTGGGAGCAGGGTCTGCCTCTGGCTCACAGCTTAACTTTGCTTTATGTTAAAGTCTTGACCATTCCTTTGGTTCAGGCCTCTGATACCAAGGGTTTATGTTTCAGGGCCTCATCTTACTACAGCTTCCACCAGTTGAGTAATTTAACTTTCTTTAAAACTTGGCAGAAAAATACATTCTACTTAATGTCACATTTTTATTTAAGTTAAATCATATTAATATATTATAAGAAGGCTAGGCCTTAACATAGGTTGTCAATTTAAAATTTAATTTAAAATTAAATTAATTTGATTTTCTTAAAAAACAACAACAAAAAACCCCCAAAAAAACTATAGTTAATTTAAACTAAAAAATCCGATTTTTTTTTTTTTGCTCTTAAAAATCATCAATTTTTACCCACCTTGCCCGCTGTTCCATTATCATTGCATTATCCTTGGTCTCAGGAAATGTATATCCATTTACTGCTGCAGTTCATATCAGTGCTTTGGAAAGACAGTGGTCACTTTTAGACATGTTCGTGCTTTAGATAACTAACTTCAGTATTTGCCACCGCTTCCCACACTTCCCATTGGCCGGGAATGGTGAACCACGGCCACTGGGAGCTGCAAGCGGCCGTACCTTCGGACGCTCAGGTAAACAAAGCATCTCGTGGCCCGCCAGGGGCTTACCCGAACAAGCCACGAACCAAGTTTGGGAACCCCTGACTTAGCACAACAGGGCTTTGTTGCTGATTTGAGCCCTGGCAGCTATCACAGTAGAAATAATTAATGATGATGTAGTTTGCTCTTGTACAGCAACGTTATTTGAGGAGCTCTTGTAATGGGGAGCATTACAGATGGACTGGACATCAGACTTGAGCCCTTTGCACTTGGGGAAATGAAGGTTTAAATGCCACTTTTGCTTCTCAGATCTAGCTGCAGGTGACGTGGAATCTTTAGCTTGCTAATGCTTTTAAACCCTTTCCCGGTACAAAGGCCTGCTGTAGCTGGAACAGTCCATCCAGTCGGAAGTTATATGTGACATGTGGGAAGAGGAGAGAAATGTTGAGGAAATTAATTTAAAAAAAATCATACCGATAACCAGCTTTTTTTGTTTAATGTTTCAGATTTTTCTCCTCGCCTGTCCCCCATGTCGTGGTGCAATGGTTCTGTTCAGGTAACATCCGTTCTCTCTCTTACTGCTTTCCTATCTATTTGCATAATGGATATAGGTTGTAATGCTTTATGATCTCAGCTATGTTTTAAAATTATATATCTGGGTTGTGTGTGTCATGCACTGTAGCCCAGAGCTGGCTGGAATGAAAAGTAGAAAACTGTCTGAAAGTGTACATGATTTAAATCAGGGCTTGTTGCCGTGCTTAAACTTGTTTCCATATTTTGAGGGTGTTTGATCTCTCTAACAATAGGCAATGGCTCAGCAAACTCAATGATGGATGCAAGTGTTCTTGCACTGATTAGATTCTGGGTAATCTACATCACATGCCTTATGCCCTTTGATTATCTCCCCCTACCATTTTTTAAAATGTATTATTTCCTCTACGTCATTCTGTTGGCTCTGTAGGATTAACACATCATTCTAAATGCCATAAAGACAGAGTTAAACATTAAATAGCTGCACCAAAATTCTTACCAGTTGCTCAAACAGATTGACAAATATTTAAAGCTTTATTTCTCTTTTTAAAACATGACTTACTGGGGCTAACTTGAAAGGTGATACTAGTACCTGAAGCAGTTTTTGCAGTAGCACTCAGTTTCCAATAAGGAACTCAGAGTGACCCAATGAATGTAGAGCTCTGCACTGGGCTTTGTGAGACCTATGTTCTAGTCCCAGTTTTGCCTCTGGTTTGATGAGTAAGGTGGGAATGTCACTTCAGTTCAGTTCACTGTGCCTCAGTTTCCCTATCTGTAAAATAATGTAAATTACCTGTGAAGTGCTTTGAGATCTATGGATCAAAAGCACCATATGTGAGCTATGTGGTGGTGTTGTTACTTAAGATGGAAGCAGTAAGTTACCGAAATGCAAGACAATGACATTCTCGCGATAATTAACACCACCACATTTAAGTATTGATCTCAAAGTCCAGGTGTGCACAGTCCTGACCCTTTAAAATTCCTTCTTTTTTTTCGGGTGGGTGGGGTGGGGAAAGGGCCTGTAATTTTTTATGCATTAGAGGAGTTCACTGTTCATTGGAACTCACCCTGCAGGGCAAGAGGAATTTGAAAAGGCTGGGATTCTCTGGGTGTGTCTGCACTGCAATTAAAAACCTGTGACTGGCCCATGCCAGCTGACTCAGGCTTGTGGGGCTATTTAATTACACAGTGCAGACATCCACGCTTGGGCTAGAGCCTGGCCTCTAAGACCCTGCGAGGTGGGAGGATCCCAGAGCTTGGACTGCAGCCTGAGCCTGAACATCTACACTGCAATTAAACAGCCCTTCATCCTGAGCCTCATGAACCTGAGTCAGCTGGTATAGGCCAGCCACAGGCATCTAATTGCAGTGTAGACATAACCTATAGCAGTTGAAAGGCAATGAACCTGATTCGTCGTGGCTCCATGCAGCCAGCCTAATGACGCCACAAAGATACTGTAAGGGATCCCTGGGAATTTCACAGGGGAGTCTACAGCAGGCATAGAGTTGCTGTGGCAATTCACACCTCCTTTTGAGGGAGGGAGCATGTTCAGAGCTGTATCTTGCTGAGGCAACGGCCCATCTGTCCCGTGGGCAGCTGGGTGCAAATTAGAGAAGCCAACAGGCTACTCTGTCCTGTGCTACGGTCACATCAACATCTGGCAGCTCCAGCATAAGAAAAGTGAAAAGTCACTTTTGCTCCTCTCCTCCTCCTCCATTAGGGCCAAGCTCAGCTAGGACTGTGGGATTAATTTGGCTTCATGTTTTCTCTAGCATTGTATTTTTCAAAGTACAGGTGGAGAGTGATGTAATGTCCATACTCCCAACTAACTGTTTTTATTGGGGGAAGGGGGAGGAGAGTAATGGGAGGAATTATTTTTGCCTATTTTCTTCACTCAGTGGAATAATTTAATTCTTTAAAGGAAATCAGCGCCACTGCCATAGATAGTCTTGTCAGAGACTTTCTGATTTGTGCTGATTTTCTATTGCTACATGAAGAGAAAAATAAAACTTTCTCTTACCAGTGTCCGTAAAACTGTTACAAGCCTATTTTGAGTCTAATCTGGTGTGAGGTTACACTATAAACTCATGGAGCACGGCTTTGATATACATAAGGAGCTTTTAAGTATTCCTGTTGGATAAAAATAATACTTAGCATTAGTGGTGTACAGTGCCTTCCACTGGAGGATCTCAAAGGACTACCAGCATTCATCTGAGCCAGGCTTGGCAAATATTCTCAAAGCTCTTTACAGAGCCGGGTAAATCACGTTCTCTTCATTTCACAGATAGGGAGACTGTGGCACAAGAGAGGCTAAGTGACTTGCCGACGGTGGCATGGAGAGTTGGTGGTGGAGCCAGAGCTTTCAAAATGAAGTGGTAGTTCTTAGTCATCCTCCTTACATGTGACGTTCCAGCACAATAGTGGGATAGTGGAAAGAGTTAGTAACATGATTTTTGTGCCCCAAGTAGTAACCTTTTCTGTTTCTCAACAACCAGTACTTTAGCTTTGCTAATTATTGTGCAAGTGCCTGCACAAAAAATGCTCACTGTGAGAGTCATTGGACACTGTACTTTTAATATCAGGGAATAGGCTTTCTAAATGCCATATTGACTCTAAGGGAATCTCTTATGTGGATGACTTGCAGCAAATTCAAAAACAAAATGCATTCAGGAGAAGGGAGTGAACACTTTATGGATTCTATTGTGTGGTCTTGGGTGTACCAAATTAGGCAAAAGCTACAGCCTCTTGTTTCAGATATGCGAAATACATGTCCTCTGCCAACAATCAGCTCTGTAACTGATGCCTGAGATTCTGTTTCCTCTTGCAGTCTCCATCTTGATGATGTGTCCTGACCCCAATAAAACCCTGGCTCTGAGAGAGAGGAAAAATTAGTATTTTCATTTCACAGGTTGTGTGTCAGTTTGGAAGAAGTGGGGACTCTGAAAATTAAGTAGTACAAGCAGAAGGAATTTTTAAAAGAGGAATGTGGGTGGTCTATTCTTTGGAGGGCTGTCTGTGCTCTAATGTCCAGATGTCAGGCTGCTTTATTGAATTTAGGATTATCTTTTAATATTATAATAGAATCTGCTTACACTTGTGCATGGACCTTCTCTTTTCCTTTTGGCATATGAACATGTAGACTTTCTTAAGGGGACACTGGCTTTGGCTCTTGGATTGCTGAATACAGTGCAAAGTCCCATAAAAAAAACTTTCGATTTCCCCCAATTTCAATCAAAACTGTTTTTTCTTTTTAAAAATGAAAACTACCCTTTTTCCTGGGTCCAGTAATAGCTGTTCCTGCACCCTGATGTGCCTGGTATGGTGTGTTTTTTGAAATCACAGTAACTGATTTATGCAGCGCTTTGCAAAGATATTTTTATTATAATTGAACATTGTCCCTATGGAGTCCAAAGGGAAAGAATATGTGCAATTAGATTATCCCTTACAGTATGTCACTCGAGAGAACCTATAGTGATAAATGCAGTTTCCATGTTCTTTAGTCAAGGTTATTAGAACTGTTAGCATGAATCCTGGTGAAATTTCCATATTAGTTTGATTGATAAAATAGCATGTCTTTGAACCCTTGCTATATAAGCCTAAATCCTGCAGTTCTTACTCCTTGACTTCAACAGGAGTTCTGCCTGAGTAAGGATGGCAGGATATTGCCTGTAGAGATAAAAGGTAAAGTGTTTATAATAAAGCGACAGGATATGTTAAAACGGGACAGATCAAATAGTTCAGATAGGATTAAATGAGTTTGTCCAGGGGACTATGTGACTTGAGATTTGTGAGGGGATACAAATCCTTGTACCCTATGGTCAATGTTTCTGTTCCAGCTCAGTTTGGGTAGGGACTGTAAATCGTCACTTTCTGATGGCTGTGGTGGCCTGTGTGAAATGAAGTCTTAAGTTTTCTTCTTACATTTCAAAATACTTGAACTGGACTAACAAGATGTTATTGCATTTCCAGGTGGCTCATTAGTGCATTAATTGACTACAGCCTCAATCTCCGCAGTAGCTATATAAAACAATTGGCTGAGAACTCTTAGATGCTTTTAGCCAACGTGATAATGAGCAGAAACTCCAGCCTGTGTGTGGCAGCCCACCT
Source organism: Chrysemys picta bellii (assembly GCF_011386835.1). Classification (NCBI taxonomy): domain Eukaryota; kingdom Metazoa; phylum Chordata; order Testudines; family Emydidae; genus Chrysemys; species Chrysemys picta. The sequence continues at coordinate 86,916,288 of NC_088799.1, read as the reverse complement.
TAGAGTAAAAATATAATACTGGCTTCCAGATGGCTGAAATTTTGTTTTGGTTTCTAATGATACATACGTTCCTACTGTTTAAGCCACAGATGTGAGCTCAAAAATGATGCTACCTTTTGGTTATTCACCACCTTGTCAGCTCTGGCTTGTATGGATGTCTTTATTTGAGACTCCGGGATTCTTCTTGTAATGAGATTTTAGCATTAGCATTTTCAGCAATGAGGCTTGCAGGCTTAGCTCCTCTGCCCCTTTTTGCTCACAGGTCGAGATAAGCTTGTTGGTGTGAATGTTTGTCCTGTTCCTGAAATTTAATTATGTATGTTACAGTAGCACTTAAAGTTGCTAACCATAACTGGGCCCACACTGTGTTAGACACATAGTGTGAACACAGTAAAGGACAGCCACTGTCCCCAAAAGCTTACTATCTAAATAGACCGGGCATGAGGGGAGATGGCGGTGAAGTGACCTGGCTCTGCCAATGATGTCTCAAGAGTATAACCAGGTCTCCTGAGTCCCATTCCAATGCCCTGTGCATTCAAAGAACTTTCTCATAAATTTGAGGTCAATATATCTTTCTATTAGTAACTTAACTGTTTGCTCAGAGGCAGGGCTGGCTCCAGGATTTTTGCTGCCCCAAGTAGCAAAAAGAAAAAAAGGAAGGGGGGAAAAAAAAAAAGTCACGATCTGCTCTACCGCCGCCGCTTCAGTCTTCGGCGGCAATTCGGCGGCTGGTCCTTCGCTCCCAGAGGGAGTGAGGGACTTGCCGCCGAAGAGCCAGACGTGCCACCCCTCTCCGTTGGCCGCCCCAAACACCTGCTTGCTGGGCTGGGGCCTGGAGCCGGCCCTGCTCAGAGGGAGAATGGCAAGAAATGGGTCAGGCAAGTAGTGGCTTAGGAAAGAATGCTAACAGATAAATCTTATGACTAAAACATCAACCGAGGAGCAAACCACAGAAATTGGATTCTGTTTCATGTGCTGGTTATAGTATCAGACTTACTCCATCTTGTGTCTTGTCTGTCTTACTCTAAAGCAGTGGTTCTCAAACTTTTGTACTGGTGACCCCTTTCACATACCAAGCCTCTGAGTCTGACCCCTCCCCCCTTATAAATGAAAAACACTTTTAAATATATTTAACACCATTGTAAATGCTGGAGGCAAAGTTGAGTTTGGAGTGGAGGCTGGCAGCGCACGATACCCCCATGTAATAACCTTGTGACCCCCTCAGGGGTCCCGACCCCCAGTTTGAGAACCGCTGCTCTAAAGTATGTTTTCAATTTTTTGAAGCAGTCAGTGTCTTTTCTGGGGCAGTGTGTTTTAATATACAAGTGTTAGAGCTTGAAATCCCCTCCACAAGTATCTAGAATGATACAAACAGGTGTTCCAGATATTGTACCAATTACTCCCTGTAGCTTAAAAGAACTGAAATTTAGGCTCTTTCTACCCTATTAGTGGCTGGCTTGCTATCATAGGTACTTAAATGACCCCTTATTACCATAATATCGGATAGTCTTTAATGCATTTATCCTCACAACAATCCTGTGAGGAACTTCTATTTATCCAATTTACAGAGGGGACCTGAGGCACAGAGAGACTAAGTGACTTGCCCAGAAAATCCGTGGACGGAGCAGGGAATTGAACCCAGGATTCATGAATCCCAGGCTAACACCCTAACTACTAGTTCGTCTTTCCCTGCGTAGCTCATAACGAACACTGTATTTTAAAATGCTTAAACTTTCTTCTGTATTTGCCGGACAGGGATTGTTATGTCTCATTTTTGTTGTGTTTTAATACATGCTAAATAAGATAACTGTAAATTTTAGAGTAGATGCTAGAAGCCAGTGGTTAAACATGACAAGGAACAGACACATACCCTGGCACAAAGTTTGTGTAGTGTCTACTCTATAATTTAGTCATGTTAATTAACAAATGTTAAAACACAACTAAAAATTAAAGTTTAGACAAAGCATATATGGCTACACTGCATTTTAAAACCCACGGCAGTGAGTCTGAGCCTGGGACTACAGAGTCAGGCTTGCAGGTCTCATGCTATGGCACTAAAAACAGCAGTGTAGACATTGCAGCTCAGACTCTGAAGACCAGGGATGGGGATGGGCTCATGCACAGGAGTGAACTAATCTCTAAATGTGGAATCAGGGAGGAATTTTCCCCCTTGGTTCATCAACAGGATCTCTCTTGTAGTTGAACAAGGACACTTTGCCTGGATTAGGTGGGCTTCTCTTACTTGGTGATCACTTCTGCAGTTTCCTGCAACAGGCACTGGTGGACCTTCTGTCCTTCCCATTTCTCTTTATTAGCCAAGTTGCAGGGTTGCTAGTCCCATTTCTCCTGTCTCCTGTTCCTTCTCACCAAGTGCACCATTGCCCAAGAATCCTGGTATCCAGCCTGGGCAGCTACAGTGCTCTGCTCCACTTCAGACCTGTGGTTCCCATCGTTTTCTTTGAAGACATTTTGGGTGAGGAGAAAATAAACACAGACTCTGCATTCATTCTAGAGGTGGTTTGTCCAGGTGGGCTTGAATTCAGTTGTAATTAAAACGGTCTAAAGATGTAGTGAATTTGTAAGCAAACATAAAAGTAACTTTCCAAAGATTTATTGGTGTCTGGTTTTAACTTTATATTTCTGCAGGACAGTCATCCCTTGATATTTAACTTTTGTTTCCATGCATAGGAATGTCAGATTGCCTCTTTTTAAATTTTGGATTAAGCTGGGATCCTGCATGACCGAGGAGAGCACACTGTGCTTTCAGTCAGCATTCGTATTCTCTTGAGTTTTAGTTGGATATACAAGAGGACTATTGAGGACTAAGCCTGGATGAACTGAGATTTTTGAGAGAACAGAACCATGTACTCCTTTTGTGAGTGAAATGCATACTGAGCTCAAGGATATGCTCATTTCTCTATCAAAATACAATCTTACAGCAATGCATGCTTGGAATCATAGGAATGTATTGGCTGTGTTAGCCTTTTTGCCACTGGCTTGCCTATTTCAGCATGTTAATATCATGATTAGCAGGTAGGGATGAGTTGTTAGGCTTGGCTCCCCTTGCAGCTCACATCCTGCAGGGTTCAGGGTGCACAAACAATTGAACTGCTGGTGTAGCTCCTTGGTGTTTTGTCTTGGAATTGGAGAACAGGGGAAAATAACTTGCAAATAAAATGTTCCCCAAATGATGGGGAAAATGTATTTCACAAATACCATTGTGGAACAGCAGAGATTACTCCTGTGAATAATTATTTTGGGGAGGGGGGAATGGAATCATTTGTAACTAGTGTTACTCTGAACAGATTCTTTGGCCAGCTCTACTCACCATATGGAGCTTTATATGCACTGTATCTCGTCTGTAATGCAGACTTAAACAGGACTGATTCCACTTATTATGTGAGATGAGATGGTAGTTTAAGGTGAGATCACCTGCAGTTATAGGAAATACAGCATGTTAATTGCAATAGTGTTTTCCATATATGTCCCCTTCTCAAGATTTGCCTTGTTGGCTTGAATGCAGAATGCATGAATCTTTCTTATATTTTAAACTTAGATACCACTCATAAAAACAGTGCTGCTGCTTAAATTTCTGAAGTCTTAATTTGACATCCTGCATTTTTATTGTTGAGTAGGAATAAAGGCGTTAAGTGAAATACCTATTTTAAGCCCCCAAATAAAAACCCTCCAGCAGCCCCAGGCATGACCATATTACAGACCAGCAGTCCAAACCACTCAGGAATCCAAAGCTCACTATAGAAAGCATTCTTACTATAGGAAATTATTTAAATGTTTATTTATTAAGAAGGTTTTATCCGGTTCATGACAGTTAACAGTGGGTTTTAACCCACAAAAGCTTATGCCCAAATAAATTTGTTAGTCTCTAAGGTGCCACAAGGACTCCTAATGGCTTTATGCAAATTCAAGCCAACAGAGCTTGTGCAAAGCTTTTGCTACTTTATGGAAAATCATTCTACAGTACATAAAATGTTTGGAAAGTACACATTTGATACTTAATTTCCAGGCCGTGAAAATAACATTGCCCCTCTTTCTTCTAAGGTTACAGATGCATATGTTAAATGGGGCCCTCTTGGCATTGCTGTTTCCTGTGGTTAATACACGCCTGGTGAGTAAACCATGCTTTGCTTTCTCCTCTGACTTTTTATTCTGTAGTCCTGGAGTTCACTTCTATGTCCTTTTTCTAAAATGCTGTTTCCCTGGAAAGAGGTTTGACCTTTGCGACAAGCTCAAAGCAATACAGAGATTTCTTGAGCATCTCTTCAAAGCAGTTACCAAACTACGCAGATATGGCACAGCACCCAACCTCCCAAATGCAATGGAAAGTTTGACCTTTTATAGTTCCTCACTGCTTGTAAATTGATGATCACAGAAAGCTCCTTTAATCCCATAGCTTTGTTTCTACAAGGATTTCCTCCCTGCAAAGCCAGTTGTGTGCACACCATTTGCATAATGAATTTCTGTGTGCTATAGTTGTATTCATAGCTCTGTATTTTGCCAAGTTTATCTGAGATGTTGAGAAAGTGCTGGCCTGAGAGAGTCTCACACAGAATGGATGGAAATTGGTCCTGTTCTTGAGAGAGCTTGCTGAAACACAAAAATAGCATGTTTAAGTGGTTTGTTTTTCAAAAAATTGGAACACAGAACTTGCCATATTCACTCAGATGGTGGGTCTATCAAGTTGGATGTCCTGTCTTCAGCAGTGGCTAACATCTTACTGCACTTGGAACCTTGTGGCAAAGCTAGGGTTACCATATTTTGAGTGTCCAAAAAGAGGACACTCCACAGGGCCCCAGCCCCGCCCATGCCCCGCCCCAACTCCAGCCCTTTCCCAAAGTCCCCGCCCCAACTCCGCCCCCTCCCCGCCCCCTCCCCTGCGAACATTTGATTTGTGGGAAGCCTGAAGCAGGCAGCAGGTAAGCTGGGGTGGGGGGAGGAGGCGCGGCCCAGTCTGGCCCCCCCCAACCAAGCGGCTCCGTCCGGCAGCCGGCCCCAGCGTCTCCAGCCTGGCTCAGCTCCTGGGGTGCCGGCCCCGGGCCAGCCCCCGGCTCAGCACCCCTGGCCCCGCACCCCCAGGCCAACCCCTGGCCCAGCACTGCCGGCCCCGGCCCAGCACCCAGTGGCGCCGGCCCCTCCCTATTTTCCCGGACATGTTCGGCTTTTTGGGATTTCCCCCCGGATGGGGATTTGAGGCCCAAAAAGCCGGACATGTCCAGGAAAATCCGGACATATGGTAACCCTAGGCAAAGCTGCCTGTTGTAAGTAGGGATTGTTTCCTGATTGCTGCCACAAACAGCTGGCCATCTAAATCACTACACATTTTTGTTTTTAAATGTTTGTTTTTAATTGAATTTGTGCAAGAGAGCTGCATTGTCTTGTTCTAACAGGGATAGCAGGTTCTATATGCAGTTATAGAGTATGCCTCAAACTACAAAAACTTCTTGCACTAGCATTGTTCTACAGACGTACACCCAAATAGAGGAATTCACATTGAAGGGGAAAACAAATCTGAACTAAAACAAAATCCACCCTTTTATGTGCTGCTTTGCAGGAAATTGAGACAGGTAATATCTCCCTGAACTGTGACGTGGAGGGGGAGGATACAACATGACGAGTTAAAGATTTGAGGCCTGATACTACACTTCCTTACACTTTGGTTGTCTTTTTACTAGAAAAAAATGTGCATTCTTAACTTGACATAAAATCCTAGTGAAGGTAGGATAGTCTGTACTTTGCACACAAATTAGCAGGTGAAGTTAAGGCCTAGGCTCTCCTTTATTCTTTATCTCAATATACTAACAGATGTGAGAATGCAAACTGTCTTGTCTTTGCTAGGCTTTTACCTCATGTTTATTAACTCAACTTAGCAAAATTGAGTTAACCCACATTTTTTTTCTAGTGAGAGTAGAGCCTTACTGTCATCTCCATGGCACCTATTCTGATTCAGGAATGTTCTACGCTCACTCTACATAGGTGTCAGTGATCATTCAAGGTGCAAGGCCGAGCAGAATCAGGTCCAGAGTGCCCACCTGGAATCTCTTCTCTCTGAAATTACTTGGTTGTGTGGGTTCATATCAAACACTAACATCACAGGGAGTTAACGTGATGGCATTTGCGATGTCAGCCAGATGAAAGCAAACTGTTTATTCAGGCAATTAGTTCCATCCTGGTCTTTCAACCAAGGGAAGGGTTCATAGCTTTCAAAAGATACTTCACAGTGAAGAAGGCCCAGAAAAGGCTTTCAAGATGCTGAGAGGGCTAGACATAAATGGCTATATTTTCAGCTTGAGGCATGGACACACATTTGGGCATGCCTAATCTATGATGTTCATGAACATGTGGCCAGCTAGGCCTGTTACGCTTGTAAATGCATAGAATGGGCATGTAACAGAGTATTTATATGCATAAATCAGGCATAGCAGTTGTATGCATCCTGTGTCTTGATCCATAGCTTTCAAATCTGGTACGAACTTAGCTGCTCAGAAGGAAGTAATAGCTTAATTTATTGGGGTTTGGAATAATAATAATTTTCCAACTCTGAACTGTTTGGAAATGGTATTGAGGGTCAATGGTAAGACAGACTGACCCGCTGACTCTGAGCCACATTAAAAATGCCAGTAGATTTAAGAGACATCTATTTTCCTGTGCATATAGTACGTACATACTGTGCTTGTTCACTGAAACATCCTTCAAGGGCACTGAGAATATGGAGTATAGGTACATTTCATTCTGTTTAATGACTGATGTTTCATGTTGATGGAAAATATGGTACTTGGTTACAGAAATTTTGTTATAGTTGCACTTATAGTAGGTATCATTTATCGGATGGGGGGGGAAGCTCTTAAATTTATCTGCTTAATGAAATATTCCTATAACTCAACAGCTGGCTAATCTATGAAGGGGTTATTGATATTCTTCATTAGCAAGATTACTGTGTGCTTCACCTGAGTGAAGTTGAGGTGGTAAGTATCATCAGAAAGCCAGTTACTGGTTGTCCATTTGCAAATCCTGACCATTTTATTAGCATTGATCTGCATAAAATCAAATTAGTCTCTTTTGTATTGAATTTTATTAATCCTCCTACATCGTTTTGGTTGATCACTTTGGTATCTAGAACATGAGAAGGTCCATCAACCTTGGCATGTAAGGATTTTTTTTCTAAAAATCCAAAACATTTTCTTGAGACACCATACCGTTTCCAGAACAAGTGTATTAACAGCATTCACCTGCAGGATTACACTTTCTAAATAAACATGAAAAATAGTTTCTTGTGGTACTTAAGGTAGAAACATGTAAGGTTAAAGATGAAAAATCAGTGTTGTTTTTTTTCTTCTTTTAATGCTGTGAGTCCCTCTCTGTAATTTAGTATGAGGCTCTGCCATAATTGATATAAAACCCCAAAGACCAACTACCCCCAGATGTGAAGAAGGTACAATGGAGGGCAAATAGAATGATTTTGAGTGAGAGGAACTTTGACAGTTCTTTGGAAAGATGAGCCATTGAACTTACTTTCTGAATGGAATAAATAGATTATATCCGTGTTTCTCAACTGATGGGTTCTGAGCCATTGAAAATGTTGTTACAGCCTAAAGCAAAGAAAATCTTGTTCCTTGTCCTTGCACGCTCTTATCCTTCCAGGCAAAATACTCTGTCTACCCCTTGAAACATGCACACATATATTTATCATTATCACCGATTCATTTATTATTCTTATTTTTATAGTAAATATAAGGGGTTATGAAACTTTTTGACTTTGACTAAGTGGTCACCAACCTGAAAAGGCTGAAAATCACAGGATTGGGTGATGCAAAATCAGATTGAGTCACTGTCCAGTGTAAGAAAAAATGAGGCATGAGTATAAGCGAAGCAAGCAGCTGGGGAACACTAATGCTGAATTGCTTTGCATATAATTATGCGCATTAATTTCTACAGTGGAGCTGTTCTGTTTGAAGCTGGCAGTTGGGGTTTGCCAAATAAACGTAATGGGATTACTCGTGTGCTTAAATTTAGAAGTGTGCTTATCTTACCGATTCAGAGATCATAGTTAACATGAGCGTCTAGGACAGTGTAAAGTGTTTCTGAAGTTAAGGTTTCTGTCTTGAAATGAATAATGTTAAATATTTTTTTTTTGAGCAGGATTGTTTAAAGACGCTGCATAATATGATGCTGCTAAAAGAATAATTTTCAATTTAAATGCTGGGATTGGCGCACTCGGTTTGGAATGCATCCCTATGTAGAGTGCCAGAAAATTGCCTAAACACCACTTAAATCTCACTTAAGCATTTAAAATAAGAGTTTTACTTGAGTAAGAAGATCTGCACATTTAAATCCTGGTATAGTCAGTGTGCAGCAGATCCCCTTTGAAACCCTGTAATTCCAGAATATAGACCATGGCGCACAGGCCAAGCAATGCATGAGCAACTGAAAATTTGACAAATAGTCATAGCTTCTGGGCATTAGCCTGTAAACTACTGTGGTAGTAACTTTTTACTGTATTCTGTGTATTTTTTTCTGTGCTACTGAGCAAAACTCTTATCGCCATCTGATAAATGTTTTTGTGTTGTCCTGCAGAAAGGGTCTGGCTCCTTCTAAATTGTTTGTGTCTACTTTTTGAAATAGAACAAGAAGTTCATAACGCTGAATTATTTTCAAGGTGTAGAGCAGCAAAAGGTTGAGTGATGATGATAATTTAAATGGGCGCTAACTGGGAGAACGGGGGAGGGAAATACTGGAAAAAATTTTCATTTCTATGTTGTGTCAAAATTTTGTGTGATTTGAAATTTTGCAGCTGGCTGTGACATAATTATTTAATAAGTCCTCAGAAAACTGATTAAGTCGAATGCGTAGTGTGGGTATTTGCTTGAGTTGTTAGTTATACGTTCCCTCTCCTATTCATCCCCTACCCCTTCTCTACTTGATTCTTTTATTTCAAAGGTACCAGGGATCTAGCTTCTAGTAACAGAAGATAGTGCAGGAGGGAGATCTAAGACCTGGGCTTTGCTCAGGGGCTCCCATATGTGTGGGGAGAGGAGTGTGGAGCAGCAGCAGAATCATTTCACACCAGTTAGTGGTGATGGTTTCATCGGTGTCCTCATCGTTAAAATCTTTTATGTTTTGAGTCTTTAGTTCTGTAATAAAGATCCTCTGTAAACGTGTCCATGCTCTGCCATCTTTATCTGCTCCCCTCCATCCCATGATGTCTCAAATGTATTCTGAGCAGCCTGTTAGCGTTGTGAAATGTTTCACTCCAGTTAAACAGCTGTTTTTTAAAATGCTCTTGCTTATGACTCCTGGTGTAAATAATAGGTGTTATGGTGATAATTATAATAGCTGCTAACACACAACACCATAGATTATGAAGATTTAATTATTGTTCATGATAGCTTGTGAGGCATTAATTGCTGCTTATGGACTCCACTTTCAGTATAAGCATGTCTCTTAGCTCTGGATGTTTGTGCTCATTACAGGCTGAATACACTGAGTTTCTTCAGGATTTGTGTCTTCCTTTCTAATCAGGATAACTGCCTATACCAATTCCTAGAGTGGAGCAGTTCTGCATGCTGCTGGCAATTATAATGTTTGATAAGTAAGAAATACATCTGCTGCTAAAGAGAAAATAATCAAATATATGTTTAAATCTATAAATATGTGCTTAAAATGTGTGAAGGCTGGACTAGACTGCTATCCATAATTTAGACCTAAATACAACCTATGATTTCAAGTAGAATTTACACTCAATTTATTTGGTGCAACTGAGTTCACTGGAGCCAAGATTTCATCCCTTGTTTATAAGTTACCAGTGCAGTGTCATGAACCTACTAGTGGGTGAGAACCAGGGAATGAAATTGACCAGTCTCATCCTACATGAGTAAAGTATCAACATAGTGAAAAGTAAAAATGAAATTCTCTGGTTTTGGTGGTGTGTCAGTAATGTGGGTAGAGAGGCTTTAAAATGTGACTGTCCCATTCTGAAGTAAAAAAAATCTGCCTACTCACAATTCTCCACCTAAAAAGACAATGGTTCCAAGTTGAAGGGGTATTAGCAGGTGTTACTAAGTCATACTCACATACTTATGTCAGAATCCAGTTTGATACAACGTATGTTGTAGCTGAGCTGTCCAAATGGAGTTAAATCTGCATCCTTGCTTGTCTGTTCTTAGTTCTGTGCAGTTGCATTGTAACATGGAATCATGAGACAAAATCATTGCAGGAATTCAATTTAACACAAAGAGCAAGTTAATATAAAATGTGTTGTTCCTACAAGAATTTTTTTTTTAAAGTGCCCCAGTGTTGAACAGCTGCTACAAATTTAGACACAGACACCTTCTAATTGAAAAACGTGCAAGATTAGATACTTGGTACCAGACTCTTCTAATCTAAGGTTCATCTCCCTTTCAGTGTATTGGTGGATTGTGGGGATATATATTACTTGTTTGGGGGCACCAGAGATTCTCCAGGGAATATTCAAATGCTTTCAACTTCACGTGAAATTCTGCGACTAATTATGTTTGGAGGATCCCAAGACCTTTTGTCCTCTATCATGTACCTTTGAAGCAAGCCTAAAACACATTTATGGTTTAACACCTTGCACGGTGTAGCGCTGGTCTCTGTCTTCTATCCTTCTCTGGCATAGGACTATATGGGTGCTGTTTTGTGTCACTGCTGCTGTGGCCCAAATTCTCTGCTGGTCTAAAGGGAGGCAGCATAGTAAACTTAAATGGTGTTTCACTCATTTACACTAGCAGAGAATTTGGATCATTGACCTAAAGGTACTCACGTAGTTCCCTTCAAGTTTAATAGAATTGCAATAAATTAGAATTCACACGAAGACTTTGTCCCTTTTTGTCTCCTATGTGACCCTTTCTTGAAAGAATTTGACTGCCGGGAATGGAGTTTGGTTCAGGTGTTGCTTAGACATATGTACTACATGGTGCGTCTGTGGTCATCCCATGACCAGGTGGACTTCCTCCCTCCACTACAAATTTGTTCTCCTCTCTTTCAGTTCTGCCATCTTGTTAGCAAAACAACTTCCCAGCTTAACTGAATCTTGTGCCCACAATCCCAGCTGCCTGTTCCAACTCACTCATCAGACCCTCCCCTCCTTTGGCCTCCATTTCTCTGCACAGGAGTGTGCCAATTTCTTACAAAATATGATGTGACCATCTCCCTTCCCATCCTACAGCTTTCACCTCCTCCTTCCTTGTCACACTTGCCAAATTTTCCTATCTACTCTACGCTTGCCGGAGTGACTCCATCTTATCTCCTGATCTCCCTCGTGCCCACCCTCATCCATTGTGTTCAATGGACACAAATCAGACATCAGGAATGGTAACATACAAAAGCCAGTAATTGAACACTTCAATCTCCCTGGTCATTCTATTACAGATTTAAAAGTCACTATCATTGAACAAAAAAACTTCAGAAACAGACTTCAAAGAGAAACAGCAGAACTAAAATTCATTTGCAAATTTAACACCATTAATCTGGGCTTGAATAGGGACTGGGAGTGGCTGGCTCATTACAGAAGCAGCTTTTCCTCTCCTGGAATTGACACCTCTTATCTATTACACTGCTCTATAGCCAAAATGGTTCTGAAATAAATGTAGTCAAACTTTATTAATTCTGGGTCACTGAGAACGAAAATGATGCTTAAAATTGTTGATTGGCTCTAGTTTTCAAGATATGCTATTGGGTCAGTATATACGACCCTTGACTTGAGAATGGCGGAGGATAAGTGAGTTAAAAGGGAAGGGATCTCAATTTAAACCAGAAATGACTAAAATACATCTTTGACTGGATCTGTGAATAAATCTATGGGTTTGGACAGTACTTGCTTTTTAGGCAAAACAATGAATGATGCAATTTGAAGCTGGTATTGCGTCATACATGATATGAATTGCATCATGTTATTCCTAGAAGTCATGGATGATGCAATCATAACGAAGCTTACATCACTCTGCTGAACAAATTGCCCTATATCAGCTCTAGAAATCATACAGTGTCGTGCTCTCTTATTTGTCAGTGTTTGATTTTGCAAAGGGACACATTTCTGTTTAGCCAAAGTGAGCAGAGATGCCTCGTACTTGTGTGAACAGTGCAGATAATTTCTGCTATGTTTGTGATGAAGTGACTTTTGCATCACAAAAGCGCAGTATAACCACTATAGTTAAGAAAGCCTAGCACCTTTATTTTGGCTGCAAAATTAGAGATCAGGACAAGAGGTGGGCCCCACACATATGCTGCAACACTTGTGCAACAAATCTTCGCCAGTGGTTGAACAGGAAAAGGAAATCTATGCCTTTTGCAGTGCCAATGATTTGGAGAGAGTCAACAGATCATACCAGCAATTGTTACTTCTGCATGGTGCCTCCAGTTGGGAAAGGTGTGTCAAAGAGAAAAAGTGGACTGTGCATTATCCAAACATTCCATCAGCTATACGCCCAGCACCCCACGGAGAAGGACTGCCGGTTCCTGATGCACCAGAATCATTCTCACTTGAGTCAGACGAGAAAGAGGAAGAAACTTCTGGTCCTGAACCATCAATGTCACAGGACCCACATTTTCTCCCATCCTCCTCCTCTGAACCACACCTCATAGCACAAGGTGAACTGAATGACCTTGTCAGGGATTTGGAACTACCCAAGAGTAAGGCAGAGCTGTTGGGCTCCAGACTACAGCAGTGGAATCTCCTGGCAGGTGATGTTAGGGTTTCCATGTTCCGTGACCGTCAAAAGGATCTTGTCCCATTCCTCTTCATGGAAGGAGATCTTGTAGCCTGCAACAACATCGATGGTGTGATGGCAGCCCTCAACATCGTTCACGATCCAGATGAGTGGAGACTGTTCATTGATTCATCGAAGATGAGTCTTAAAGCTGTTTTACTGCACAATGGCAACGTTTTGCCATCAATTCCAGTTGGTCATGCAGTCCATATGAGGGAAACCTATGACAACATGAAACAACTTTTGAGGTGCATAAACTATGACCAACATCAGTGGCAGCTTTGTGGCGATTTGAAGGTAGTTGCTCTCTTGCTTGGTCTGCAGACTGGATACACAAAGTACTGCTGTTTTCTCTGCGAATGGGATAGTCGTGCAAGAGATTCCCACTACATCAAGAAAGATTGGCCACTCCGATAGTCATTGGAGCCTGGGAGGAAAAGTGTTCAGCATCCACCACTTGTTGAATCAAGGAAGATTTTGTTACCACCCTTACACATCAAGCTGGGTCTGATGAAGAACTTTGTCAAGGCCATTGACAAAACACAAGCACCTTTCAAGTACCTCCATGGAAAATTTCCAAGGTTAAGTGAAGCTAAGATAAAGGAAGGTGTCTTTGTTGGTCCTCAGATTCGTGAACTTCTTTGAGATGATGCATTTGACCATGCACTGCGTGGCAAGGAAAAGACGGCATGGAAAGCCTTCCAGTTAGTGGCAATAAATTTTCTCGGTAACAACAAGGCAGACAACTACCAGGTTGTTGGTGGAAAACCTCCTCAAGGCATACAAAAGCCTCGGTTGCAACATGTCACTAAAGATACATTTTTTGCACTCTCATCTAGATTTTTTCCCACTGAACTGCGGAGCAGTGAGCGACGAGCACGGCGAGCGATTTCACCAGGACATTGCAATAATGGAGAAATTCTATCAGGGCAAATGGAGCCCATCAATGCTTGCAGACTATTGCTGGACAATGACAAGAGATGCTCCATTTAATGAATACAAGAGACAAGCCAAGAAGCGCCAAGTAGACACTGAATAGGACTAAACTATGTACATAATAGTTTTTTGCCTTTTGTTTCATAATAAATTTTATTTATATAACCCTTTTGCTGATTTTTAAAGTGTTACATAAACAGGGCAGGTGAAATATTATCATGTAAAGCAGCCATAAACATATGAAAAGACCTAGGTTTACAATTTATGATTAAAACTCTACTATCTACACAATATACATAGACATAAAATGTAAAAACTTAAAACAACTGATTGGCTACTGTTTCTAAGATATTTAATTGTCATATTTGAATTCAGCATATCAAAATACATAATAAATAGCACATTTTATCTCTGAAGCAGACGACTTCTCAAAAATTGTAGACCAGTGTTATTGGGATGGACTACATCCACCCTGATTGAATTGGCCCTGTCAACACTGGTTCTCCACTTGCGAAGTAACTCCCTTCTTTCCATGTGTCAGTATATAATGCCTGCATCTGTAACTTGCACTCTATGCATCTGAAGAAGTGAGGTTTTTACCCACGAAAGCTTATGCCCAAATAAATCTGTTAGGCCTGGTCTACACTAGGCGTTTATGTCGAAGTTAGCGCCGTTAAATCGAATTAACCCTGCACCCGTCCACACTGCGATGCTATTTAGTTCGACATAGAGGTCTCTTTAATTCGACTTCTGTACTCCTCCCCGACGAGGGGAGTAGCGCTAAATTCGACATGGCCATGTCGAATTAGGCTAGGTGTGGATGGAAATCGACGCTAATAGCTCCGGGAGCTATCCCACAGTGCACCACTCTGTTGACGCTCTGGACAGCAGTGCGAGCTCGGATGCTCTGACCAGCCACACAGGAAAAGCCCCGGGAAAATTTGAATTTGAATTCCTTTTCCTGTCTGGCCAGTTTGAATCTCATTTCCTGTCTGGACATCGTGGCGAGCACAGCAGCACTGGCAACGATGCAGAGCTCTCCAGCAGTGATGGCCATGCAGTCTGTGAATAGAAAGAGAGCCCCAGCATGGACTGATCGTGAAGTCTTGGATCTCATCGCTGTGTGGGGCGATGAGTCCGTGCTTTCCGAGCTGCGATCCAAAAGAAGGAATGCAAAGATCTACGAGAAGATCTCTAAAGACATGGCAGAGAGAGGATACAGCCGGGATGCAACGCAGTGCCGCGTGAAAATCAAGGAGCTGAGACAAGGCTACCAGAAGACCAAAGAGGCAAACGGACGCTCCGGATCCCATCCCCAGACATCCCGTTTCTACGAGGCACTGCATTCCATCCTCGGTGCTGCCGCCACCACTACCCCACCAGTGACCGTGGACTCTGAGGATGGGATACTGTCCACGGCCGGTTCCTCAGACATGTTAGGGGACGGGGAAGATGAGGAAGGAGATGAGGAGGGCGAGGCAGTTGGCAGCTCTCACAACGCTGATTTCCCCGACAGCCAGGATCTCTTCATCACCCTTACAGAGATCCCCTACGAAGCGTCCCCAGCCATTACCCCGGACACAGAATCTGGTGAAGGATCAGCCAGTAAGTGTTGTAAACATCTAAACATTTATTTTTAACAAAACAGGAATATTAACAATTAAAAGAATGGGTTGTTCATGATTAGTGTGCCCTAGGCGCTTAACGGTTTAGTAAGGGGCAGTGCAAGTTTTGAAAAGAAATCTAGCAATGTCCGGTTTTCAGTGATTGTCCTGCACAAGCCGCTCTACTGTGTATTCCCTGCTACTGCAGCTACAGTAAAATGCGGTCTATATGTGCGGGGATAGAGCAGTAATCCTCCTGGGACATCTCGATGAAGCTCTCCTGGAGGTAACTTGAAAGCCGTTGCATGAGGTTCTTGGGGAGAGCGGCCTTATTGGGTCCTCCGAAGTACGACACGTTGCCGCGCCACGAGATTATCAGGTACTCGGGGATCATTGCTCTGCACAGCAGGGCGGCATACGGCCCTGGTCTTTGGAGGCTTTCCCGGAGCATTCTCTCTTTGTCGCTCTCGGAGATCCTCATCAGGGTGATGTCGGCCATGGTGACCTGCTTTTAATTAGGTAGGGGAATGTTAGTGTTGGGACTGCTTTCCCGTTCCTTTACAGAACTGTCACCGCTGGTTTGCAGCCACGCGGTGGAGGCGGGAGAGGGGCAGCCGAAAGGGATCGTTCCCGGGGACAGCCGCGAGGGGGTGGGACAGGGGCAGAGTTCCCGCTTGCCGGATTGCTGGCAGCAGGGACTGACATTGATTTAAATGTGAAATGAGGCCAGTGGTAATATAAAAGTTTTAAACTGCCACAAGTGTACGGCTTACCATGTCTGCCTGCAACAGAAATTCCGTTGTGCTGCCTCGCTTCTCAAATGTGCTGTTCAAGACCCCAGGCACAGAATGCGAAGGCCGAGAATTCGACCTTGTGCTGAGTGCGCATGTGAAAGGTGCTGTGCATGGTCTTGTTCACAGAGAAAGACTATGTTCTTTGTTCACAACTACATTTATCTTTCAGAGGAATTCACTCCCTTTTTCCCATTTCCACAGCCCCGTCTGCGACTGTCTCACAACCTAGCCTGGAATCACACTCCCAGAGGCTAGCGCGGATTAGGCGTAGGAAGAAGAGGACACGGGAGGACATGTTCTCTGAGCTTATGGCCTCTTCCCAAGCCCAGGCAGCACAGCAGACCCAGTGGCGGGAGAACTTGACCCGAATGCACCAAGCCAACATGGATCGGGAGGAGAGGTGGCGGCAGGAAGACCAGCAGGCGACTCTAACGCTGCTTGGACTACTGAGGGAGCAAACGGACACACTCCGGCGCCTTGTGGATGTTCTGCAGGAACGGAGGCAGGAGGACAGAGCCCCGCTGCAGTCCATCTCTAACCGCCCTCCCCCGCCACCAAGTCCCATACCCACCTCACCCAAAGTGCAAAGAAGGAGAGGCGGCAGAGTCCCTGCTAACTCTCACTCCACCCCTGCAGAGAGCTCTAGTAGCAGAAGGCTCTCATTTCCCAAAATTTGAAAAGTTCTTTCCTTCCCGCCTGACACAAGCCCACGTCCAAGTTTCACCTCCCAATGCCATGTGTAGTTGATAATAAAAAATTCGTTTCTGTTAACTACTGTTTCAATCATGTTCTTTTGGAGGAGGAGGGGAAAGGGGGTTGGAAATTGGACAGGACAGTCTCCTTTGGCAGGGTACATAGTCGGGGGCAGGCACAGCAGCAGGGCACATACACAGTGCAGTGATGCAGTGACTAGTTGCCCCGGTTAGTCTGGGAGGTTGTTTTGATGTAATGTTGGGGGGGGGTGGGTTGCTCTGTGACTTTGTGGCGGGGGAGGGCAGTTACAGATCTTAAGCGCCGGTCCTTAGACAGGATCACAGAGCCACACAGCATGGGATCTGTAACCGTCCTCCCCCTGCCACAAAGTCAAATAGACCTCCCATACACACAGTCCCGATCAGGAGGGGTGACAGGCTCCGTTGAAACAAGCATCCCACCGCAGCGGAGCCTGTCAATCCTTGAGTTTAGAAGCTGCATTCGCATCACAACACTAGACCCGCCCCGCACCACAGTCTGCGTCCCAGTTTTAAAAAATTCCCGCTAAAACAGTATTAAAGAAAACGGTGTGCTTTAACAAAGTAGAACTATTTTTATTTCGACACGTGTGTTGGAGGGGGGGTGAAGGGGGTATGTAACTGGATAGGATAGTCAACATTACCTGGGTAAAGAAACGGGGGCAGGTTTAGCTTCTCAGTACACAAACTATAAAATCACAGGTTACCCTGCTCACTCAGGAACTTTGCTTTCAAAGCCTCCCGGATGCACAGCGCTTCCCGCTGGTCTCTTCTAATCGCCCGGCTGTCTGGCTGTGAGTAATCACCAGCCAGGCTATTTTCCTCAACCTCCCACCCCGCCATAAAGGTCTCCCCCTTGCTCTCACAGAGATTGTGGAGCACACAGCAAGCTGCTATAACAATGGGGATATTGGTTTCGCTGAGATCACAGCGAGTCAGTAAGCTTCTCCATCTCCCCTTGAGACGGCCAAAAGCACACTCCACCACCATTCTGCACTTGCTCAGCCGGTAGTTGAAGAGTTCTTTTTCAGTGTCCAGGGCGCCAGTATAGGGCTTCATGAGCCAGGGCATTAGCGGGTAGGCTGGGTCCCCGAGGATGACTATAGGCATCTCCACATCCCCAACAGTTATTTTGTGGTCCGGGAAGTAAATACCTTGTTGCAGCCGTCTAAACAGACCAGAGTTCCTGAAAACACGAGCGTCATGAACCTTGCCCGGCCATCCCACGTAGATGTTGGTAAAACGTCCCCTGTGGTCCACCAGTGCTTGCAGCACCATGGAAAAGTATCCCTTTCGGTTAATGTACTGGGTGGCCTGGTGGTCCGGTGCCAGGATAGGGATGTGAGTTCCATCTATGGCCCCACCGCAGTTTGGGAATCCCATCGCTGCGAAGCCATCTATGATCGCCTCCACGTTTCCCAGGGTCACTACCTTTGGCAGCAGTACATCAACGATTGCCTTCGCTACTTGCATCACAACAACCCCCACGGTAGATTTGCCCACCCCAAACTGGTTCGCGACTGACCGGTAGCTGTCTGGCGTTGCAAGCTTCCACAGGGCTATGGCCACTCGCTTCTGTACACTCAGTGCAGCTCGCAACCGGGTGTCACTGCGCTTCAGGGCAGGGGACAGCAACTCACAAAGTTCCAGGAAAGTTCCCTTCCGCATGCGAAAGTTTCGCAGCCACTGGGATTCATCCCAGACCTGCAGCACTATGCGGTCCCACCACTCAGTGCTTGTTTCCCGTGCCCAGAATCGCCGTTCCACGGCATCAACATGACCCATTGCCACTGTGATGTCCTCGGCGCTGGGTCGCCTGCTTTCTGACAGGTCTGTGCTACTCTCAGACTTCAGGACATCACCGCGGTGCCGTAGCCTCCTCGCCTGACTTTTCTGCATCTGCCTCAGGGAAACCTTTATGATAAGCTGCGAGACGTTGAGAGCGGCCACAACTGCAGCGATGGTCGCAGCGGGCTCCATGCTCGGAGTACAGTGGCGTCCGCGCTGTCAATGACTGGAAAAGCGCGCGAACTGTTTTCCCGCCGGCGCTTTCAGGGAGGGAGGGCGGGAGTGATGGACGGATGACGACAGTTTCCCAAAAGCACCCTCGACTCATTTTGTTACCCAGAAGGCATTGCCGGCTACACCCAGAATTCCAATGGGCAGAGGGGACTGCGGGAACTGTGGGATAGCTGACCACAGTGCACCGCTTCGAATGTCGACGCTATCACCGTTAGTGTGGACGCACAAAGTCGAATTACTGTCCTTAGTGTGGACACACACGTTCGACTTTGCAATATCGATTACAAAAATTCGATGCAAGTAAAATCGAACTACTCTCGTAGTGTAGACAAGGCCTCAGTCTTTAAGGTGCCACCAGACTCCTTGTTGTTACTGTTTATCATGTTGACCAATATTTGTTTCCTTGTACTCCCTATGTGTCTGTCTGTATCTAATCTTACACTTAGATTGTATGTTCTGTTTATATAGCACCCAGTACACTGGAGTTCTGGTCCATGAGTGGGGCTCCTAGGCACTATGACAATATAAATAATTAATGATATATAGCTGTGAAATGTATCAGATATCTCATAGGCAACAGATGTTTAATGCTGAGCTAAAGTCCTCTTTTGAGCAGCCTGCTAATTTATCAGCAATTTCAGCAGCCTGCCCAGCCAGGCACGCATCAACAAACCATTGCTGAATACAGAGATGAAGCAAATGGGATGCAGCAGAAAATGACAGGTGTACAGTGCTGTGTGCACTCCAGGGTACTGACAACAGCAAGCGGTAAAACACGTGGGGTGAAAGATAAATATTATTCTACAGACTGGTGAGTGTGTGCCAAGGAGTTAGCAGCGGATGGCAGGATTCAAGATGACAATATCCCATAATGTTTTATGTATTCAGGCTACTGCTTGAATGGCTCAGCTGGTGAATTTTCTATTTTAAGAATTGGCAGTATTGCACTGGAGGTGGGAAAGGAAATGTAAATAATTTGGGAACATATAAGAACATAAGAATGGTCATGCTGGATCAGACCAAAGGTCCATCTAGCCCAGTATCCTGTCTTCAACAGTGACCAATGCCAGGTGCCCCAGAGGGAATGGACAACAGGTAATCATCACATGATCCATTCCCAGCTTCTGGAAAAAAGAGGTTAGGGACACCATCTGTGCCCATCCTGGCTAATAGCCATTGATGGACCTATTCTCCATGAACTCATCTAGTTCCTTTTTGAACCCTGTTATAGTCTTGGTCTTCACAACATCCTCTGGCAAGGAGTTCCACAGGTTGACTGTGTGTTGTGTGAAAAAATACTTCCTTTTGTTTGTTTTAAACCTGCTGCCTATTAATTTCATTTCTTGACCCCTAGTTCTTGTGTTATAGCTATGGACATAATGTATGCAGCATGACACATAAGAGCAGGAGACTGGGAATCTAGAGATGTGTTCTACTGTAGTTTTTGCCACTGATCTGTTGCGTGAGAATTGGCCAGCTTAGTTTGTATTGCAGAGAATTGGCTGTTGGGTGACTGAACTAAGGATGGCTATTCCAGTGAGGGCTGGGTATTAGATAACTGTGCCCTCAAATTTAAGGTAATCTCTCCCTTCTTAAATGTAACATTTTTTTCAGTGGAAAAAGGCCATCCTAGAAAAAACTTTTTTACTAATACGTGTGAGAGAGTGTGCTTTTTTTTTTTTTTAAGGAATATAGCAGTCTGTAAACGTTCTCTCTCTCTCTCTCTCTTAAAAAAAAAAAAAATCTGCTTAATGCATTCCCAAAGAAATGAGAGCGACACAGCACCTCTGATTTTGCACAACATTTTTTTTTTGCACAAAGGATAAGTTACTAAATTAACCAGTGGCACTCTTGTTCCAAATTAAACTGTTTAAAGTTCTGGGCTTCGCTTTATGCCCACAATAGTCTGTTTGGATCCCAATTTAATGAATCACATTTAAGCTACATGAAAAATATTGAAAGACATTGTAAGTATTCCTATGAGAGGTATATTGTAGTTTAATCCTAAACCAGCAAATGAACAAACATTCTTCTGAAAAGGAAATTTTTATGGATCTCTGGATCAGTGTCAGATCTTTGTGGTATTTCTGTCAGAACTCTTCCTTAAAATAAAATTCCAGTAGTTTCATAGCTATGCTGATTAGTCTGGCTACTGCTAGTGGAAATGGTAAAGAGTTGAGATGTTCATTGACGTTCCAATCGAAAGCTTTCTCACTTGGTAAATGCTAACCTTTCAGTGATTCTGTTCATTAAAAAATTTCTCTGACTGCAGTGGGTACCTAGGATGGTGATGTGAAAAAGTACAACTTTAACTATCAGGTCTGTTTCTGCAGGTGAATTAAAAAAACAAACATACGTTTACCTACCTTGGCAGATTACCATGTGGAGAGGTTTATAATTGCCAACACTTACTAGCCTTGGTAAAAGACGTATCAATTTATGTTGTTTCTTTACTAGCTAAATATTCCTGTGAGCATTTGTAACGCTATTTACTGAGCATGTGCAGCTGGAAGTCAGTCTCATAATGCATCAAAATATTTGTTGGACAGAGACAAAACAGTTGAGTTTTTCTTCAAAGTGAATGTTCATCAGAGCACTTGTTTTCTTTCCAGGAAGTAGGGGATATTGTTGTTCTTATTTAAAATATGATCCATTCTCTAAGACCGTGGTCTCCAAACTTTTTTGATCGTGCACCCTTATCAGTACAAAATTTTTGAGCACGCACCCCCTGCCGCCCCAAGCGCGCAAAAAAAAAAAAAAAAAAAAAGCCACCCACCACCTTGAAGGATCCTCTTGTGCATACCCCACTTTGGAGACCACTGCTCTAAGATATTAACATTCCTTGCTTATTTTAAACAATCCGTAAGAAAGTAAGGTGAATTAAAAGATCTGTGTGATGGGGAGAGAAGGAAGAAAATGAAGGAAATTCGCACTTTCATGTACCAATGTGTGGTCTCAGCAGGGTGAGAGAAGAAATATGAGAGCCCAAGACATTTTGTGTTCTATGACAATGGCTCTGAATCTTTCTGGGCTACTGTACCCCTTTCAGGAGTCTGATTTGTCTTGTGTACCCCCAAGTTTTACCTCACTTAAAAACTACTTGGTTACAAAATCAGTCAAAAAATACAATAGTCTCACAGCACACTATTACTGAAAAATTCTCATATTTACCATATAATTATAAAATAAATCAATTGGAATATAAATATTGTACTTACATTTCAGTGTATAGTCTATAGAGCAGTATAAACCAGTCATTGTCTGTATGACATTTCAGTTTGTACTGACTTCACTAGTGCTTTTTATTAGCCTGTTGTAAAACTAGAAAATTACTAGATGAATTGATGTACCCCTCGGAAGATCTCTGTGTACCCCCAGGGGTATGTGTACCCCTGGTTGAGAGTCACTGTTCTATGATATGAAAAAAAAGACACAGATTAGGCCATGAGCGTGTAAGCCACTCCACAGTTACAGATGTGTGGAACTCTGTTAGTAGGGTGCCAGATGGGTGCAGGGGTTCACCCACTCAGATCAGTTTGCAGTATTGCAGCCATAGCGAGTAGACTCCAGTGTAGCTGTCACAAAGACTGAAAGTGCTTGGGCAGTAATTGGTTTTGTGTGACCCTTCGTATTGCATTAACAAGACTAGAGAAAATCTCTCTGTTGGGTTTAAAGCTTTATGTTTTGTCAGCTGGTGTCCTGAAAATGTTGCTGTGGATGAAATTAAAAATAGGACAAGTCTGGAGGTGGTGGGCTCGCTGTCTTTGCTGAGCCTGCTGGGATGGATGGTGCAGTTATGGCACTCCCAGAAGCTATTGTACTGTTTGGATCCAGAGATTTTAAATATGTAACAGAGTCAAACTTGGATCAGTATTTACTGTGCACCTGTCCATGGGACCATGATTATATTTGCCATATTAGGAGTGTCCTAGATTTTCTATTTAGTTGACCTTTATTTGGTGAGGTATGAACTACCTTTGTATACTAAAGGATTTGTCCAAAACATCATTGTATTGTAGAGGGTGGTTTTTTTTTTTTTTTTTTTTAAGTGATGCCTCAACAGAAAAAAACACGTATTCTGCAGATTGAAGGACAATTTACTGCATTTACCATCTTGGGCTCTGTCCCTATAAACACTTAAGCACATGCCTAACTTTTTCCCATGTGAAATGACTCACAAAGGGAAAGTTAAGTACGTGGTTAAGTGTTGTTACATTTTTGTTGTGTCTTGGGTAATACCAATCACTGGTGTAGGTCAAGTATTTAAAATAAGAATAGAGATTAAAAAAAGAACCCCTACAGTTGACCCTGTTGAGATCAACTGTGCATTGCTAGTTAAACAGCAAAACTAGCTTGACTTTCTTGGTCAATTTCACTTTTCTGGTAGTGATGGACTAAGACCAAATCCCCCTTGGATGTTTCCAAAATTTGGGCAGAATCTGAATTCTGGGGCTATGACCTATCTTGACTTTTCTGGGTTTTGTTCACTAGCAAAAATACTTTTTTGGTTATCCATTGTTACGGGGGCAGTCCCCATTCTTCTGTTACCTAAATTCCTCCAGATTTTTCTTTTCTACAGTACCTTCACAAATACATGTTCATTTTTTGCTCTCTAGTCTGTGCTCATGCATACTAGCACTTCCCTTTGGTAGCAGGTGCAGCCTCGTGGTCTCCACCACTCTGGCCCTTGCTAACTGAAAGTGTGAGTTGGATGAAACTGCTTAATAAATCCTAATTTAAAACATTGATACTGTGCTTCTCTCTACCAAAATAAGATGGTTTGCGAAGCAGAATAGCCCTGAGGACAACTGTTGGTGGAGATGAAACTGAGATTGTCGTCAGGGTTCATCAGCATTTACGTAAGTTAGTTCAGAATATCTAGGAGCGTGGCAGGACATCTGAATAAAACAGTCTTGCCTTTAAAATATCAGGAAAAAAAATTGCTGTAAAGAAACGTTAAATGAATGTGCTTCAGAATCCAGTACAAATTTCCTTGTGCAGCTGGCACCATTCTACACCCTTGATGCTCTTTATTGTAAAGGGTCCTGCTGTCTACAGGCTTTGATGCTAACACTATTTTAACGCTTTTGTTTTTCTCTTCTTCCCCCACCCCCCTGCACTTAGCATTAAAATATGGGAAATACCCTTGCTGATCCATGCAAGGTTGCCTGCCTGGTGCCCAAGCCAGAGAGTTGTGCAGATCCTGTGGAAATAACTGGTATCATATGTCAGTTTCTTGGCAATTCATCTACTTTGGCTTCCTGGAGAATTCCAACTCCTGGCAGGCTCAGTGAAGCTGTATTTATAGTATACTTGCTACTGTCCAAATGCACTCATCAAATAACTTTTAGTTTGCAGGTGTCCGGGCTACACTGCCAGAAAAAATAAAAATAAAAAAACAATTCCCAAACCTTGTGGCAGCAAGTCTCAGAGCCCAGGTCTGCAGACTCAGGCTTGTGCCACAGGGCTGAAAATAGCAATGTAGATGTTCTTACTCAAGCTGGAGCTTGGGCTCTATAACCCAGCGAGGGGGGTGAGTCTCAGAGCCCAATCTCCAGCTCGCGTGGGAACATCTACATTGCTATTTTTAGCCTGCACTCTGAGACTTGCTGCATATGGTTTGTTCGTTTGTTTTTTGCAGTGTAAATGTACCTTCATTGTAGAAAAAGCCATTCATAGCCATCACTAGACCAATAGATAGATGCTCAGCTGTCGAAGGTTCCTGCAGTAAGGGCTGGTTCTAAAGCCTAATGTAGTTAATAGAAAGACTTCATCAAATTACTTAATTAGGGCTGTAACCAGCCTGCTTAAGGGCCACAAGAACTTGTGTGCACAGAAGACTGCCCTCCATGCCAGTGAATCCTCTTTTTGCTATGCCACTGCGTAAATCCGATGGGAATCTAAGATGAACATAGATGAGAGGCCATCCTTCAATATTCCATGCATCACACGTAGGGTGACCAAATGTCCCGATTTTATAGGGACAGTCCCGATTTTGGGGTCTTTTTCTCACATAGGCACCTATTACCCCCCACCTCCTGTCCTGATTTTTGACACTTGCTATCTGGTCAGCCTAATTACACGCTGCTTCTCCTTTCCAAGGACTCATGACCAGTAACAAGGCTGCCATGCGTTCAGATGAAGTAGAAAATTCACTAGTTGTCCATAGCCTGCCCTTTTTTGGGATGAGAGGTGCAAGACTTTTTGTAATGTGTTCTCTATTCTTGGAAGCTATCCAATAAACCCTTTAGCATGTGTCCTGGGGAGGGCTACATTGAATCTGCATCATGCTGGGCTAGTGTTAGGGACAAGCTGCAGATGTGGCATTATGAGTTATGCTCTTTGCTGAAAAAACAATATGCCAAATATTTTCTAAAGCAAATTTTACTAGAAAATGTAACACTTGAATAGTTTGAAAGTAAATTTTCCAAAGCATCACATCAGCATATTTTGATCATGGGCTAGTTGGATGCAGAGGGTGTGTGTGTGTGTGTGTGTGTGTGTGTTGCAATTTGTTATAAAATAAACAATACATAATTTGATACCCATATTAAAAATTCTATGGGTAGACGATACATTTCCCAAGAAATTTCTGAACTCCACAATCTCCATATGTTTTAATATTGAAACAACGAGTAACAAAGCCAGTAATCTTTAAAAGGAGAGAAATTTTATTGGTTATTTGAGTAATGTGGGCTGTGGCTTGCTTTCATTTTAACCAGGGGACCTGGGATAGATGGTTAGAGAGGGATGAAATATCTGCTAGTGGAAGAAGGCGACAGTTCATCTATCTATACCTGTCTTGGACCTTTGCTTGTTTGAGTGTTCTAAGAAAAGGAATCAAGTTTGAAGAGTTTCTTCCCAATGCCATTTAAAGTATGTTAGTTTTTCCATGGCTAGTGGGTCCTGTCTCCTGGTAACTCAGGCCTTTTTACATCAAGTTGTTCTGTCTCTCTGAGCTGTTATAGTACATTGTACAACAACCAGCATTTGGGAACTCTGTTCACCTCATCTGACATCGTGTGTACCTCTCACACGGTAATCCTAGGAGAGCCACTTTTACATTCAGAAGCTAAAAATGTCTGATGTTCTGTCCTATTTTCAGAAATGGCATTAACTGTGATGCATGAGTGCTAAAAAGGTGTCAAAAGAGGTAAATGCCAAGTCACAGTGCAGGAGCACACCGGAGAATAGAAGTTAGATGGAGAGGACCTACTCGGTCATCCAGTCCATCTCCCTGTCAATGCAGGATTGCTCCCTATAGTGTTCTGTCTAATGTCTTGCCCAGTTTAGTTTTAATTTTCCCAGGCAGTTGGGTTTCTGCTGCTTTCTCAGGAGCCTGCTCTGAAGACTTTACTGTTGGGAAAGATTCCCTGACATGGAGGCTAGCTATCTCTTTCTTAATATTGCCCCTGGGAGGCCGGGAGAGCGATGCTGGTGGTAACCTGCAAGGAGAGGGGAGTTTGGGACAGGCAGGCAGAACATAATGTCCAGCCTGCCTCAGTCACCAGAGTGTGTGAAGCTCCCAGGGGCTGGGAGGTGGATATGTGGCCAGGGACAGTGGCCTGGGCCTCTCCTTTGCCCATTGCCGGAGACATCTTTGCTCCTTGAAGTTAACATCATCCTCAGGAGGTCTGGCTTTGCTTCCCTCAGTGAGAGGAGAAACCCACGGGAGCCTGGCACCCTTAGAGGTGGTCCCCTTTCAGCTTGCAGTTGCTTACAATGCTTTATGTTCATGTTCACATTTCAGAGCCAAATCAACTCAAGCAAAGAGTGTTCATCATCTGTCTCCTCTTGTGTGCCGTGGGCAGGACACCTCCGCAGTGCTGCCTTTCCTTTGACTTATAAAATGGGCATGGTAAAACTGTTGTGAATAGAGGTTACCTGCAGAATTCCTTAAATCCTGGATTGACAGGTGACCCATTCTGTGCTCTCTTCACTTGCTATGCACTAGTAAGTGTGTCACCATCTTAGTTCTTGGTGCACATACAAATGCCTAAGTGTTTTATGGAGCAAGCAACACACCCAAAGTGAACACTTGCTAAATCCTAGCAGTGCTGTGAATCAGTTGTTCTGTACAGCTTTACAATTCCTCTCATGTTTGTTTTGTTCTTTTTCTTTGTTGTAGCCTGGCTGTACAGCGAGAGTCTGTTTTTTGGCATTTAAATGCCTTACTGTGTAGAAAGGAAGTCTGTGTTGTCTACTCCACACCAGGAAATGCTCTTGCATAATTAGTCAGACCTCAGAACAAACAATCTTTCATGGCATGAAAATGTCATTTTGTTTAACTCAGTAAAAACTGTAAACACTGTTGCAACAAAACAACTGTCCTCTGTTCTCAAGTGTGTCCTGAGTGTGGAGTTGGTATAACTGACCCTCATGTTGACTCAACTAGTGCAAAAGCCCTTATGAAACCACAGACAATGGATGGAGAAGGCATCTCAGCAGGAACAAATGTTGCATGTTTATATCTGGAGCAATTATTTCTGATTCTCAGGCTGTCTAAGTGGCAGAGCTTTTCCATTTGCTAAAGCCATTTTAAGCTCCTTTCACGTTGATTGATCTCTGATTCGCTCCCTTACCCCCTCAGTGTCTTTCAGGGAATAACCCAGAAGAGAGAAGAAAGGGTTAGGATGCAGAAAACTTCCAAGGGTTCTTGCAATGCTTTGCCTTTGCAGAATATTGCTCTATTGTTTAATATTTTTATTGCAGAATATTTGAACAGTCTGTTTAAAAAGAGAGAATTTGCATGGAATGTTTATAATTCACTTCCCTAACAGTTGTATGAACATCTTGGAGTTTGCAGTCGGGACCCTGGCAGTGCTGAGCATAGTCAGCCATTGTGAATCAGGGCTAGCAGAGTTGCCTATTTAAGGAAATTCTTACACTGGAATATGGTTAAAAGAAAATATTTTGTGCCAATAAGATTTTGCCAATAGATTCCTATCCTGTCTCCCTGCTGTTATTAACTTTTATTTGAAACCGTTTCATTCTCAGTCCAGCCTCTCTCGTCACTTATCCCTCTTCAGTGAATCCATAACTCTATGTTTAACGCATTGGCACCAGATGACTTAGAAGTTGTTATGCTGTTGCCAGTTAGCATCATGGCGTCGTAACAAGCACAATGCCGTGTCAGGGCGAGCTGTGCTTCAGGGAAGGCTTCCCCTTTCTACCAGTAACTCTGATTACTAATACAGATGGGCCCACAACAACAATGTTTGGATGTGGATTAGCATCAGGTTATGGCTTGGGTCAGAGATTGAACCAAGGCCAATGATTGGGTTTGGGTTGGATGGTATAAATCAGGGGTCGGCAACCTACAGCACGCGTGCCAAACACAGCACGCAAGCCAATTCTGAGTGGTACGCTGCTGCCTGCCGCGGTCCCAGCCCCCCGCCCACTGCTCTTCCCTGTGGGGGCAGGAGGCAGAAGCTTGGTCCTGCAGCAGCCAAGCTTCCCCCCTCCCCCGCTTCTTCCCCTAGCGTGGTCTTTCCTGCCCCTCCTCCTCTTCTTCCATGCGCCGATCAGCTGATGGCCCTTGCGAAGGGGAGGGGGACGAGTGGCAGTGCGCTCGCTGCTCCGTAGAGGAGGCAGAGAAGAGGTAGGGACGGGACCTTGGGGAAAGGGGTGGCACAGGGCATATCCCTTCCAGCTCCCTGCCATGAGCTGCTCAGGGCAGGGCGCTGGGAGCACCCCCACGAGCCAAGCACCCCAGCCTTCTGCCCTGCACCTCCACACACTCCCGGCCCTCTGCCCTGACCCCTGAACTCCCCCCCCCCCCCCACCCCCAGCCTTCTGCCCTACACCCACACACACACCCCAGCCCTCTGCTCTGACCCCTGAACCCCCCATGCTCCCTCTGCCCTGACCCCCCCATGCCCCCAGCCTTCTGCCCTCCACCCCCCACACACCCTAGCCCTCTGCCCTGACCCCTGAACCCCCCTACACACCCAGCCTTCTGCCCTGCACCCCCCCACACACCCAGTCCTCTGCCCTGACCCCTGAACCCCCCCCCAGGCCTGGGGTCTCGGCTGCCGGCCCCTTGCCAGCCGGCGTCCTGGCCGTAGGCCCCGCTCAGAACAGAACCCCAGGCTGGCAGCGGGCTGAGCAGGCTGGCAGCGTAAGATCAGCATTTTAATTTAATTTTAAATGAAGCTTCTTAAACCTTTTGAAAACCTTGTTTACTTTACATACAACAATAGTTTAGTTATATAATACAGACTTGTACAGAGAGACCTTCTAAAAAACGTTAACATGTATTACCGGCACACGAAACCTTAAATTAAAGTGAATAAATGAAGACTCGGCACACCACTTCTGAAAGGTTGCCGACCCCTGGTATAAATTTTGCTGAGCTGTTCTTGTGAGAGTTCAGCCTAAAATGATGGTAAATATTGTCCAATTTTCACACCTGAACTCAATCAGAAAAACAGGTATATTTGACCTTAGAAGTGAACCAGAACTGTAACAATGGAGGCTGTTATGGATCCTGGTGTTTGAATCCAACTCCTCTCTGTCTTCCGCCCCCAAATTTTGAATTTGAAGTTCTGGGAATTTCCTTTCCATGTCTCTCAAGCAACGTTAACATTCAGACTTGTGCTTCTCCCTGTGAATTTTGTTGATTTAAGAGCAGGCTGGCACAATTATGCACTAATGTATAGTTGCTGTATTTTACCCAAATCGGGTGGTTTGAAGTTTACAAGTAAGGTGGCTCTTTAGCTGGGTACAGTTTTATTTTTTCTATGTATTCTAAAGTATCTTGTCTACAAAGTGGGCCTTTCCTTCACTTTTTTTTGCACAGACTTGCAATTTTGTTGTGAGCTTTCTTTGTATGTGCTTTGTCATCCCTTGCAGTGAGTTTTATATGCTTCCTTCTCTTTGAATAGCATAGAGGTTTTGTGCCTTACGCTGCTGGTAATTGGACAGAAGCAATTTACTGAGGAAGAGCAGAGAACTGGCTCAAAGAGTTCCTCTTTTGTCTTTCTTCCAGGCTGTCCCTTGTCAGGGTTGCTTGCCTGCAAGTATTACACTGTTTTGTTTTTGTATTTGCTATTGGAAAATCTAGACTGCCAGTGCCAAGGGTTAATACATTTGCCACCCCTTCATTAACACATGTAGGTGGCAAAACGAGGCCTCATCTGGAGTACTGTGTCCAGTTTTGGGCCCCACACTACAAGAAGGATGTGGAAAACTTGGAAAGAGTCCAGTGGAGGGCAACAAAAATGATTAGGGGGCTGGAGCACATGACTTATGAGGAGAGGCTGAGGGAACTGGGATTGTTTAGTCTGCAGAAGAGAAGAATGAGGGGGGATTTGATAGCTGCTTTCAACTACCTGAAAGGGGGTTCCACAGAGGATGGATTTAGATTGTTCTCAGTGGTACCAGATGATAGAACAAGGAGTAATGGTCTCAAGTTGCAGTGGGGGAGGTTTAGGTTGGATATTAGGAAAAACTTTTTCACTAGGAGGGTGGCGAAGCACTGGAATGGGTTATCTAGGGAGGTGGTGGAATCTCCTTCCTTAGAGATTTTAAGGTCAGGCATGACAAAGCCCTGGCTGGGATGATTTAGTTGGTGTTGGTCCTGCTTTGAGCAGGGGGTTGGACTAGATGACCTCCTGAGGTCCCTTCCAACCCTGATATTCTATGATTCTAAACCAATGTAATTGCAGGGAATTGCAGTGTGGCTTTTGAGGACGTGATGGCTGACAATTCAGTTGGAATTTGGCCAGAAATACCACATTATGATTTAGCTCAGGTAGGGATGGTTGATTTTTAACCTCAGTCTGGGACAGTCTCTGAGTTAGTGGTGTTGAACCACTGTCCCAGGTTGATGAGATACAAAGTAAATAATGGTGGTTTATTTATTACAGAGACTTCCAACACAGATAATTGCATTGTCTTCCCAACTTTCCCCATGGTTTCACTAGGAAAAGGTGTTCTTCCCTTCCTAACCTAACCTGCTAAGTAGTGATGTTACTCTTGTTATCATTGCTTTTGCCTTCTAGCCTGCAAGTATCTGCATTTTGGTGGAGCCAGAAGAGAAATGATCCCTATGCTGTGTATGGATAGTTTGCAACATACTTTGTGCTCACAAGAGATGCTTTGTTAATCATGAAAAATGCTTATTAATGTTTTCCTTGTTTCCTCAGCTTCCCTTCGAGGTGGAAATTTATTACATCCAGCATGTGATGCTCTATGTTGTGCCCATCTATCTGCTGCGGAAAGGAGGTAGGCCTGCAATCAGTCTGAGCCATATTACCCTACTGATATCTGATAGGTTGGAGTTAACTAATTAAGCACAACCTGTTCCATTATGTCTCCAGTTCTTCTAAGGCAACACTTTGCTTTACCTGCCATTAGCACCCCGGGATTATTATTGCTGTTTATTATTTGTTTTGAGGTAGCGCCTAGAAGCCCTTGGTATGGCCCAGCACCCCATTGTGCTAGGTGCTGTACGAACACAGAACCAAAAGACATTTCATGCCCCAAAGAGTTTACAAGTCTGCATCGGCCAAACATGTTCTCTTCCTAACAGACATCCCTGCCACCTTGTGACTTCAAAGACACTTGATTATGTTTTCTTGCCTTTTTGACCAAGGTTTGTGGTAAAAATGCACTTGATTGCAGGAGTTCAATTTTTTTAAAATTTGAAAACTCAAAGACTACAAAGCTATGTAAACTTTTGCCCATGAATATAGTAGTCTTGGATGCCTCCAAGCATAGAGTACATGGGGAGAACTGCTGTTCTTAATGAACAGGGAGGGTCTCTCTTGTAGCACTAGCTCCCCAGGTGAATATGAATCAGTCAGTGTAAAGCACTTTGTTTAACTGTGAAGCTTTGAGGAAATCTAGTGTGAGGTATTGGTGAATCAGGGATAGCTCCTTCATTGCCCCCTCCTAACAAAGTACTTTAGTTCTTCTTCGAGTAGCGTCCCTATGGGTGCTCTCCTTCTGGTGCTCGTATGCCTTCGATGAGAGATTTTCGGTAGCAGTACCCATTCAGCCCACACATGCACCCTACGTGCCCTCGTGCCCCGTATCAAGGCTATATAGGGCTGCGCGGGCAAACCACCTCAGTTCCTTGTCAACTGCCTGGGCTTGAGACTGAGAATTCAGTGTGTCCGCTTCAGTTGGCCAAGCTTGCACTGGCTAGTTTGTTAGCTGGCAGTTTATTTTTTTTTTCCCTAAACCACAGCAGAGCAGGAGGAATGTGAGTTTACACACACACAGTGTCAGGAGGGCATTAGCCTTCTACCTGGATTAGGAAGTCTCCCACATCATTCGTGTCAATTGCTGACAGATCTAAAAGGTATACGATCTCTACCCAGAGACTCTCTAGGTGGATTTCTGAATGTATCATTTCCTGTTCTCAGTCTCCCGATATACAACCTCCATTCCACAAGATCTCTTTTTACCTCTGTGATGCTGTTCAAGAAGGAGAGGTTACTCATCCTATGTAATAACTGGAGTTCGTCAAGATGTGTCCCCTTCATGGGTGCTCCACTACCAGTCCTCCTTCCTCTCTGCTTTAGGGTTTCCTCTGTGGGATTTTGTGGTGGAGAAGGAAGTGTAGGGCCAAATGGGCACTGCTAACGAAAATTGCTGATTGAAGGTGCATGGGATGCATGCACATCTGAAGTGGAGCACCTACAGGGACGTACATCTTGAACTCCAGTTACTGCACAGGATTAACATTCATTTATGTTAATATCTCAATGAGTCGTAAAATTGGGAATGTTACAGACTTCTAATTAGTGCACTAGAGAATGGAAAACAAGATGTTTTATTAGCATATAGTCTACATTGTACACAAGAAGCTTAACCAAACTATGTTGTACTCTCATCCTGGGACTCGAGATATTTCCAGGTTTCTGATGTTTCCGTCTTGTGTTTTGATCTCACTGGAATTGATCTCACTGGAGATTTTGTAGACTTATTATATATACTTTAGCCCATGTGATTCCATATTTGTTTTGCGGCATTGCCTAAGAGCGTCTCTTGGAGGCTCCCTTTTAGGGCTTGATTTCTGGAGTATTTTGTATGGGTTTGTCCTAGGGTGACCAGATGTCCTGATTTTATAGGGACAGTCCCGATATTTGGGGCTTTTTCTTATATAGGCTCCTATTACCCCCCACCCTCTGTCCCGATTTTTCACACTTGCTGTCTGGTCACCCTAGTTTGTCCTCCATCTACCTGGGACTGTGTCCTGCAACAGGAATGGCTCAGTGTAGTAAGTCTTCTCCACCTCTACCATCCCTGTGGCATTGTTCTGCCTTGTGGCTATTGATCAGTTTACAGCTATCTGCTGCCATCTAATGTTGATGTGTGAGCAGTGAACTTCCAGCCTGACACTTTCTGCTAGCTAACAGACATCTTTTGTAATCACCCTTGGCTGAGGCTGTGAAGCCAGTTGGTTCCAGCTTGTTTTACAGTTGGACCCTGTGGTAGCACCCTTTTTACCTGATCGATTAATACCTCATTAACACAGGACATTGAACTATTGTACAATACTTGTGTCCCCGGAGACTGGTTCTTGCCAAATCTATAATATGTCTCTTCTTGGGAAAACATGAATTCTTGACAAACTTGGTGAGGTCCAGCACAGATAGAACAGCTACAAGAATGACCTAATGTCTGTAGAACCGATGCTAGAAAATTATTTCCTCTTAATATTCTGCCCATCTCATAGCAGATCTGGTCAAAACACTTTTGGACTCAATCACAGGTTGCCTTCTGCTGTAACAATATGCCATGTGGCTTGATCTGTGATCACTGACCTTCAGCAACATGCAGTAATCGGCCTATAATCTATCTGTATACCTTGGGCAGAAGTTTGTATCAGATTATGATTATGTGTATTATGACCTGGGGAAATAGGTTACATGTGCAGCGAAATAATAGTTCATTGGACTTGGAAGCATATTAGAATGGTGCAGGAGTTTGATAACAGGGACAGTGAGCCTTTCACTTCGAGGTCATCCGTTTTCAGTCTAGCCCATTACTTAATGGCTGTTTAGCTTATGTGAACTGAGTTGGTTGTAGTCCAGTTCCTGGTTGATGCATCAAAAAGTGACAGTCTGAATTTGTTTGTCTCTAAGGTGCCACAAGTACTCCTGTTCTTTTAGTCTGAAGTATTGTGGCATTGACTGACGCTGGCAGCCTCATCTCAGGGCCATCTCGGAGACACAACTGCCTGTCAAAGTGGTCTTTCAGAACAGGAAAATGAATGGTGTGGCATAGGGAAAGGTTATGCAGGTTCAGCCCAAGCAGCTGTAGTGTGAGAGACCGTAAATGTAGAATTCCAGTTCCATTTTGGAACTTTACCAGCACCAGGGTATTTTTAAAAATACACCATTCTAGTGATGTAGAAATTGTGTGTGTGTCTTCATATTTTGTTCACTCTCATTGTGATCCTGTTCTCTGTGGCAGGCAAGGCAAGGTCACATAACACTGCCAACCTTTCAGCTTCGGCTTTGTGTCTGTCCTGAATGGTGCGGGGGCTCCACCTTGCTCAGGTTTGGTTGGAAGGCTGGTGTGATGCTGACTGCTCACACTCCAGTGTTGCACAGTGAGCAGGATGGGCTGCCTTGTCCTGACTGGGAGCTGTGCTGATGAACTTCGGCCTTCTAGGGAGATGTTTTCCTCCTCCTCCCCCTCGCCCTTCCTTCGGACATTCTGGCACATCATAGATTTCCTTTCCCCCTCTTCCTGTTTAATTAATTTTCTCCCCAAATACATACACCAGTTCTGGACACAAAACATGTTCCCTTCCCTCCCCAAGGGATTGAACATTGTCCCCAGAACGGAGGCTTGAGAGAGAGAGAGAGGTCACACACCCAGGGCCAAATCCTTGACCCTCTGTGTTGTGACTCTGATGGTGCAAAGATGTAATGCTGGTTTAACTGGCCAGCAGCTTGGGGGATGGAGCAGAGCTGCAGATAGCAGCTTCCTTACCAGCCCTATCCCAGCCCCAGGCTTTGGGGTTGTGTTTGGGGCAGTTCTATACCCTGTTGTTTCCCGACTGCCAGTAATAACGCTATACAGCTGAACCGAAAGTAGCATTCCTGAGGCAGCTGTAACTTACTCCTGGTATCAGTCAGTCTGTCCAGCTGCAGGATGGGGAGGAGGGGCATAAAATGTGGTCTAAAGCTACTGTCCCATCCCCATCCTGCTGCCCCTTGAGCTGCACCACGTACGCCTTGCAGACAGCGCAGGATTTGAGTCTCAGTCTTGGACTTTAGAAATCAGTGTACAAAAGGATTGTAAAATGGCGGTGAGGATTTAAATACATGAAAGCAGTGTGTAAATGATTATAACACCTAGGAGAAGACACCATACCCCATATGTACATGGCAGCTAAATAGCTGACTTAGGGTTGCTTTTTTCTGAGTTGTTGAGGGGGAAGCAGGGTAGATTATTTTTTCTGCTGCATATTTAGTCTGGTACTTGCTAATAAAGCTGGAAGCTGGTTAATAACCCTCTTGTAATTGTGTGTGGATGCTGCGTTGCCTCTGTGATCTCATGCCAATGTACATTTTTGCTCAATGGAAACATAAATGAGAAATTCAATTTGTATTTTCTTTGACTCCTCAGTATTTTTTTTATTTTAATTGAAAATGTTGTATGTTAGTGGGGTTTGGAAACCACATTAATTCTGTTTCTGTTCTCAACATAGCACAGCCAGTGAGTATTAATTAATAAATCAGATGCACTGTGCCCGAGAATGCGTTCATGGGAACTCCCAAAGGCTTTCCTGTCCTGTAGACCCTAAATCGTGTTAGTGTGTTTAGCTGCCATAAGACCCTGGTTCAGGCGTGTAAGGCACTACTGGGGAAATGTTACCTTTTCAATAACAAGTGATCTTGCTGAATGTGCAGTTACTTGTTTCTCCAGTGGAGATAAACTCTGGGCAGACACACCTCTGTAGTCTTTTTCCATCTGTGGAGTGCAGCCTCCTCCCTCCGTCGCTCACTTTCCCCCACCCTCACTCACCTTCACTGGGTGGGGCTGGGGATTGGTGTGCAGGAGGGAGCTCTGGGCTAGGGCCGAGAGGTTTGGAGTGCGGGAGAGGGCTCAGAGCTGGGGCAGGGGTTTGAGGCATGGGAGGGGGTGTGGGCTGTGGGGTGGGGCCAGGGATGAGGGGTTTGGAGTGCAGGAGGGGGCAGGGAGCTGGGGTGTGGGAGGGGGTGTGGGGTGCAGGCTCTGGGAGGGAATTTGGGTGCGAGAAGGGGCTCAGGGTTGGGGCAGGAGTGCAGGCTCTGGCCGGGCGATGCTTATCTCAGGCAGCTCCCGGAGGTGGCCAACATGTCTGGCTCATAGGCAGAGGGGCAAGGGGGCTCTGTGCGCTGCCCATGCCCGCAGGCACCACCCCTGCAGCTCCCATTGGCCGGTGCTCAGGGTGGGGGCAGCACGCAGAGCCCCTGTGGCTTCCCCTGCGCCAAGGGGCCACAGGGAAATACTGGCCGCTTCTGGGAATCTGCCTTAGCTGCACTACCAACTGGACTTCTAGAGGCCGGTCAGCCAGGCACCCAGGGTCCCTTTTTGACCGGGCATTCCAGTCAAAAACCGGGCGTGTGGCAACCCTAGACAGTGAGATGTGATTATACAGTCCTTCGTCCTGTGCATTGGTGGTGCAAGTTAACTGCATAGTTATCTGCAGATAATTCAGTAACATCCACACACATTGCAGTGTAATTGCCATTGCAGTGATTTAACACGTCCTATTGTGGTAACTGTTATTTGTTTAGTTCTGTTCACTCTGTAGAATGAGTTGGGCAAAGTGATAACACCTGCTTTCGATGGGTGTAATACTTGAATACCTTGACTGAAGCACCTCTGAAAATCAGACTGTATACTTATGGAGTAAAATTAACACTCCCTGTTGATTTCTCTTGGCCACAGAAATACTGTTTCAGTGGAAAACAAGCAGGATTAGTGAGAGTTAATGTCTTGTATAGTCTTTAATAATCAAATTAAAATACATCTAGCCCCAAACGCTGGATCAGAAGAAGGGAAAAGATAATGTGTGTATTTCAGGTGAAAAACAAGGGTCTCTCAAGTATTCACTGTCATGAAAGTTAGTTACTAGGTGGAATCACAGTAATTCAGTTAAATATTAATACTTTTTTTTTTTTTTTTAAGGTATCTACACTGCAGAACCACTTTGCAATTTCTGGTGGGCTCTGTTATCCACTGGCCTGATGTTTGTCTATCATTTTAGCATCTTACAGATTTTGGGACTGGTAAGTGACTACTCATAAAGTAAACATTTGGGCCAAAGTTTCAAACTATTTAGGTGCAAATGGGTGCCTAATTTGCTGGGGCAATTATGTGCTCAAATTGGGCAATTGCACATGCTAATAGCTACTTATGGTCATCTGCATGTCAGTCATCCCATTCACACAAACCCATTTTACCATGCACAAATTAAACATGCAGTTGCATAGACATTGAGTGCACAACTGCTTGTCTTACTTCTGAAAATCTGACTGTGTGCTGAATAAATAGGTGAGTGAGAATTGCCAACATATTAACTTGATTACTTTGATTTTTAGGGGAGTTAAGAATTCCCATTTTAGGTTTCTGAATCAATACAGCACAATATAAGATTGATTTATAAACTTGTTATTGTCCCTTTCTGCAGGTCACGGAAGTGAATTTGAACAACATGTTATGCCCAGCCATCTCAGATCCTTTCTATGGGCCCTGGTATCGAATCTGGGCATCTGGACATCAGACTATCATGACCATGGCTCATGGAAAACTTGTAATATTGTTCTACAGTGCTGTCCCCGTCTTTAAATATAGTGTGGATTTGCTTAGACTCCCATCTAAGAAAATAGACTGAAATTTCTCCCTGGGGAGTAGCACTTACAGGAAGCGGAGGTACCTGTATTCATATTGGAGAAGAAAGAGGAGAATGAAAGGACAGTGTGTTAGTGTGTCATGTCTGCTGCTCCTCCCTCCCCCCTCAATATTTCTTGCCTCAAAAGATCTCTACAATAGAGTGAGGATTTTCTTCTTTCAACTGCTGTTTTTCACTGCCCGTAGCCAATGGCACAATTAGTGGCCTTATTCTGAGAGAAGTTGGTGTTTCTTACATATTTTATGCAGATTACAATGGAACCTCCCTAACCCACACTATATAATTACCCCAGAAAATGGCAGGCTCTGTCTGCATCGCAGCAAAGAGAGTGGCAGTACAGTCCCCTTATCAAGACTTCATTATTGTTTGCTGTGTATCCTTCAGTACATTTACTGATTACATTATAAAGTATAAGAAAAAGCTGAATTCCTCCTCTAACCGAAAGTGAACCAAGCACGATTCGTAATGCATCATCCTGGCTTAACTTTCATTATTTGAATTTTGCGAGTTGGTGAGTAAGTGAAGCAATATGCAGTGGGTCTCCCAGTTTGTGTGAATTAGTGAGGTTCTATTGCACTGCTTTAAGCTGGTTGAAGATAATGGGGAACAAAAGAATCATTCTAAATATTTTTTTTAACATTTATCTTTTAAATTGGATTATTTCTTTCTCAGCTGCGATGGATCTGCACCTGTGTGGTTTGAGCCCAGCATAGTAACACCTTTGAGGATGCTCTGACTTGAATGCATGAAAAACCATCAGGTTGGAACAATTGTATTCAAAAATCAGGCAGGGTGTAAATTGTGATGGGTGGTGTTTCATCTAGTCCTTCAAGTTGCCCCTGAACAGAAAGAAATATGAATTAAAGGGACACTGTCAACCTGGAGTAGACCGAGAAAACAAATTACAAAACCCCACGTGAAGAGTTTTAAACTTCATTTCGTGCTTTTAAAAAATTCCTGCCCTGTGTTCTGTATTGAACAGATGAAGAGAAACTGCTATTCTGGTTTCTCTCTCTAAGCGTCTACACACCATATGCAGTGATTTAGTTTAAATCAGTGCAACTCTCGTCTGGTGGCAGTTATATCAGAGTAAAGGTATTCTATACCAGCATAGCTTGTTTTGTTTGCTACTATAACAAGCTGAACTGCTAGAAACACCTTTATACGGGTATAACTGCCTCCACAGTAGGGCACTGCACTGATTTAACTAAACTTATTGCAAAAACTGCATGCAGAGATGCAGAAAGAACACGTATAACCGGGGAAAAGCAAATTCAATGTAATCCATTTACTTCAGTTTTAACAATGTTCAGTATTAAGATGTTATACTGTACAGACAAGTGGAAAGGGGGGAAATCTTGACAGTGTTCCTTTTAATTTTTGAAATCTGAGTTCATGCTAGTTGTATTTCAGAGCTGCATCACAGGAATTTGCTGCAAAAAGTGATATTTGGCTTGCTTGTGTTGCATTGCCATAGCTGTAATAGTATACAGAGTCACCATACCTCTCCCTTCGGCTGAGTCGCCCTGCGATCATGTTCTGAAGTTAAGGTACAGCCATTTATACCTCAAGGAGAGAGCTCATTGCCTAGAAAAATTATCAAAGTTACAGACTTGCATTTTTTAAAATTTTTACAAAGGCAGATTTTGATAGGGGAGAGGGAACACAAATGACTTCTCTAAATAGTTTCACTCCATTTAATTAAATATATATATTTACAACTGCATTCAGGAGTATCCTGTCAATCTGTATTCTAATTTGTAAACCCTTTTCTGGACACACTCTGTGCCTGGTGGCATATATTAAATATCATGAATAACCTATGCTGCCATCATTAGATAAAAAAGCAGATTTACTCATTGCACAGTTGCGATCAATTTAAATTCCTGTTCCCCAGACCAACAAAATGCATGTTCCTGTTCCCGATCTTCAGTCTCCAGCAGGAGTTCGCCTTTGAGAGCTAAGCCCCTGATACTCGCAATGAATATCTGTTTACAGTGTGGCTCTCAGGCCCTGATCCTGCAAGCACTTAAGCACGTTTGACTTCACTCATCAGAACAGCCTCACTCCTACTCCTGTATGTAAAATAAGCACAGTATTGCGGAAGCATTTGCAGGAGTGGGGGGAAAGCACCAGTGTTAACAAAGGCGTGATCCTCCAAAGGCAGAGCACTCAACTCCCATTGATGTCAGTGGGACTGCAGGAGGTGATGTCCTGGCCCCAGTGAAACCAATGGAGTTTTTTGGCCATTGATTTTCATGGGGCCAGGATTTCATCCAGGGTACTCGGCATATTGCAGGGTCAGGCCCTAATGTTCATATTGCTAGATATTAAGCAGTGTCCCCTACTTGAATATACGTTATCTCATAGGAACAGCTGAGCTAAATCATACAGCACTTCCTCCCATCCCCTAAGCTTGTCGAAGTTTATTTTGGTTTATTTATCTAGCTAGCAGTCCCTTAGGAAAATGCCCTGGGCCAGACACCCCTGCTGTAACTACAATGAAGTGTGTTTAGAAAGAGACCAATGGTGTTACCACAGGGATGCAGTTGGCCCATCCTTTCAACACTGGCACTATTGCTTGGATTTAAGTTGTCTGATTCTTGCCTTTTTCTAACCCATTTTTTAAAAACGTTGTGGCTACTGACGGATTTTGACAGCTACATTCAGAACAGCAGCAGCCTCCCAGGTTTAAAGCCTCTTAGTATTTTTGAAAATACAGCACTTCCTGCCTACAACTGTGTGCTTCAGGGCCTTCTAATAAGTACAGCCACAGCTCTTTTAGGCCACCACTAGCGTCCTATGATCAAATAGTGAGACTAATGGGGAGTTTCAAATGTGTAGCTCAAGGGGTGCCACCTCCATGACAGGGTATTTACTTGAAGTGCTGAATTTCTAGCTCTTTTGACTGGTTTAAAAATGTAGGAGCAGGCATGGCAATTTTGAGACGAGTTAGTTTGAAGTCGGGGAAGCCCTTAAAGCAATAGGTCTGTTCCTAAAATCTGACTCTCATTCCTCAGCTGATCTCTTACAATAGACACAGTCTGTAAGGTGCAGCAGAAAGGTGGGGATTGTTCAGTTCATAGGATGTTGGTTTGGATGATAGTGGGCTACTCAGAAGCTGGGCAACTTATTAAAATATCCCACGGGAGGGTTACATCACTTCTATGGTGGAAGATTTATTTTTCTCCTATTGAATGGGTGGGTTTTACAAGCACTTATAATAGAGGAGATGATCCTTGGTTGGCTCCTGTTTATACTGGAAATGAAGAGGTGAAGCCAGGTGGCCAGGAAGCGTGAAAAGGAGAGGAAAGCACAAGGTGAGTGACCAGTCAGTGTGAAAGGGATAGCTTGCCTCTGGCCAGCTGAGCTGCCTGAGACAGATCACTTTGTCTTCCACTAGTTCATGTGTGACAAGTCATCCTCACTACCAAGGAAAAATCACTTATGGTGCTGATAGCTAACATTTCACCCTGAGAAGGTTATTCTCCATAGTATTCAGACCTCCAGTGACAGGAAAACAATTTGTGGTCTTTAATATTATTGTTTTTCCATTTTTAAGCAGATGACTTGTCAGGTGGGAGCCTGAATATTGTGATAGTTTATTTTAAAAAAAACAAGAGGAATGGGAAAAATAAAAAGCCTAGAAAGGAGAGACAGACTCATAGAAGTGTGGGTCCGGAAGGGACCTCCATAGGTCATTTAATCCAGTCCCCTGCACTGAGGTAGGGCTAGTATTATCTAGACAGATGTGACTGGCTAGTCTTTGTGCCAATGGAATCAATCCCAAACTAAACCTGCCTCTGTTTATCAAGTGCATCCTTATTTTGGGGGTGTCTCCCCCTCAGTGGAGAACTTTGTGTATGTTGAGGGTAAAATTGGATCTTTAAAAGCTAGCTCCAACTATTTAGCAACATAGTGCTCTGACCACTGGAGTGGGCCTTTCTGAGCACATCAAACTCTGCCCTTGTCTCCTCTCTACTCTACATGAGGAGCCGTTAGTAGCTACAATTAAATTTACTGATCACACAGTTTGTTTATGCTCAGGCTGAGAAGCATGAACTAAAGATGGTAACTCTTCTGCCCCCATGTAATGTTGGGCAGCAGCCGGTGCATGGTAATGGATTCTGGTGCCAAGGCTTTCAGTAGTCTAAGACGCACCTAGTTCTATTTTTCAAAGGTTCGGACACACCACTGCGGTGTTTTACCATTAATCTGTTTTTGTCCATCTTCCGCTTAACTGCATTGGACTTCAAACACCAAAGATGAATTTGCATCTTGTTTCTCTTATAGGCTGGAAATTAACAACTCTTAGTCATGTTCAGAAACATTATATATAAATGGATGCAAGGCCATAGCCCCCAAATACACCCCTAGACGTGGTATTAGTTTGACTTCTTAGTGCTTGACAAATGCTGCTTGTAGGCAAAGCGCTTTGCTGAAGCTGGGAGACATGAGCAGACAGTTCAGTTGTGCACTTTAAGGTTTTAGAGTACCTCAGTGTAGATGTATTCCCCTCTGTCTGTAGCTGCAATCAGGGTTTTGATATTTCTGTATATTTGATAACTGAATGTTTTGTAAAAACCTAAGTGTCTTTCCCTTTCAGAAATGGCTATTTGCAGTTGTTTAAGTACTTGATTCTGTGTCCCAAGTCTTGTCTATAAATCACAGGCATTGGTTTCCTAGGTATTTGTAACTACATGAGGGAAAAAATATAGATGAGTAGTTTTTCTTGTTGCAGTTATTTCCAGTTGCATTTGTTGTTTTACTAGTGAACTTTTCATCATTTTATTTTAAAAGCAGAGGGATAAAGGGATGCTGCAGCATACTGATGTGACGCTGGGAAAGTTAGTCGTCCTAGTTTTAACAAGGTAAAAAATTCAAAGGGGCATCTGCTATTAGTCCGTAAGCGGAAATGCTGCAGGTATGTTTGTAAAGGCAAAGACAACTACTTTTTGTAATTAGAATAAAACAAATGATGAGATCCATAACAAACAGTTCTTTTGTGACCTCGTGCTCAAGGTGATATTCCTGTAACTGTTTTTCTGCTTAGTGTTGTTTAGTTAAAGCCGAGCTGTTTTTAAAATGGCTGTATTTTTCTTGAGGGTCAATTTTATACTTTTTTTATTTTTGCATTTATTCTGAGTCCTAGTTCTCTCAATGCGGCAAGTAGAGCGGTGAGTGCACCCACAACGCTGTTGACAGCCATGCTCTGCCAGGAAGCTGGAATTGCTACATGCACTGAGCTGAGGCACAAAGCTGTCTTTGGAAACTTGCAGTTCCAAGTACCCCACCCTTGGTTCCAACCACCATGTTATCTAGGCACAGGCTGGAACTGCAGGGGCAGGGACCAATGTGGGCGCTCAGCTGCCACCTCTGCTGTTGGTTCAAAGTAATTTGTAAAAGTGGTCTAAATTTTGTAACCTTTTTAATGTGCTAAAACTTGGTTATCAGGTAACATTTGCAGATAAGGGGTATATTTGTGTACTTGTTTTTTTGTATTTTGGTCTGTTTTTGTTGGTCCCTATCTGAGATCCTGCTCATTGGGCAATTAGTTGTTAAATCTTTAATTAAAGGAATAAATATCTTCTACTCTGTGCGGGAGCAGTTTTGTCGTCATTTTAGCTGTGCCAGGTCCTGAGCCTACCTGAACAATCTTGTTGCCTGATTATAACTAATCATAGGCAAGAAAATTGAACATCTTCCACTACATCCCTTCGTATATTAGAGCACAAAGGAGAGAGATGAGACCACACACCTGTACTCCTTCCTCTCTATTCACTGTTTAAATCTCCCCTACCCACAAGTGGTGGGTAGAGGTACAGGTGGCAGCAGATACTTTCAAACCTTCACCCTTGAAGAAAATGCTTTTTAAAACTTTGTACGTCTTGTTAGTTACACTCTACCTACCTCAACACCCTCTCCATTGAAGTGGTAGAGCATTCTTTCTAATTTTCTGTACTGTCATGCCAATATTTCACAGTAGTCATAGAAGAATGACCAGGTACAGAACAGAATATGCACAGGTTTCAACCTAAAACAATCTTTTGGACGTTTTATTCTGCAATATTTTCACATTTTGTCACTGCTGCTCAGCTGCAGTGGACAGGTAAGTCCTAACTTTTAGTTTGTCATTACAGATGACATTGAGCCCTAATTAGCAGGTTTTTATTTTAAAAAAATCCTCACGCTTCATGAGTGGAATGATCGACTACACTTCAGACCAGCAGTGGTTTTATTGCAAAAGCTGTTTAGCATCTTCATTGCAATCCCATGAACAGTATCATTGTGACAGGCTACTATATAACTTGCAAATAGTGTTCATGGAAAAGGAAACTGACAAATCATGCATATATATTAAATAGTATATAGAGGCCATCATGAGCTGTGGGTTTCATCCAGTCAGGGAGCAGAATC
Source organism: Chrysemys picta bellii (assembly GCF_011386835.1). Classification (NCBI taxonomy): domain Eukaryota; kingdom Metazoa; phylum Chordata; order Testudines; family Emydidae; genus Chrysemys; species Chrysemys picta. Next base: position 86,872,179 of record NC_088799.1, on the reverse strand, counting down.
TTGGGCTGACCAGTCATAGTGTGTGAAGACTGAAACCATTGGCGCTAATAACTTGAATGCATAGCTCAAGCCACCAGAGTAGATTTCAACCTATGTGAATGAGAGGCAAACTAATTTACCAAGCTTGAAGTTTGAATAATAACTCGGACAAGGGGCTAAATTAATCAAATTGTTCCCTACCAATAGGTGACGTAGCTATAATCGTCAATCAATTGTATTGTTTATATTTGTTTTAATAGCAAATGTTTGTCAATTTTAATCTGTCACCCAAGAGCCATAGCCTTAGCTCACAGTACCACAGATTTTTTAAAAAGCAAGTTGCTTCATAGACTGGAGCAATGATCAAGTGGTGGGGATTTTTTCATGGGTAGGTATAGCCACCCATGAGTCCTTCGCACTTTGGCAATGCACCATTTGGGAATATTACCATGGGGAAAAGGAGAGTGGCTCTCTACTTGAATACTGCAGGATAGAAGAGCATACATATGTCACTAATACTACTTTGTAAACATGCCTTTATACAGGTGACAAAATCTGGTAAATGCCAAGATGGAAGCTTTAGTCAGGTATGGTAAGGATGGGATTGATTGCCAGAGCATTACCTATGTATATGGGTCGCAGAACGAGGGGAAAATACTTAGTATTCTGCATGCATTAAGTGATTTTTTTTACTTTAGCAACAGCAATCAAAACAAGTCAATTCCTGTGTATTAGTGATGAAGTGAATGTTTGTGTAAAGGCTTTTTTACAGTCTAATGACTACTTTCCCCAAACTGTCCTGTGCCCAGATCACGATCACTCCGTTACTTCCCCAAGACACACCCATGCCCCTCTGCCAGAGATGGCATTTCTATGAAACCTTTCTCCCCCCATTTCTCCCCCCCCCCCCCCCGCTAAAGGGTACGTCCGAAGCCTTCTTGCAGAATGTCCAGATGTAAAACTGCTGGGGAAAGGATTATTAAACAGTTTTAAGGTACAGTTCAGACTAGATTAATCCTTCATAGAAACAAAGTATTAAAAACAGATTTGCTGCTTGATGCTATTAGTCACAATTTTGAAAGTACTACGGTGATGTCAAAAAAGGTAAAATTTACTTACCTAATTTTTCATTTTCTGAAGTTGGGACCTGATGTTCTGTGATCCATTACAACTGGGTTATTTCTCCAAGTGCAGAAGCATCTTTGTTTTAAAACTCTCTAGCTGTACAATGTACGCCAACAGGTGGAGCTGTTCAGAGAACTGTAACTCCCCAGCGAACTGCCCTAACTTAGAAGACAAACTATACATTCTGATTATTAAACATAAAATATTAGTATTTCCAGACAGGAGGCTGCGTCTACTTACTTTTTTAGACAAAAAGTGGAAATGAAGACTTATGGCACAGTCAGAGCCCAATTTGAGGGAATCCCAAGATTTGTCCCTCTCTGAAGGAATACTCCAGGAGGGAAAAAAGGAAGGATCAAGAGTTCTTCTCCAACTGGAATTTAATGTAAAATTGGACACTTTGGAGGCGGTCTCATGGAGCCCACTTAAGAGAAGGAAAAATGACAGAATATGTAAATTCTACTCTTCTGCCTTGTGGGCAGCTGGTGCTCTATGAGCACTACAATTGGGAAGAAGCCAATCTCCAAAAATGGGGAGAAACCTTAAACCATCAAGGAAATTGAATCCTACAGCAAAGGGAACATCCTCTGGGCTATTAGTGTAGATGTCTAGCCCGATAGCTTGTCTTTACAAAGCCACCCACTGACACACATGCAAAAGCTACATGAATATGCCCAAATTTTCACATTTGGGCACCTAAATCCAAAGAAGACACCTCAGTAAGAGTGGTCTGATTGGCAAGGGTTCTGAGCACACTGTTCTCAATGGATTTGGTTCCTAATTTTAGTCACCCAAGTTTGGAAATTTGGGGTCAAGGTTTTTGGGGAAAGAAATGCATAGTCTCCCCAGAATTGCCTAATCCCATCTGCTCCATAGGAGGGGCTGCATCATTTTTACATGAACTGTTTAAATGAAGAATTAAATGTACAGGGTTGCTGGAATTTTAAGTATTCACAACTGCATCGCTCACCCTTGCTGTGGAACGTGGTCAAAGTTGTACTTTGTACTAGCACAATATGAAACAAACCATTTGAGGAATTAAGCAAGACTAGTAACACTGCAAGTAGTCTATTTTGAAATGATGCATGCTAAAGAAGTAGTGTGGGAAAAGAAAATGAATTAACACTGATCACTATCTAGACCCTCCGGGATGGTGTAGATAACTTTAGTCCTGCCACGAGTGCAGGGGACTGGACTAGATGACCTATTGCGGTCCCTTCCAGTCCTACAATTCTACTTTAGGTGGGCTTTATGATGTTACTGTATGTATTAATTTCCTGAGTTCTACACCAGTGGTTCTCAAATTTTTCTACTGGTGACCCCTTTCACATAGCAAGCCTCTGAGTGCGACCCCCCCCCCCCCCAAATTAAAAACACTTTAATATATTTAACACCATTATAAATGCTAGAGGCAAAGCAGGGTTTGGGGTGGAGGCTGACAGCTCGCGACCCCCAGTTTGAGAACCCCTGTTCTACACTGTTTTGTCACATCTCCCAAAGATGTACTATATAAAAGATAAATGATAGCTGAAGTTGTACCAATATGACTGGTTTTGCAACAAGGCGGCTATGTATAAAAGACCAGACCCCTCCCGCATCCTGGGGGATTTGATTTAAAACTGACTGAAATCAATGGAAGTGGCATACACTCAGTAAATCGAGCTCTGAAGAAACTGAAGTGTTACATGTTCGGCAGAGTGACATCACTTCTGAGCTAAATTGTCCATTTCTCTTTGCCACAAAAATACCAAGTGGTTCATGCCCAATTTATTCCTCTAGCTGGGAAAATGAATAGACCGACTTTATTTAGAACAAAATGTACCTCCAAATGCATAATTAAAATCCAAATTCCCTTTTGGAATTCTCTAATCTCAAATGTTCAAAAAAGTAACTGAGCAGGCCCCACAATTTAGCAAAGAAACATGGAAACAGGAAATGGTGATTCTTTTTCCTTATTTTATTGGGTAAATGATTTAAAAGGTAAGAACAATAGTGTTAAAACTACTACAATATCTTTCCACAGCCATATCTCACAGACCCACAGATAACCTTCTATATATTTTTTTTGCTTTTTCCTCATTTTTACCTTTTTAAGCCATACTCATAGTAAAATGCCCATTTCAACAGTTTCTTCACACTAATAGCAATTAAATGTTGGAAGGGAGGATCTAGTTATAATGGAAGGGGGTTCAGGTAATCTGTGATATTATTGTAATCAATAATCAAGTTACTAATAAGGAAGGAAAAAATAGGGGCCCTATAAGCTACTCCAGGTAGCTCAAAGCCCATTACATGTGTCACCATTGCATTCCAGATAACTCATTATGCTGGTGAACAATTCAAAGTAATTTTTTCATAACATATAAAACACTAAAATAACTTAGAAACTAGATCCAAATATTTTGAAAAGAATCAACTTTGATATACAAAAACAGTCATAAGTTGTTACAAAAGTTTCAAACAAAAGTTTGTCTTCTCAGTGCGTTTATGTACCAGCGCAGTTACTGGATCCAGAGCAAAGAAAGAGGTTTTTATTTTTTTCTTTTAACAGTAATAAAAAACAAGGAAAACATATCTTTGTATATAAAGAATCATTGCTGGTTTTAAGAATAAATGTAACCAGAAACCCTTAAATCTGAGAGGCACACTTTGGGTTTCTATATTTATTTTTAACATAAAAGGAAAGTCACCAGTTTATTTAAATGAAGGAGGTACTCAGACTCCTCAAATAAACTTAATTCAATTAACATCACTAGCAAAAATCAGTTAGAAACTGTACAAAAATAAAAAAGTTAACATTTAATCCTGCAGGGCTTTTGTAAGGACTAGAAGGCAGGCTTTAGGAGCAGCATTTGTGCATGGCTGGAGGCTTCTTTGGTTCGATCTAACACACACAAGAGATGTAACCTACTCCAGACAACAGTTTCAAAAAACCGCACATTTGAAGACAAGTAAAGAGGTCAATATACAAACGTCAGGGTGTGCCACATCAATTGCCTTGATTAACTTCATACACCAGGTCAAAACTCACTCCTGTGCCCTCCACCTGCTGTGTCTAGCACTGGGGTGGAGGTGGGAGAAGTCAGTGTGACAGCACAGTCTGGGGCAGAAGGAAGGCCACTTGAAGCATGACTGAGCAACACTTGTGTGAGTTAGAGGGGCTCGCTGTCTAACTCAGCTAATAGCACATGGCTCTGAGGAAGAGACTTCAAAGTGACAATTAAAGCTTTTTAAAATGGAATAAAGCAAACTGATTAGTGTTTCTCTAAAGCTAAAACGTTAACTTAAAAAAACCAGTGAAAGTACCCAACATAAAAATATTTCCACTGAACTATATCTAAAAGGCTATTAGTGTAGTTAAATAAGAATGTTCGTGAAACTGATTTCACACACTATTCTTGATCAGGTTTAGAAAAACAGACCTATTCTGTCCCAGGGCATGTCTGAGTGAAATACATGTATGTTTATTCAAATATACCCGTAAGTATATAAGAAACATAATCAACAGCGTTCTCGGCCCTTACATATCGAGGAGATAGGTGCCCCTGAAACACAGTAGATAGATTTGATTATTCTAAGCATGAAAAACCAGTGTATTTCTATGTAGCTCATAGAAAACTGATTGATTGACCCATATCTCTGTAACAGTTTTTTAATGAATGACACAAGACACTGGTCCAGAAGGACCTGGGCGTTAATTGATTTTAAAGCACACCTTTACAATTTGTATAACACTCTTTGAACTATTCTTTTTAAGCAACAGCTACTGAAAGATAGACAAAAATTCATTGTGCATTATGCTGTGTACAAAAAGGAGACAAAACTATCCTTTTTTTCCCCCCCAAGCCATGATGGGAAGTATTGCTGACCTTGTCCTTCAAAACCTGCAGGATTGTTTATTTCATCAGTATATCATCATTACACTGGTAAGAAATTCTGTATAACATCTGCATATATTGAGGATTTTAAAAAAATCTGATATGATTTAGAGTCCGCATGACCAGTCACGTGACCTGCTCAAGGTTGATTAGCACCTTTAAATACATATATATTTTTATATATAATAGATTTTTTTTTAAAAAACTTCTAACAATGAGCTCATACAGAAGCATGAGCATGCTGTAACGAGATGATGGGTAAAGATGGGGTGAGTGACTATTTTTTTTTTTTTTTTTTGCAGCAGACAATATTATTCAGCTTGTGCTCTGTTTCCCTATAAGGGCAAGAAAAAAATAACTTTCAATCAAGTAGCCACTTGTTTACAGTTTCCACTTAAAAGCTAGTCCACTTTAAAATGTTCCCCAAGTAGAAACAAGACAATAGTATCATCCAAAATATCCTCTATATAAACATCTATTGATTTTTGCAGTGTCCGCTTGGCATATCTCTTGGCTACTGAATTTTCAGGCCCTTTTGTTTGCTTATAAATTAAGGCATCACAACTGAAAGTGTTAACATTTGGACATCAAATGCTGTGGATGAAGGAATACCAAACATCTTCTATCTTAAAACTAACCCAGCAAAACTTGCCTCATATTACAGGTGAGCAGTAACAATTTACCCAACTATCTTTTAAAATATAAAAGTTTTAGAATTATCAACTAGCAGTCTGCCATTTGCTACAGCAAAAGTATTAGTGCCATTTTTTTCCTCTTATCTGTTTAGAATATATATTTTGTTTTATACACACACATCCATTATTTGAAATATATGGGGATTTCTGCTTAATGTATTTTACTCACCCGTATGTAGAGGGTCTTTTTCTATGATGCATGGGGTATATTATCCTCTTGAATATGCAGTAAACTATTACTGGTGCTAGTGATTGTTCTACAGCCACATGAAGCAAGGAGAGAATAGGCCCCAAAATGTTCAGGTCTTGCTACTCTACCACACATACCTTTTATAAATCCCATCTCCATTACTACAGCTGGAACAAAACAAAATATTCTGATCAATACAGTAAATGGATTTCTACCTCTTCTTAGTGCAGTAAAGTTACCAGAACTATTTCACAGTACTTACAACTCTCCAGGACTGTTCCTGTAATAAATGAAGACATCTGAAATCAGGGCATATTTGTCCTGTGCTCTTTCTCCAACACTCTCACTGTTTCTTAAAACAGCAGTTAATTGTTATCTGGCTAATCATAACATAATAAAACTTAGGAAACCCACAACTAAAAAGAAAGAATAAGATGGGGAGAGAAGAGAAATTCTTTCACGATTTGCTTGCTCAAAAGAATCCCAGTTTAAAAAATAATTTACACCAGATCAGTAGAGAACTGAGCATGGTTTGCTAAGCTGTCCGGTGCTTCTAATATTCTTCCTATGATTTTTATGTAACTATATTTATGTCCTAGTCAAAAGGCACAAAAATCTAAATCCATTTTCTTCCTAATATAACACTGCCTATTCACCAACCATTATTAAAACAAAAGTGACTCCTATTTTTAGAAAGCCAGAAAGTAGTCTCTTCTCTGCATTACAAACACTGTTTTGGTGTCTGATCCTGAGAGGGGCAGAATACCCTCAATTCCCATATAACAGAATGAGAGTTGAGGGCACTTAGTACCCTGCTGGATTAAGTCTGTAATCAATTAGATCAACTGATCCTGAAATACTTCCTATCATCATTGCCTCTTATGCTAGGTGCAACAGCTTCTCTTCATCTGGAATATCGCCCTTCAAATTCTGTCTGTAAGTACTGAATCTGAAGCTCATGTATTTAGCTCCATGAAATAAAGAGCCTTTACTACAGTGGTGGGGAATGTATGCTTAATACCTGAATCTCTGATATGTTTCATTCCCTGTTACAACTAATAATGCAACAATAACAAATGTCCTACTCAAAAAAAGGATATCCCTAATTGTATCCCTTAAACATTAAAGTCTTCCTTCCATCCACAGTCACAGAAAACCTTGATTGATATAATTCAATGTTAATGTAGTATAAATTTCAAATTTTATAAAAAAAACACAAGGGTTATATATGCTGCAAAAAAACCCCGCAGTGACTCAATAAAAAAGAATTATGGGAGTTTGTAATAATGCAGTTTTCTCACCCGTTGCCACGATGAACTTGACCAACCAAGGAGAAGCGTCAACATGGCAACGGAAACTATCATCATAAAATGGTACAGTAATAGAGATAGCTAGACCAGGAAGGGGCGGGGTCTCCTGGGAAGAGGTCTGCAGAGAGGTCCAGTGACTGGTCATGTGGCTCAGTGTCAGGAATAATGGTTGTATGGTGGAAGGGGGTGCCCAATGCCATTTTGGAAGTGATGATGCTGACGATGGGCAAGGTACTCTGTGTAGCTCATGGTCATCTTCTCACTACGGTACCTAAAAATGGGCGAAGAAAAAAAGTCTCAAAGGATTTTTAAAGGAAACCATTACAAACACTGAAGTTAGGCTTGGAAGGATTAGATTTCATCGGTAAACATCAACTTCACTATATGCACACAAACCGACAAAAAATATTTCCATTGATTAAAAGCTAAAATGTACAGAGTGGCAATGTAAGAAAAATGCTGCTTGAGAACTTAGTTTGATTTAAGGATATTACTTTATATATTTTGACATGTGATGTTGACAATTTGTGTTAATAAAAAAGCTTTACTTCTTGAATCTCTATCTACTGTCATTAAATAATTGTCTGCACTACCCACATAATCCCACTACTGTGAAAATTTAAATAGATAAAAATAGAAAAAATGATTACAAATAAACATGGATATTATCCACCAAAATGAAAACAACAAAATAAAAATCCAATTCTGCCAGTTCTGACTGAGGTTATGGTACTAGTCATGTGCTTTCCAAAAATAGAGATTCCATCATTTTGCTACTAGGGAGTCAGACTCTAACCTCAGTGTCAGTGATGCAAACCCTGAGTAACTCCATGGATTTCACTGGGGTCACTTGGATTACTTTTTCAATTTCTTTAAAGCACCTAGCCGGGTTACTTTTTACAACTGAATATATACAAAAAGTATAAATGTCTTCAGAAGGTGTTGCCCATTAATGGTAGTTATCCAAGGAGGTGGTAATAAAGCAACAGCAGTTTGTACCAGAGTTACTCCATATCCTTAACCAACTCTCCCCCCGAAGTCGGAGAAGATGCAAGAACCACACGTGGCCCAAAATCCATGTGGCCTCCTTTCACATAACATCTTTAGTTGTAAATGCCCAGTCTGGACCAAATTATGCTTCTATACGGGTGCCAATGCAGAATAACTCCATTGAAGTCAAAACGGAGTTACTCACCTTTTTGTACCAAAGCCTGGTATACACCTAAAAGTTAGGTTAACATAGTCTCTGTCAAGGGTGTGAAAAATTCCCACCCCTCAGTGCTGTAGCTCTGCCAATGTAATCCCTAGACACAGCTAGGTTGACAGAAGAATGCTTCCATTGACCTAGCTACCATTCCTCAGGGAGGGCATTCCTGCAGTGATAGATGCCTCCGGCAGTGACAGAAGGGGTTTTTCTATCTTATCGCACTATTGTGACATAGCTATAGCACCCATAGTGTGGGCATGGCCCAAGTATAACAAAGAAGAATCTGGCCCCTGTAGTTTCTTTTGAAACTCTCTTTATAAAAAAAAAAAAAAAGGGGACTAACAAAATTGCAAACTGCTGCTGTACTGTAAAATTGGGAATTGTGCATTTATGTTGAGACTATACCTCACGCTCTTGCCACAAACTGATTCGAAAGACCAAAAAGAAGGAAGCACAAGTGTACTTGACACGATAGTGTTTGTTAGTGATGTATTAATTCATCAGATGGCTTCCGGCCTTGGCTGAAAGACGAGTCGTGCGTCTCCTCAGTTTGATGTGAATGAAGCGTGGCACTTACTATGCTGCCCCTTCCACTCTGAAAATAAACCATCAACTTGGCAACTAATGAAGTTACTTGAATGTGTGTCAAAGCAGGCCAAGGGCAGTCTGTCTGAAACTAGAATCACATCTGCTTGTTTAACCAGATGGAAAAACAAAATGCTACTGCTATCCTTATCCTGCCTCCTAAACCACTTTTTAGACATCCTCTGTGAGAGAGGAGAGAATTAATGTTAATGCCAATACTAGAACTCAGAGGATAGCTGGAACTACTGCCATCACTCTGAAGTGGGGATCATGAGCAATGGACCAGTTTTGGTCTATTTCAAGGGTTCTCAAACTTCATTGCACCATGACCCCCTTCTATCTACAAAATTACTACACAATCCTAAGAGTGGAGAGCCAAAGCCTAGCCCCACCACTCTGAGTGGGGATGAGGGAAAAGAGGGGGAAAGCCAAATTCCAAGGGCTTCAGCCCCAGGCATGGGCCCTGTAACCTAAGCCCTGCCACCTAGGGCTGAAACCCTTGGTCTTTGTCCCCAGGCGGTGTGGCTTGGGCCTCAGCTTTGGCCCCGGGTCCCAGCAAGGCTAATGCCAGCCCTGGTGACCCCATTAGAACAGGGTGGCGACCCATAGTTTGAGAACTGCTGGTCTATTTAAAACTTTTTTCACCCCTAACATCTTGAGTAGAGAGAGAGGTTATGCCTCCTGCCCGAATTCTCTCAATAGTCTAGGAGGTAAAGGGGGCAGCAGAAGCTGCATGACAACACAATTATTTCAATACAAAAAGCAACTGGAGCTGTGTTTCAAGACATCTTATCTGACAAGAAGTGTTTAATGTTTCACTGTTACCCTATATTCCAGATGTCAGTAGGGGTTGTTTGAATTGTTAAACTAACACAACTAGCAGATGTGGAATACTGAAAGAAAGGAACAGTCCTCTAAATACATATTTTTGACTACTTACTTCACTGATGAGGGCCAATAATTCTTCACTGGTTGGGTGCTGTAGATGTAAAGAAAGACTACGCTCGAGCTGGAGGTGTTATTTACAGCTCAGGTAGTTGTACGTGTGCTAGGTGTGATCAAGCTAGCACACTAAAACAGAAGTGTACCTGCAGCGGCATGGGCAGTGAGATGGGTTAGTCACCTTGAGTACAATCATTTTCCTGTAAGTCTTATTCTCTGAAAACAGTAGAAGATTAATATTCCTAGGTTCTTGGGGCGTGTGGAAACTCATATCAAAGCTCTAATACCATTAACTCTAGCAGCAGGAGCCTCTCCTACCATCTCCAATTAGTTCCTTTCTAAGCAAAAGGTAAAAAGTTATAGAATTGAAAAAATAAAGGTTCCATTTTCTATACTTGGAAGCTGAGTTTGGTTCTGCAAAGACTAGCTCCTACCCTTGAGCCTCAGGACTGTATTATTTTCTCTATTTGTATTCTTCATAATGATCAAGTTCACCAGGAGAACTTTGGATCGTGAGTTGTCAGTGAGCCACAAACACTGTATTTTTTCAATGACAATGTCCTCATTCACCCCCAAAACACTTATTTTCACAGATCACAATATCCTGCCTTCCTCCTCTCTGAATCTAAAACACAGTAGCCTAACTTGGTGGGCTACAACACTGAGTATTTATCTTAAAGAGAACCCAACCCTTCAGAAAATCTCAGTCTTTGTTTTTCACCACATTAAGAAGGCAGTTCTATATAGCTAAGTGATTAAGGTATACGTTTCTGAAGTGTATCTCCTCCACCAGAAGCTGGCGATCACTCAGTCAAAGTTGGTGGCTACCTTTGAATGGACAAATCTCATGCATTCTCTGATAAGATCTGCAAGACCACAGTATTGTTTCCCACTCATATTTTCATCAGACAGATACCCACTATATGGAGATGGCTTTTGGGCCTGCAGTTGGTACCACATCAGTAATTTAGTGCCTTTATCCAAATTTACTGTTTAAATGAAATGATTCTCAGTGATTTCCCCCTGCCCTGGGGGTGATCAGGGAAACTCTCTAGTACAAGTTATGAATTCTGGTTGTTTTGTGGAGTTATTATGAAATGTTACTATGAAAAGTGCTGTGATCATGTGTGTGTGTCCTCCACTGCAGACAGAACCTGCGGGGGGTACACACCAGACAAGAGACAATGGGGCATACTTAATGATCATGCTTTAATCACACAAAGTTATGCTAAAGAATGGATGCATCCTAGGGGAAAAGCAACTTTACCCATCCTCTAAGGGTGCAGGGTTGTGGGGGGAAGGAAAGTTACCAACCACAGAACAAACAGCAACAGAGAGAGATAGACAGGAAGCTGGGGGAAGGAAACTTCATGAGGGAAAAGCTACCCTATAGGTAACCACTTGCCCAAAGCAGGAAAACCCTGCCTGCCTGCCTTGGATACAGATGGCCTCCGAGGACTCCCAAGAGACAGGTGATCTAACAAGGCGCATTGTGTTTTGGATGTTAGTTATGGTCTATAGGATCTGTACTCTCTTGTGCTTTATATGATTAAGTAAAAGAGGATTATAAGTTAGACTTGTGAAGCATTTAGCACAGACGCTTTGCACAAAAAACGGTGGTTAACCTTCCATAATTGTAGCTCTTCATGTGCTGCACATGTCCATTCCACTCTAGGTCTGCATGCGCCCTCAGCATAGTCACTGGAAATTTTTCCTTCAGTGGTACCGAAGAGTGTCACATGCCTTAGTACTGGTACAAAGCGTTGAATCGACCCCTCAGTTCCTTCTTTCCAGAAAACTCTGATGTAGAGGGGCAGGACGGCAGGTCATTGAATTGACAAACACAATACATCTCGAAGAACAACAGTTACAGAAAGTTAGTAACTGTTTATTTTTTCTTCTCTGTGTGATTGCACATGTGCATTCCACTCTAGGTGACTCCCAAAGAGTTGAACAGGTGGAGGAATCGGAGTTCATGGACACACTGACTGCAGAACAATTTGCCCAAATCTGGCCTGTTGAGTGATGGCGTAATGGGAGGAGAATGTGTGCATTGATGACCAGTTCACTGCTTTACAAATATCCTGAACAGGGATCTGGGCTAGGAAAGGCAAATATGTCATTTGAAAAAATGGATAGGTTATCCACCCAGGGTTGGAAAGCTGATATTGCTGCAAGGTGAACCTTGATAGAGGAGATAGCTAAGCCTTGCTGCTTCAGGTGCAATAGATATTCAACTACTTCTTATAAGGATGACTGCATGGGCGAGACTCCACATTGCAACGCCCAGACAGAGAACCGCTTCCACTTTGAAATGTGAGTAGTCCTGATGGAGGACTTTCTACTACCTAATAGGATCTGACAAACTTGCTCTGAGCAAGCCTGCTCTCTAGGATTTAGCCATGAAGCTTCCAGGCTAATAGGTGAAGGAAGCTCAGGTTTGAGTGGAACAGTCGACTGTGGTCTGGGGGTAATGGAAGCAGGATTGGTATGACCACTGAGAGGCTTAGCAGAGTGGAGAACCAATGTTGGTGGGACCATGCTGGGGCTATCAGAATGACCTGGTCTTGGTCCCGCTTGATCTTTAGCAGTACTCTGTGCATGAGCAGGATAGGGCGAAAAGCATAGTAAAGATGTTCCATCCACAGTAGCAGAAAGGTTTCTGTGACAGAATCCGGAGTGTGGCCTTGTAGGGAGCAGAATTGGGGACACTTTGTTGTACTTGATTGCAAATAGGTCGATGTGGGGAGTCCCCCACTGCTGGAATACATCCCTCACCACATCTGGGTGAAGGGACCACTCTTGGTGACTGGAGAAAGACCTGCTCAGGCAATCTGCCATCTCATTTTGTGTTCCTGGACAAAAGAGGCAAGAGGAAGCTCCTCCTTGCCTGCTGAGATAAAACATGGCTGCAGTGTTGGCCATGAGAACAAAGAAGTTTCTGCCCATAATGTGGGGCATGAAGGTCTGACAGGCCAGGTGAACTGCTCTGAGTTCCCTGACGTTGATGTGGAGTGAAAGTTCCTCCGGAGACCAAAGGTCTCAAGTTCTAAGGAGCCATAGGTGAGCCCCCCACCCTAGCTTGAGGTGCTGCCTTGTATGTTGTACCACATAAGTACATGAGGCCATGTGACCTAATAGTCTCATACAATTTTGGGCTGTTGTGATTGGATGACCTCTGAGGTGTGTTATCAGAGATGTGCTTGACTTGAAACATCCCTCTGGGAGGTAGGCCCTGACCTGAGTAGAGTTGAACACTGCTCCAGTGAACTTTACCCTTTGTGCCAGAGTGAGGGTAGACTGCTCTACATTTATCAGAAGGCCTAGGGACTTGAACACTACCTGAGCCCTGGACCAGCTCTTGACTTGTCAGTCATCTAGATAAGGGTAGACCTGCACTCCTAAACTTCCTCAGGAAGACTCCCACCATCACCATACATTTTGTGAACACGCACAGAGCTGCAGACAGGCTGAATGGGAGGACCGTGAATTGGTAGTACAAGTGGGGGGAGGGATAGCTCAGTGGTTTGAGCATTGGCCTGCTAAACCCAGGGTTGTGAGTTCAATCCTTGCGGGGGCCACTTGGGGATCAGGGGCAAAATCAGTAGTTGGTCCTGCTCGTGAAGGCAGGGGGCTGGACTCGATGACCTTTCAAGGTCCCTTCCAGTTCTAGGAGATGGGATATCTCCATTAATTTAATTTAATTTAATTTAAAGTGGTTCACTATGAATCTGAGGAACCTTGTGTGTCCTTGGTGTATTGATAAACGAATAGGTGTCTCTTTAATGGAGGATGGTGTACCAATCCCTGGGATCCGGAAAGGGAATAATTGTTGAGCTGACGCAGGTCTAAAATCGGTCTGAGACCTCCCTTGGCCTTTTGGATTAGAAAATAATGGGAGTAGAAACCCTTCGCTCAAATTCTGCAGAACCGCATCCACAGCTCCCACCCGAAGCAGAGATTGAGCCCCCTGGGCCAGAAGTTCTTTGTGAGAGGGGTTGCTGAAGAGGGGGAAGGAGGGAGAGTGGGAAAGAGGGGTAGAAATAAACTGGTGGGTGTATCCCACTTCCACTGTGCTCAACACCCAAAGGTCCATGGTGATACAGGACCACACGCTGAGCAAGTGGGAAAGTCTAAAGGCAGTTTGTGAACAAAGGAGAAACAGGGTCTGGTTTAGAAGTGTAGAACAGAAAGAGACCTCGAGAAATCTTCTGGTCCAGTCCCATGCACTCAAAGCAGGACTAGGTATTATCTAGACCATCCCTGACAGGTGTTTGTCTAACCTGCTCTTAAAAATCCCCAATGACAGAGATTCCATAACCTCCCTAGGTAAGTATCAGAGGGGTAGCCGTGTTAGTCTGAATCTGTAAAAAGCAACAGAGGGTCCTGTGGTACCTTTGAGACTAACAGAAGTATTGGGAGCATAAACTTTCGTGGGTAAGAACCTCACTTCTTCAGATGCAAGACTGATGCAAGGGCTTGCATCTGAAGAAGTGAGGTTCTTACCCACGAAAGCTTATGCTCCCAATACTTCTGTTAGTCTCAAAGGTGCCACAGGACCCTCTGTTGCCTTCTCCCTAGGTAATTTATTCCAGTGTTTAACTACGCTGACAGTTAGGAAGCTTTTCCTAATGTCCAACCTAAACTGCCCTTGCTACAATTTAAGCACAGTACTGGGCGGGCTGTTGGGGCCTATAGTGCTTCCTTGAAGGGTGCTGATGTGTACAGTCCAAGGGACTTAAGGGTTCCCCTGGAGTCTCTTAATCCATGAAGCTTCAAAAAGTACATCCTGCAGGGTTTGCTGGACCTCCTGTGGGAGTCCCAAGGACAGTAGTCATGAATTCCTGCACATGTCCACTGCCAAAGCCGAGCCAGCCACATCCAAAGCGGCTTGCAACGAGCCACCTGCCACTAATTTTCCCTTTTTCACCAGTGAGGAGTACTCTTGCCTAACCTCTTGTGGGACCATGCATGGAGTCCAACATGTTAAAACCATACCTGCCCAGCAGTGCCTGCTGGTTTGCAATTTTGAGTTGTGACCCCCCCTAGTAGAATAAACTTTCCTACCATACAAATCCAGTTTCTTTGAGTCCTTTGATTTTGGGATTGCACCCTGATAGGGTGACCAGATAGAAAATGTGAAAAATTGGGAGGGGGGGGGGGGGGAGGGAAGGTAATAGGAGCCTATATAAGAAAAAGCCCTAAATAGTGGGACTGTCCCTATAAAACTGGGGGCTGATGATCCTGTCTTACTCTCTCATTGGCAGTGGATACCAGCAGGGATCCCGTGGTGGGAGGGAGGGGAAGATGGGTGTACAAGTGCTCGTAACCCTGGGAAGGAACAAAGTATTTTCGCTCAGCCGTTTTTGACGTGGGTGGAAGTGATGCAGGGGTCCATAATGGCCTCTCAGTGAGGCCGGGCTACTTTTGATGGGCCTGCAGCTGCTAAAATGTCAAGTAGGCTATGGGAGGATTCCCTCACTACCTTCACCTGTATGTCCAGATTTAAGGCCACCCTCTTCAATAGGTCTTGGTGAGGCTTATAGCATCGGGGGAGCTGACACGCCCGTCCCTGAGACTGCCTTGTCAATGGAGGAGGCGGCCAGCATCAGCTGGGGATACGCTTTGTCCCTGTTGGCTCGGCAGGCTCCTGTAATTTGGTACTGAACTCGGTACGGGAGTCCAGACCGGGTGCTGCCAGATGAGATGGTGGTGCCCTCCAGCATGGTCGGTACCGATAGAGTGTTGGTACTGCACTGTGTTGCAGATGTAAACGGCTCATCCGGTACTGGACTTGAAGGTGCCTGCGTAAGTGCCAGAGTCCAACAGTTCAGACTTCTGCAGTATTGAGCCAGAGGAGTGACCTGGTTTAGATCTAACTCTACTCTGGTGCCCATGCCTGGCCATCCTCGTTGGTGATCGGTGCCAGGACTCAGGTATGACAGGAGAAGCACTCCTTACCAATGCCCAGGCACTCGATGCCGAGACTCACCAACCTGGCTCAGATGGAGGTCTCAATGCGGCTCCATGAGCAAAAACTTCAGCCTGGCCTCCCAATCCTTCTTTGTGCGAGGTTTAAAGTCTCTGCAGATCTGGCAACGGTCCCCAACGTGAACTTCTCCTAGGTACTTGCAGCTTGAGTGTAGGTAGGTCAGGAGCATAGCCTTGTTGCAGGAGGCGCAGGGCTCAAAGCCCGGTGACTGAGGCATGCCTCAGCACCAGAGAACGGACAAAAACTCTGCTAAATCACCAAGTTACAGAACTTCACTAAAACGAGTTACAACTAACTATACAAATAAAAGAAAAAGAAGACCACTGAGACAGCTTGCCAAAGGAAGGTCACTGGAACTGCTATCCATCACGGGCGGTAAGAAGGAACTGAAGAGGTGTGGGGTCAGTGGGGTGATTTATATTGGAACTATAGGCGCATGGCATCAGAGGGCACTTAACCGCCCTGATGGGTACCATAGAGGGGAAAATGTCTGGTGACTGTGCTCGGGGCGCTTACAGACTTACGGTGCAATGCACATGTGCAATCACTCAAACAGGAACTACAGTTCCTCGAGAGAGAACTAAACTGTTATCAGAAACTTCACTCCTTTAGGGTGAAATTCTAGGAGAGGGTGTGTTTAAGCACGGGGGAGTCTGAAGGGTCAGCACAGCGTTCAGGGGCTAGGCAGCTTGACAGCAGGTTCCTGCTTTCAGAAGAGGGTGCCAGAAAAAAGGTTAGCATCTCAACAGTAATGCTTAGGGAACTAAGGATTGGAGCAGTGGCTGGACTTCATTAAGGCTCCAGCAGCTTAAAACACACAGGAATGCAGAGAGACAGAATTTTTCCTTCACAACAGTCCAGTGGGTAGCCAGCAAAGGGGCAGATGGCCAGATCTGTGCTACTGGGATCTTACTTCTACTTTGGATTGTCACCCATGAAAATAAAGGACGACATTTTGTCCTGCCTGTTAGTTTCTTTTCTTCTAGTTTCAGTACTTGGGGTGATATACATAAATAAATAAAAATACATGGGACAAGTATTCCTACATCTCTCTCATGTTGCTATATTGAAATAAATGAAAAAAAGTGGCTGTCTACAAAAAGATGAAGGAAGTAATTCTATATTTAGTGGTCACTGTATTGGTATCACTGTTGGAATAATGACATCTGGAGCTTTCTACAGAGGACAAGTCTACCTGCATGCAGAAGGGAGAATCCAAATAGGAATGAGACACACAAATTATAAGAAAAGAAAATTAAAACCCACACAAACCTGTCTTTCCTTTTAAAGTGTCTAAGATACTTCAAAACAAATTCTTAATCTATGGGGACATTCAAAAATTAAATGAAGTGTTCGTTAGGAGGCAGGAAATTTCGTGCAGTTTTAGTAGAGGAACAAGTTCTGGTAACACAGATAGACCAAATTTTACTTTTGCTCAAAGACTGAGCCCAAGCAATAATGCTTTGTATAATATATTGGCCTAGTGTGAGTAATCATGACTTTCTGTAGTGGCTTTTCTCGGAAACCATGCAGCCCGATACTTAATTCAGTGCTACAGCTAGCCTATCCTTTGGTGCTGAAGATTCTAAGTTCTGTTCCTTCTAATGTATGAAGGTGGGTGGTTACCACGTGGCTACCCTGAAAATTTCAGACAGAAAGAGATCAGTGGCTTGCTAAGGACACATATATTACTCTTGTTGTGCCTTAACAGGATCTTTAAGTTTTAGTTCTGCAAAGAAGTAGTAATGAGAGATTCTTCTCCATGGTTCTTTTGAGAACAACATGTCCAGGAGTATTAGTGCCAAATGGACTTTAGAAGGCCTTATTTTACTATAGCCTCATGGCCCATTGATGATGAACTTATAGAGAAAGATCTTATTTGAATAGACGTAATGGCTTGAGAAGAGTATTGACAGCACGATGGTTAACTGGTGTAGAATGTCACTACCACCTTTGGAAGAAATTTAGGGCAAGTGTGTAGCACCACCTTATCCTTAAACCATTTTGTATAAGTGGGTCTAGTCACTGAGGCTTGAAGGGAATTATGTGTCTAAAACGAAGTAATTGTCACCAAGGAAAAATCTTTCTAGAGACATTCTATTAGCTTTCCCGTCTCCAAGAATGGTTAACTATTACCAATGGTACCTTTGGAGAAGTGAAAATGACTTACTTGTAATTCTTTTTTCTCTGACTCTTAGTAGATAATCAGCTGATCAAATTGAGAGTTCTGCAGTCTCTCAATTTTGTAATTTATTTATTTTTCAAGTTTATAACAATGTACCTCTCTTTGTGCATGCAGAACGCCCCTATTAAAACCACATTTCTACATCATCCAGTTGACGGTGTGTCCTCTACAAATGAGAAGGTAATCTCAAAGCACTAAAAGTCAACAAACACTGCCTGGTTTGTGAGGAGGGAGTGACATCCCCAGCCCAACAATATAGGGACTGTCAGCCCAATTAACCCAGCTGTAGGAGTAATGTATCACCTTTCTTTCAGAAAAGTTGGGAGGGTAATGTAGTTTCCTAGCAGGGGCATATGAAGCATCTGCACAAGCTGAACTTTAGAATTTTGAATGGTGAAAGTTCCTAATCTCTCTCGAACCCTAGAGGGGATATCTATTACACCCAGTGCACTAACTTTGGAAAGCAAGAGCTACCACACCCCTATCGTTTTTCCAAGTTGCAATCTTTAAGCAGCAGCATGAAATAAAATATACAGAGGACTCTTGGAAAGACATACATTAAACAGCAATTCATTCTTCCCTTGCTGAATGTTGTGAACTCCTGTGATGATTAATGGAATTTACAGACACACACCAAAAGAAGAAAGGACCACTGTTGCAGAAGGAAAGATATTGTTAAATCTGTTACTATGAAGGAAGACTTTACCATCAATATTTTAGCAGATGTCTGCAGGAAATAAATAAATTGGGGCAATATTGAAATAACAAAACATATCTGTAATGTAGCCCCTAATACATACCTGGTCAGTTTTATGGTTTTCCTGAACTCATTAGTAATTGGAGCTTTGTAGCCTCCTTTCCTCAATAAGGAATCTATGGTCTGAATGTGGTCCCATCCTGTTGAGTTTTATCAGAATAAATATCAACAAAGAGCATGTAATTAAACAGACTTTACATTAAAATATTACTTCATGTTATGTTTTTGCATCTACTCTGCTAAAGTCCATTATAAAGATTCCCATAAATCTGTAACCTGTAAATTCCTGTGTTCCTAAGAACAGCCTCTTGCAGGAAGTACTATATACAGGAGTCTTCCTACATCAAAGTAAGTTTATTGTGCAAGGCAAAGATCTTGCACATAGTTTAAAAGTAGATCCAATACAGCCATGCTTTCTGGATATGGAAAAACAAAAATTATATCCTTCCAAAGTCTAAAGGCTTGTAAAAGAAAACAAGGTCGTGTATCACAGTAACCCTTTAAATCATATTGAAATAAAATACATAGAACCACTTGAAAATCAAATTTCTAGTGGAAATATTGCATGTAAGCAATCTTAACTGGCTCGAAGTGTGCTTTAAGGGGTGCAGGTGGAGGACAGAAAAATCCCATGCCTCATCATCAAATGGTATGGGGTCTCACAGACCTTTCTGTAAGTGCCACTGTTAAAGTTAACAGCGATTTTTTTTTCCAATTTCAGAATTACAACATTAAATAGTTTGCTGGCGGTTGGCTTATAAATTTTTGGAGTATTAACCCACAAATAGTTTAGGTTAATTATGGTTCTCCTCCAACAAGTCTTTTACACTATTTTAAAGCAATATATAACGATCAAATTTTGAATACATGGTATCTCAATAATATGTAGAAAATGAACTGTGCATCTTTTATTGATAAAACTGTTAGATGTATTTCAGAAATACACAATTGCTTAGTGACAGGTTTCAGAGTAGCAGCCGTGTTAGTCTGTATCCGCAAAAAGAACATGAGTACTTGTGGCACAATTGCTTAGATTATTCAGATAGGTATCTAACAAGACTAAATATATCATTTTGCTTTGTCTGTTTAATAAACCACATGTATAAAAACCTGTTTTTTTTAAAAGAACCCAAAATTATACGTATAAAAATTTTGACTAAAGAAATTCACATAACAATTACACTTTATAAATATAGTATGAGCTGTCTTAAGTGACCATATAAGGGCTCAGCAAAAAACACTTTTTCCTGAAAGATGCAGACTATAATTACAGAACAAACAAAACTGTACTGGAAATCTTAGGGATAATTGTAAGTGGTCACTTATAGACAGGGAGTTGTATATTCAAGGTGATCCTTAGTGCAGGTTTTTCTTTATCTCTTAACAAATTCAAACATAAGGAGGCAAATGCAAAAACAATGCAAAAATGAAAAAAAAAAAAAAACCCTGAGTCACAGCTAGAAAGAGAAAACATTAGTAAGTAGTTAGCAGATCAGCACCATACTGGTATTAAACAGAACTAGTGTATTTTGTTCTTCCAAATGATGAACTTATAAGTCTGTGCCTCTTTTAAAAGGGTCACACTTTTACAAAAGTATTTTGGGACATTCAATATGAAACCAACTCCCTTCTACCCACCCAAAAGAAACAATGGGAAGCCAAAGCTCTTAAAGAGGATTAAGTGATGGCAGTGAGAGCCTAAGAGAGAAAAACTTCAGTATTGCAGGTTGAGAAATAACTCCACTGTTAAGATCCACGAGCAGTCATCCCATCACTAAGTTAAACGGGTTTTGCATTTCACTGATTGTAGCAAGTTGGGTGTATGAAAAATGGCAGCTTTTAATTAGCACCGTCCCACCCCCTACCTCTTTTATTTTGCATATTGCTGCTACTTTACTGTTTGTTTATGACTTGCTTAACAAACTGCTACAATTTATTGAAATCTTCCCAATAAAGGGATTGATTTTATACAGGCATTTAAGTGGCATTTATAAGAGTCATTCCTTACAGTTAAGTATTGCTCCATCATCTGACATCAGTGCAAGGTCAAATATTGCATTTTAGGTTTATATGTATATTTAAATTCTTCACCAGATCATATGAAATAAAGTGCAACAATGACCTTGCTCCTTTGCAACCTCCGGTAAGTAGGTGGCGGTGCGTTTTGATCCTTTTTCATTGATGAATTCTATTCTAATGCCATGTACACCCACCTGAAAGAAATTGGCAGTTTTATTAGTACATTTAAAAATAATACAAGACATTTCTAACGTGAAATATCCCAAGATGTGAGCCTTTTAAGGAAAGGTTTACCCAATTTTAGATTAAAAAAAACAAAAACAAAACCATTTTCAAGGTAATTCTGAAGTGAATTTAGCCCTCTTTAATGGCGTCCAACTGACAGCCTGGCCAGGGCAGTGGCAGTGCAAGCATGCCCTACAATGCCCCACTGAAGTACTTAATCACTGACCTGAAGGGAACAACATTTGAGGTGAGAGTACTTGGTCTCCATGCCCATTCAATGCTTAACCTCTCTTCTGATCCTGCCAACAGGGGTGTTATTAAAGGGATGTGAACACCTGTCCACCAGAAAGTGAACCAAGTTCACCAGTTCCATTTCATAGGCAACCAGCTGGTCTAATGACTTGTAGCCATTAACAGCTGGGATCTTGTCTGAACTGGCAACCTAATGGTGAAAGTTGTGAGCTATTACCAATCCCTTGAGCCTTCCAGTTCATGAAATTTCCACTAATGTATGAAGAAGAGGGGTACAGGAAGGAAAGGTATTTCAAAGCTTTGGGAAGCTAATCAACTTCAAATTCATATTTCCATATATAGCAAGACTGTTTTCTAGTGTAAGGTCTACTGCCTACAATGAAGAAACCAACATTGCTGACAGAAAGGAGTGACATGCCACTTTCATGAGATGTTCCAAATTCCTATAAGAACTAGCCTGGTGCCCTTTGAGGCACTGTTTGCAAAAGTAATGCGTGTGTACACAGCACTTCCCTATTTTCAAGGGTAAAATAATTCTGCTGTAAACACATGCTCTTGATCAGTTTGTCGTAAGAGGCCTCCAGCTGGAAGTAAAATTTCTTACCAAAATTTAATCAAGTTTCCAGTTACTTTTAAGTTACACAAATGTAAACATAAAA